>NC_134521.1:25929380-26247630 GCF_027942865.1 Odontesthes bonariensis
ATAAAGTATTTTTCTATTCTATGTATCTAAATGCTTTGCACATTCTTAATCTAGTCACATCTCCTCAGGCTGGCATGGACTACATGACATACAGTATAAAGTCAGAATGCACTAAAGGGAATACTGAAAGCCACACTTTTCTGTTCCTGGATTTTTATAAATACTGCTATTTTTTAATTAGCTTAATGATATCTCAGTGCCTGGTATGGATATTCAAATACCTACACGTGCTTACTATAACCAATATTTTAAAAGAAAAGTCTACAAATAAATCATGCCAAATAGATTTTTCAACCATCAAATGAATATCACAATTAAGTTATTTCATCCAAATTATTTTTTAACGTTGTGTCTGTGTATAACTTAAAAACCTACAAACTCACTAAATTGCTACAATTAAAACATGGTTACTAACCTCTTGAACCTCGTTTATTTTTCTAGTCCCATTTTTTCTTTTTCTGCTCTCTATGGAGTCTCTTGAAATTCAAGGAATCAAAAAAGGCATCTTTGCTGCCCCTATCCCTTCCAAATATAGCTTTTCCCCTCAAATTCCTGATCATGTTTATCATGGTTTCATGAATATGGCAGCAATTAAGAGTGGAGATCTGAAGTCAAGTCAAGTCAAGTTAAATTTATTTATAAAACACATTTAAAACAACCACAATTGACCAAAGTGCTGTACAGAAGTAAAAGCAAATAAAACAAAACAACAATAAAAAAAACAACACAGGGAATAAAAACATACAGTGTACATTAACATTAAAAAGAAAATAGAAAGTAGGGAGATAGAGAGAAGGAGAGAGAGCCAAGAATCAAATGGTAGGGAATGCCAAAGAGTACACATGGGTTTTCAGACGCGTTTTAAAATGTTCCACCAACTCAGCAGCCCTAATGTGGGAAGGTAGGCCGTTCCACAGAGACGGAGCCACGACTGCGAAAGTTCGGTCCCCTCGAGTCGAGAGCCTAGATCCAGGTACCACCAGGAGCATCTGGTTTGCGGACCGAAGTGCCCTGGCAGGGTTGTGTAGCTGCAGAAGCTCAGATAAGTATGGTGGTGCCAACCCATTCATACATTTAAAAGCAATTAATAAAATTTTGAACTGAATCCTAAAATTAACTGGCAGCCAATGCAAAGAGGCAAGGATGGGCGTGATGTGCTCAAGCCTCCTCCTACCCGTGACAAAGCGGGCAGCAGCATTTTGCACAACCTGCAGGCGGCGCAGTGCTGCCTGGTCAAGGCCAACAAGCAGGGAGTTGCAGTAATCTAAGCGCGCTGTGATAAACGTGTGGATCAGCCTTTCCAGGACATTCCCCGGAAGGTAAGCTTTAGCTTTAGCCAGCAGCCACAATTGAAAGAAGCTTGCCTTGACTACATACGATATTTGTTTATCAAACTTAAAATTACTTTCTAGAATGACACCAAGATTCCTAGCAAAGGGACGACAATAAAACTTAAGGGAGCCAATGGCACTGTCATGGCCATCAAGGAGATTTTGCTGGCCAAGTAAAATGATTTCTGTTTTGCTTTTATTCAAGGACAGAAAATGTACCTCCATCCAGGTCCGGATATCATTAAGACAATCCAGCAAAGCCTGAACAGAGGTCCGCTCGTTCGTCTTTAGGGGCAAATAGATCAGAACATCATCAGCAAAACAGTGAAAGGAGATGTTATATTTTCTAAAAATTGACCCCAGTGGCAACATATATAACGAGAAGAGGAGGGGACCTAAAACAGAACCTTGTGGCACTCCACAGTTTAGTGGGGAAGTGGCCGAGGAGTACTGGCCCAGGTGGACAGAGAAGCTCCTGTCTGAGAGATAAGATTGAAACCATTTCAGTGCAGTGCCTCTAATGCCCACACAAGTGTTTAGCCAGAAGAATTTTATGGTCCACTGTATCAAAGGCCGCTGCAAGATCTAAAAGGACCAGGACAGCAGAGTTACCAGAGTCAGCTGTCAAAAGAAGGTCATTAAAAATCTTTAAAAGTGCTGTTTCAGTGCTATGGCGCGACTTGAACCCAGACTGGAACTTCTCGGAAATACCATTTTGCAGAATAAAGGACTGAAGTTGTACACAAACCACCTTCTCCAAGACCTTCGAAAGAAAAGGAAGCTTGGAAATGGGCCTAAAGTTTGACAGGATTGTTTGGTCTAGGTTATGCTTCTTAATGAGGGGCTGAACCACAGCATGTTTTAAAGCAGCCGGGACAGAGCCGGCCCTTAACGATGAATTAAAGCTATGGTAGGTAATCCTAGAGAGCTAGCAAGAAAGCTAGCAAGATTCGAAAGTGTCCCCTCCTCTAAGCTCCACCCCCCCCTCCCCATTCCGTCAGTGCTTCCTCCAAAGCCGGTAGAACCGCGTGCGCACATGGAGCAGGGAGCCGACAGAGGGGGGCGTAGGCAGAAAGCAGAGGCATCTGATTGGTTTTTTGTAGGCGACCAATCCGAGATCAGCGTCCCGCTGATCTCGGATTGGTCAGCTTTTTCTCAGTCCTGCAGCTGCCACAGAGGTCTGATTATTTTCGTCCTTTTTTCTAAATACATCTTGTATAGATTTCTCTCAGGATAGACGGACCATTTCACCCAGTATTACAAAATGTGTTTCTGAACAGGATTACCAACCATGTCTTTAATAAGAGTAACAACACATGGGCCAATGGTATGGAAAACCTCCTTAAAAAGACGGGGTGGGATGCTGTCAAGAGGACAGTGGGAGGGACTGAGGTGTTGCACGACATCAGTTAAAAATGGGAGGGAGACTTGCTCAAAGTTCTCAAACACAGCAGGGCATATAGAAGAGACTGCAGGATCAGTAGCAGGCGGCAGAAGAGAGGACCGGATATCAGAAATCTTATCAATAAAAAATTTCAAGAAATCCTCACACAGTTTGGATGAAGGAGCACTGGGAACACAGGGATTCAAGAGATTATCCAACGTATTAAACAGAAACTGAGGTTTAGGACTGTTGGCCGACACAAGATTGGCTAGAAACTGACTTTTAGCACATTTGACAGCTTTTTGATATTCAGCAAGAGTCAGTTAGAATATCCATGGAAACGTGTAGATGATCCTTCTTCCACTTCCTCTCGGCACGTCTACACGTTCGCCTAAAGCTGGGCATACACTGTGCGATTTTTTTTCAATCGCGGTATTCAGCTGCTGCTCATACTGTACGAGTGAATCGCAAGGGTTAAAACGTCACAGCTCACGATTCCTGTTCTCACACTGTACGACCCGATGGTCTGATGCGATCTGGCTGCTCACACTGCACGACACGTCGGACTCGGTCGCCGGTCGCTGCCATGCTGTTCTGTTGTCTTCTTCTTCTTCTGTTGACAATTTTCTCTTCCGTACCTATGTTTGCGCATGCGTAGTGTGACAGGATGAGGTCAATCGGCTCGTGAAACTGCTTCAACTGGGCGAGAGCCTCACGAGGGGCGACCAGGATTTCAAACAAGTTTGATTTTCATCCGATCGATCGGGAGGTGGTCGGGAGGGCTTAATCGTTTGTCGTTACCCCATGTATACTACACGATGCGAGACGCACGATTGAGCCAAAACTCGGCCCGATCTCCAAAATAGTCGCACGAGTGAAAATCTTGTCGACATCGGGCCAAAAATCGCACAGTGTATGCCCAGCTTAAGAGTGCGAGTGGTGTCATTAAGCCAGGGCTCCCCTTGGAGCGTTTGCACCTAAAGGGAGCCACTGCCTCTAATATGTCCGTACAGGTGCCATTAAACATGTCCAAGAGATGGTCAGTAGTTAGACTACAGTCGTGATCCTGCAGAGCAGAGTCACAAAAAGCCACGGAGAAATCATGTGCAGTTGAAGGGTTAATTGTGCGCACACAGCGCTCCGTAGTGGACAATTTAAGCAAGGAGCGGGGTAGAGTAACGTTGAACAAAGTGTACTTGTATCTGAATTCAAACATTGTAGACCCCTGGTGTTATCCTGTCTATTCAGCCAACTTTGCTGTTGCTGCTCGTAAAGATGCATATTATTCGCTTTGTTACTGCCAAAGGAAAAGGCATTTAGAGACATGATAATTAGCCTGTATGAAGTTGCCCTAACATTCTCCTGGTACAGTGACATAACAAGAATTGTAATTATCAATTGCCTTTAAACACTGTTAAGACCATCTTACAATGGGTGAGTCATTACAAGGACAAACGTGTGTACAACTGGAAAGTGTAAGTTCTTTTGAGATTAAAGACATCATATATCAGCGAGCTAAAATATACAGAGGCATGAGGTAAAGGCCTTCTGGTGTCCAAGTCTTCTGAGCACCTATGAGCCCAAGAATGACAGCAATTAGCAAATTTTTTCTTTATGGTAAACATGAAAGTTGAAAGAAGAAACATCAGAGCGAAAAGGGTTCCTGAACCCGGTTAAAATACAGACACACATATTCAAACACCATCTGTCTTGGCCTAAAGCCAGAGCCAAATTACACAAGCATACGGCTTGTTTAGTGAAGCTGTCAGAAGCTTTGCTCCACCCAACAGATGTGGAGGTGTGCAAGTGTGTGTGAGAGTGTTTGGATAAAAAAGCTGCAGGGGGCCCGTGTGCAGGAGCAGGAATGCTCAAGAAAGTTCAATCCTTTCACAGATATCAAAGTCAAGCTCCGGGCCCCAACAATCTGATGAGCAGCTGGATGACTGCCACTGCTCCCAGTGACCTGCTAAAAGTTTTCATTTGGACCAAGATAGATGACCCGATTTGGCCATCCTCTTTTCCAAAGGGGACATCGCTAAAGTACTATCTAGTGCAGTGAATTGTGGCTTCTCAGTGTAACAAGAAGTCCAAATGTCCAAGTAATGATCATGCAATAGGCATGACAGATATTATGAAATTTACATTTACAAAAGGTAAATTCATGCTATGGACAGATGTCGTTTCCACTAAAGACTTTGTACTTTCTCTCCATTGATAAGCCCCAACATTAAAGAAACTTGTTAATTGTTTTATTGTTGTAACTGACTGGGGCATACTGCATTATTAACTCTTATAAATAGCAATTAATGGAACATTAAAAAGATAAAATACTCATGTATGACTTGCATGCATTTTATTGGTCCCTATATGTGGTGGTGTGTGTACTTATTTAGTTGAAAGTCAATAATTCAAGTATTTCCATGTCTGCTGCTTTAAAAAGTATTTCTATGTGGATGATGCACTTTTTCTTATTAAACTCTTTTATCGTGGGCTTTGCTCTTCCCAAGCTTTTATTAATGATTTGTGTTCATAATTCTGTTGAAATCACTTAAGTATTTTTTTTCAAAAAGGATGAAAAAGCCCTGAAAGATTTGAGTGTTTTGGCTTCATTGCAAATGTCATGACCTAAAACTGCTTTTGTAAATACAGAACACTTTCTCAATGGCAATGTTTTTTTGTTTTTGTTTTTTTCAGATATCACTGTATGACTGTAAACCGATACCTGCAACAACCAGCAAAGTAAATGGGCCCACTTTACTTCTATATTGCTGCAAGGCTCCTCATAAAAGAACAATTTTTCCTTTCCTGTTCATCTTCCCCCGTGCCGACAAAAAAACAGGGCTATCTTGTCCTGGTCATAAGTGCTTGATATCATCCAATTTTGTAGTTTCTGAGGCTGTGGGATATCCACTATTTCATTTCTCCTTTGCAGAACAACCTTTCATAAATGTGACAAAGAGACCTGTGCCTACCAGGGAGTTTGATCTGTTCTAATGGAGCTTGTATGGCTTTACAGAAGCTTTCGATTTCTGAAAATATCCTGCTCAATGCCACTGACACTCCTGCTGGCCTTGTAGAGCAACTGCCAGTTCCACAGCGGACAGTGTGTCAAAAAGGTTAAAACAGAACTCTGTTTTTTTCGTGGCATTAGTAACACAGTTACTCTGAAAATCTTCCACATTTACACAAATGTTTAAATGACAAATATTGTCTTTCGAAGTGGGAGCACTCATGATAAGAGGGCCAGCCATACATTTTCTATCCTGCCTGACCCCCTATGATCTGTCAGACTAACAATGAGTCTTGTGTTTAATCTAATTCCTTCCTTATTCTCATGGAGGAAATGTTATCTCGTGTGATGTAATATTCTTTTCTCCAAATCCAGCTCGTTGAACAGGCAGACAATATTGAATTCTTTGTCATGTAACCAAATTGTTCTGTTTTTTTTTTTTCTTTCTTTTTTTCTCAAACCCCGAACCTCATAACTGAATTATCAATAAGAACTTCATGGGGACTCGTATTAGAGCACTGGAGGCAGTGTATGTGGTTGTGACAAAAATCCATTAAAATGGAAATAGCAGTGGCCTTCTGGCCATTTCAGCAGTAAGAAAATATTTTTTTAAAAGAGAACATACTAACATATGATACTGCAAGTGTGGTGACAATGGGCAGCTGTACTGTCATATATTTTTTGAAAGAAATGTATTAAATCTCAAAGGACTCTTGGCTCCAATCCCATCCCACATCTTTCCTCTACCATTTAGCTCCGTCCCTCTAATTTGAGTATTAATGCCAAGAGCTAATGTGTCCTGATATTTTTGAGACAGAGGACGACAAACTGACAGAGCTATCAACTGTATCTCCAAATTAAGTGGGAAAAGACATAATATAGATAAAATGTATATGATTTAATTTCAATAATTATATGATTCCTATTTCTCCTCTTTTTTGCCATCAACCACGCAATGATGGCTCCAGCCTATACGTGGGCGATGACAACAGCATCGGTTTACTTTATTGTATGTTGTGTTTGAAAGAGGAGTCTGCAACAACAGAACTTATCAGCTGTGAGAGCGTAAGGTTTAACCATGGGATGAAACCTTAGGGAGTGCAGAATGGCGGCATCCACTGAATTGTACAACCCAAAGAAACAAAACCCAGGACTCCAATATTGGCAGAGCTCTAATTTTATTCTTTTTTTTTTACTCACTATTTTTA
Organism: Odontesthes bonariensis; assembly: GCF_027942865.1. NCBI lineage: Eukaryota > Metazoa > Chordata > Actinopteri > Atheriniformes > Atherinopsidae > Odontesthes > Odontesthes bonariensis. The sequence continues at coordinate 25,936,314 of NC_134521.1, forward strand.
TTTTTTTTATAAAGTTTACAACATGCATAGATTCTTCATCCTCATCCCAATCTCCAAATCACCTTAGAGAGAGAGAGAGATTATAAGCAAACCAAAACATATACTGAAAACAAACACAATGTATTAACCAACTAAATAGGATCCATCTTTAGTGGATCAACACATCGACCGAAAAATCAATGAAACAAATAATTGGCAACAGGGTGTAAATACAACTTTAGTACAACTCAACCTAGGAACCTGCTTAGTGAGGAGGGGGAATCTACATCTCCCTCACAGAGAGATGTCCCCTTTTGAAGGTGGAATAACTCAACCACAACCCCTTGTACCTCACTTTTAAGGGTCATGAGGACACTTACTTAGGATGACTTTAAGAATATGAATGAGTGGGTCATTTATGAATCATTAATGACTTCTCAAAGGTTTTTTCCTAAAAGTGGCTGTACTTACATATTTTAGGACACTTCCACATTTGTGTTGTTACCAGTCACAACAGCATGGCTGGTACTGTCTTCATGTTGAAGGGTCTGCATGTGTCATTGTGATAAAATGTGGTCCTAGAGATATATACTGTAGCAGGTACTATTAGAAAAGCTGTTTGGTACGTGTCTGTCTATGGATCTATTTGATACCATCACAACTCTGCAAAATGATGTCATAAAACTTCATAGGTTTGCACTTGACATTAAATCGAAGACCAAATATGTGTCCAATCCTGTAGAAAGATGGTCCTCATTTCAATTTGTTAGTCTTTGTGTGTGTCATCATAACAAAATATGCTCCTGGAGGCACCTCCTGTGGGGAAAACTATAACAAAAAGGAGTTTGAGCGACATAGCTGGTATCTGTCTGTCTATATGAAGGCAAATGTGTCAACACAGCAGTGTTGCAACTGAGGAAACAAAACTTTACAGGTTCACATCAAACTGAATGATGAGTTTGACAATGGGTGGTATCGGGTTTTATTTTCTCAAGCATTTCCTTTAAAGGATAACTGCGGTATTTTCAACATTAAGCCTCTTTTCTGAGTCGCCTGCAATGTTTTAGAACCCCCCTCACCGCTTTTTTGAATTTTACTGCTGTCTCCGGTATTCGCCTAATTTTGATTCATCTCAACCTGCTTCAGAATGGCAAGTCATGTGCATGTCTTAAAAGGTCCGTAAAAGCACAATAAACGTCCGTTTTCAAAATCACCAACTCACCGGAGTGGTTACTGGTGTGCACTGGTAATCCATATCAAATTTCGTTGCGAAAAGTTGCTTCTGTCGTGTTTTATTTGACATTTTGTAAATCCCATTGAGTTCTATTGAAGACTGGATGTTCGTTGATATTACTCCGATTACGTGCCGAAGGACAATGAACAATCGCCATCAATGGCGCCATCAAGTGGTGTGGAGTATAGCAAGTCAGATTCAACTGCTGAGCGGAAGTTTATCCACGGCTGTGAGGTGGCTAAGAAAATAGTTTGAGCATGAACAAGCTGCCGAATAAAACACGACAGAAGCAACTTTTCGCAACGAAATTTGATATGGATTACCAGTGCACACCAGTAACCACTCCGGTGAGTTGATGATTTTGAAAACGGACGTTTATTGTGCTTTTACGGACCTTTTAAGACATGCACATGACTTGCCGTTCTGAAGCAGGTTGAGATGAATCAAAATTAGGCAAATACCGGAGACAGCAGTGAACATCAAAAAAGCAGTGAGGGGGGTTCTAAAACATTGCAGATGACTCATAAAAGAGGCTTAATGTTGAAAATACCACAGTTATACTTTAATCAAATGGTGAGATAAAGCAGGAAAGTAAAATAAGATAACACGGACCAATTCTTCTTCCAGTATGGTCCTTTCACATCTTCAAAGGATGCACTCACGCACAGCAGGTAACCTAGTTTTGGCAGAATTCAGAGCCCAGTAGACAATTAGTGTAGTTAAGGGTAAAATCCTGGAAAACATACTGAAAGCATAAAAATGCATTTGGCTGTGTAAAAAGTGAGCTGTTATCTCCTCAATGACACAGCCGGATCAAGTTAAGTGAAAGTGTGTTGGACATCAAACATGCACGAAATGGAAGACAGAAAAAGGCAGCTGAAACATTTTCTGTGCTTTCTGGCTGCCAAAAATCTGTGTCCTAAACTTTGGTTCATGTCCCTTTAGTCTCTTCAGCAGTGGACATCATGCAGAAATGTATCTCATATTGTGTAAACAGGGTGAAACTGTGCCAAAACTCCATTTGTGGCACTGTGAGATGAAGTCAATAACACGGCCTGTATAACCTGATAACATGAGTGCAATATAGTTTCCCACTTAGATACACTGGGTGTTCTTGTTGCAGTTGCAACAAGCATGTTCTTCAGCCTCTTATTTCTCCAAGGAATGAGATCTTTTTTTAGATGGATTGAGGGTACCCTAAAATGGATTAGGCCTACAGTACATGGCAGTGTCCTGTTTTCCAGAGGACAATAAGTTTCCAGCTCTATAAAAACATGTTTTACGCAATCTTTCTTCACATTTCTTAATAGAAATATTTTTATACAGTGACTTTTTCTCTGTAATTTCACATTAATGAGCATATGGGGAGGCAATGTAGAGTTTGGTGTCTTGCCCAAGGAGGCTTCCACATGTAGCGGGGGCTAGGAATCAAACCACAGAAAGATGGCCACTGGAGGCCCACAAAATATTTCAAGCTAAGGAAAACTGAGGTAAAGTATTTGCTATTATTGTTAATGTAAATCTATTGATGGATATTAACATAGGTGGCTGGAAGCTCTCTTTGTAAAAAAAAATAAAAATAAGCTATTAAACGGTTTGTTGGAAAGAACTCTCAGATAAATTCCAGAGAGAAATTAACAGGAAATAGACTAAACTAATTATAGTCTTAGTAAACAGGAAATCAACATAACGGATAATTTACAACTGGAAAACTCAAAGGATGTCCCTAAATGTTTAATTCTGAGTGATGTGGTTTTTAGTAGCTAGTAATAAATCAGTTAAGAATGACTCTTAGGAAAACCATGCTAAGTATTAACTTGCAAATGTACAAAGCTGCAGAAAGACAAATGCAAAAGCCTCTGCATGAAAAACAAAACACAGGGAAAATATGGAAAGATAGTGAGCTAAACACTGCAGGTTTTATAACTTAAACAATCTGACCCAATGTGAATTTTTAAAAGACGAATCATGTCACTTCACAGGCCGATGTTAAAACATCAATGATTTTTGCCTCTGGGCCTCTTTTTTTGACAGAAGCTGATTCAAGAAAAACTTATAAAACAGGAAACTAATCTGGGAGTAAAAAAATTCGGCCCCATTTTCAACATGGTATAACATTATGAGAGGTTGCAATGTTAATTTCATCATCACTAGGATAATGAAATAAACGATATCAGTCCTACAACACACACAGTCCCTTGACACCAATGAATGATAACGGAAGCATATTTTCTGGGGTGATCAGCATTTCTAAACATTTTCTTAGATTTCAAAAGCTTTTCTATTTTATCTGGTTCTATGTTGTCAAAGCTATTCCAGCTGTGTATTCACGTTGGTGCTTGAACACCCCACACAACCTCAACCCTACCCCGCCATTGCTTTCACAGGCCATCTTCAAGACATTACTCTGGCTGTTCCTAAACAGAACGCCAAAGGATCTCTAAAAGGGCTGCACCCAAAGCTTAGTTTTGATTCCACTTCAATTTGTTTTTGCCTGGTATTATGTGACATCCAGACACTTATATCCCCCCTTGCAAAGAGTAGTGGTGGCAGGAGGAGAAGTATCAAAATAATATCAAAATATCAAACAGTTCAACATGTAAAAATGGACAAGTCTTAATATTAGAGATAGCTTGAGAGAGCTTTTTTCTCCCACCTGGATGTATGACTGAGTGGAATATTAAAAGACAGATCAGGAGGCCTTCATTGTGAGCGTCTTCTGGAAATTTGCAGCATGAGACAGATTGGCAGGGCCAGATAGGAAAGACTGCTATCAAACTTTTAAATGCCACCTGTAAAAGAGAAAATTCTGTGTAAGCTTCATACGGCCTGGAAAAACATGGCATCTGAGACATCTAGTTTCCTCCAACTGATGTCTGGGGAAGCAAGCCCCTAAGTCTCCGGACGCCAATTATGGGAACACTTTCCCCAAGAAGTTAATGCACACAGCCATGCTTCCTGAAGCTAATGAAAGTCCTAATTATTTCAGACAAAGAATCCAGGATTGACACTGCAGATATCTGAGGGCATTGACTCCCCGTGTCTTCATGCCAAACTTCAGCAGCAGCTTGAGGAGAAATCGTTGAACGGATAGGTTCCCACAGGGTGGCTGAGGATGGGATGATTATGGACAGATAGATAGATGGATGGAAAAAGAATGAAAAAGAGAGAGAGGGAGGATGCGAATAAGGCAAGCTGTGGGCTGGAGGAAAGCCAGGATGAGCCTTCTGTCACTGGAAAAGAAATGCAATAGCAGGTAATCTGTAGTCACAAAGAGCTCTCTGCTGAGATGCACTGAGGGTCCCCAGGGAGCTGTCATGCTTTACCCGCAACTGCTCCTGCTTTCTAAAAGCTTAATGCTGAGGAAGAACTAAACCACAGAGTGTGTGTGTTTGTGTGAGTGTGTTGGTTGGAGAGTTGGATTTATTTAGTCATTGAGGGGAAAAAAGTAAACCCTCATTGAATTATAAGATTTTACACATAATCACATAATAAGGACAACAAAAAATGTTCTTTATCAGATATTAATCGGGTGCTGCTGGTCAAATGTACTTCATTAATCGATCATCAGCTGGTGTGAGCACATTTATAAAAGCAGAAGCTTTGGTATTTTGCTGGTTTGGAGCATTCAGGTGTGTGTTACCACAATGCCAAGGAGGAAAGACGTCAGTTATGATCGTAGAAAGACAATTGTTGCTGTTCATCAATGTGGGAAGGGTAATAGAAAATAACTTCTCAGGAGGTTGACCCCACGTCAGACCATGAGAGCTCTAAACACCAGGTAAAAAAGACCTTCTCTGCCTCATTATTATTCCTTTATTAGATTTGAGGACCTTACCAAAATTGTAACCCTTTATACAGTGTCTGCTCTCAGACAATCCCCCTCTGAGCAATGATTTGTCAACATAAGAGCAGGAAGGCTGCTGCTGCTGCACTGAGCAACGATTGCCACACCTATGCCTATCCTTTCACCACAAGTTAGGAGGAACAAGTAATAATTTCCAAAAATGCCTATCCAATAAGTGGCTCCACTGCTGCTTGTATTAGATCTATGAACTTACCTCTCAATTTCATTAGGTTTTGTTCTTGAAACCCAAGATTCCTTTTTGAAATTCTGCTTCTGTTCCTCTGTGAGTTCCTGCACACAATCAGAACCGCATGTCTTTTAAAATTGTTTAAAAAATTACCTGCGTATCCAAGAATCCTTAAGTAACAGTATTTTCTGCAATAAACACATTTCAGGGTTTACAATGTTGAAGCAAAGGTATCGAAGGAATGATGAATGAATTAAAAGCCTATCCTTTCATTGACTAGTCCAAGAGAAGTCTTCTGAGAAGTGGGCTTGCTTTTTCTCTAGTAAGGAGCGGAGTCAGTGAACTGACGATAATCTATATTCTGTAGATTCAGTTGAGAAAGCAGAACTTTGGTGCATGGGCAACACTCACTTGGCCTGAGGCAAAATAAATGTAAAGAAAATGGTCTTGTGGCACCGTATAGTTCAACTGCTTAAGCTGGCACACTATGTACAGAGGCTGTAGTTCCATGCAGCTGACACAGGTTTGAGTCCCAGCCTGGAGAACCACAGCATGGCTATTATTATTTACATTTAATAATACACTTATTATTTCTACATGGCTTTTATGGGTGTTGCAGCTTAAAGTTTCGGAAAACTTCTTCAGTGATGTAATCGGTATATACGTATATTTGTAATATAAGGAGTAATCATGCAAAAAATGATGCATTGCAAAGAGTGGCTGTTCGTTAAAAATGTACTCGTGACACATCCCGATGTGTTGGTGGCCTGAACACATGAACAAACCAGTTGTGTTCTGCAAGTGCATATCTAAAAGAAAAAAAAAAAAAAAAAAAAAAAAAAAAAAAAAAAAAAAAAAAAAAAAAATCAGAAAAAAATTTGCCCTTCACGAATCGATGCAATGTCACACATCAACAAAAAGTAGATTTTATTGAAACGTGTCAAGCCTTCTGCATTCACTGTCAGATACAGCTCACTTTCCCTTGAGTAAAATCTACCTCAGTGGCTCTTGGATTTCTCCTGATATTTCCCACTGGAGCACTTAACAGCTGACCTGACCAGTACTTAGCACTTGTTATGTGTGCATTGACTATGTGGGTGATTAATTAAGGGAATCTATCTGGAGCGTAACAAGGGAATTAAGATGCTGTTTGGAAGATCAGTGGCTGAAGACGCCTTAAGAAACTGATAGTCCTTAAGCTCCTCGGGGTAAATACTGTTCTGCCAGGAAAAAATGTTATACAGCATTACATTCAGAATTGTCATTTTCTAAAAATCATATTAATACTATGTATTTTCTTTTATCTTTTCAGTCTCTTTAAATTAATACATTTGACATGTGTAACACAAAGCAGTCAAAAGAAGCATATACATTCAACAAAAGACCACAAATGTGCCCGTTTGCAAGTTCTTTCATTATCAACAACCCACATACATATTAGACAGAGAACCACTTGTGGCAAAATCCTAGAAGCACATTTCAATTTGAATAATAGTCCATATGATGAGTGCATTGCCTTTATGTATTTGTTTAGGAAACTAGCTGACCAACGGGTTGGGTGACAAAAAGAAAATAACTCCATCAAGCCATCACAAAAGAGCTCATGATGATATATTTCTGTATTATAAAATAAGTCAGAAGAATGATAGGTTGAGAGGTTCAATGATTTTTTTTTTTTACCCATCTATTCTCCTCAGTTACTCATCCTACTACTTGATGTGCTCACTTGGCTATTTAAAATTTCAATCTAAAATTTGGCTGAAAATTCCTTAATAATTTGCAACTAGAACATGGTTTTGGTCAACAAGGTTCTGTTACAATTCCGGAAGGATAGTTCCCCAAGAAGTATTTGTACAGTTTAGCAACGCTCACAATGGCACTCAGTGGGTTACATGGCACTGAAAGGATCGGATAATTGGCTAAAGTACAATAAGACTGAGTTATTAAGTTCATGTAGACACCTTAATCTAACAAGAAATTGGATCAGATCGGATTAAGACCCCGAGATAACTCGGTTGAAAGTCAAAATAAATGTGCTTCTAGACGGTGAAGCACGTGGTGAATTAGACTTTGCGTTCTGCGCACGCTCGAGATTTTTTCCCAGGGTCGTGAACCGGAAGAGACGATATTACTGTTGTTGTCGCAGAAAGAAAACAATGCAATGGAGAATGCGCCGCTGTTCATCGCATTTGTGCAATAAGCAGCTCATCACAAACAAAATTGTCAATAGCGGGGTTGGCTGGACATAGATGCGGACTCCAGAGGTGAGAAGCAAACTTGGTTTATTCACAAAAAAACAAAAAGTCAAAACAAAGCCAGATGATGAAAACTAAGCTGTGAGACAAAACATGAATAAGACTGTGACAAAAAGCAAAACAAAAGACATGACATGACTCCACTTAGTTTAGATGTGGCGTGGCATGAGGGGTGAAAAACAGAGAAAGGATTTCACAAAACTAATGGGGAAACCTGGAAACTAAATACTGAACTGGGAGTGATTGGTGAATGGGTGCAGCTGGGGACAATGAATACAGGTGACGTGAATGAAACTAATGAGCAGAACATGGGGACTGAGGGAAAAACAATGGCAAAACCTAACTAAACATGAACTCAAAAAACCAAGACATGAAACAACCTAAATCATAAAACTAAAAACATGGGAAAACACCATGAACGTGACAAAAATGTAGAGGGACGCAGCTTAATCTTGCTGTTCGTTCGCCATTTTTTCGAATACCTGAGTTTGTTGTTGTTGCTGGTGGTGGTGAAGCGGTCAAACGGAAGTGGCTCTATTAGCAATAGTTGAAATGGGTACAGCGCCACCTATCGTATCGGAGTATGACGTGCTTTGTGCCTCTGATTCGATTCATTCACCGCCATATATCCAAGGATAATTACCCTTGCTCAAATAAGGAGCAACTCAGTCTCATTGTAATTTAGCCAATAATCCGATTCTCTCAGTACCATGTAACCCCACTGAGTGAGGTTGTGACTTTAGGACGGCCTGTCCAGTAGCCTAATTTTAGCCTGGCTTATCTTTTCCACAGCCAGTTCTGATGAGTGTTTTGGATCCTTGTCCTGTTACGACACCTTGCTGTGTCCAAGATTCAACTAATTGAGGGCTATAGATAAGATAACTCATTTTGAGGTTGTCCTCCAGCTTACTTATTTAGAAAACCAAAACAGCCCCAGAGCATGATGTGACCACCTCCATGACTAACAGCTGATACAATGCCACTCATTTAGTTTGTCAACTACATATCGGGCTATTGAGGTCACACAACTCAATATCAGCTGAAATTTTACTCTCTAAGTCTTTTCCTTTGTTTATGTGGTTAGCAGGAAACTTTAAGGAGTCAGAACTTTTTCTTGGGAGGCAGCCTTTCAGTCTATGGCACTGTAAAACTTACTGGACTCTACACAGTAGGATCTACGTCGGATCTGTACCGCTGTGGTCCGGAGGTTGTTCTTGACCCTCTAAAAGAATTCCCCCACAGCAGAGGTTGAGAATTATCATGGGGTCTGCAGTTTTTTTCTAATGACTCCTATAGACATTGAGGCTTTGTGAAACTTATGAATGTCTTTTAAGATCTACACTGAGTTCCTTGAAATTTTCCATTTGTACTATGTGCTGCAAAATAAAAAAATTAAGGTGCACCAAATTCACATGTTTTCATACTAAAGATGTTTGTTGTACAGTCATTCTGCCCCCATGAGCAAATAGTAATAGTTCAAAGAAATCTTTACAACATTCATGTCTATGATGAGTTTGTGTAAACTGAACAGAACTGAATAGTTATTGTAAAAACAGTTAGTGTGATCACAATGTCTTCTTGGAATCCATCTATGATAGATTTCAACAAAGTGGGGCTTTCATATGGTAGAAAATGTTATTCTGTGAACAGATTCCCCACACCATCCCACCACTGGTTTTTTGTTCCCACTTTCTCCGTCTAGCAGTACAAACTGTTTCAGAGTTAATTCTGTTCTTGAGTCCTTTCATCCATAATTAAAATAACAAGCAACTAATTACTTTTGAATAATGTCAGGGCAGTCAGGCGGGTTGCACAATCCTTCTCCATAATTAAAGTGCACCCAACAGTTCTGATGTGCATTGCCCTCATAGCCCCATCCCTTTGCACAGTTTCACTGAAGCAGTATACATGCTAACCTTTTGAAAAATACATCTAAGATCTGTGTCAGCTGGTTTTCACATGCTCTGGACCTGAGTTAATTAAGATGTGGAAACATAACATAACCCTTCTGAAACCTCCTGAAGGCAAAGAACATGACACAGAAGCTGCCTGTTTACGATTTGACTATCTGAGTATCCTCTTTAACTGTGTGTCAGCAAAAGAAATGGTACAAAAGTGACTGTGAATAAGCAGTGTAAGGCTGGCAGCCAACTGGGCTGAGTGATTTGAATTTGTACAATATGACTTCTTTTTGTAGAAGAACAGATTTTCTTTTGTTTGAGTCTGAGTCCTTCTCAGATTTAGCCTGGCTGACGCGTCCACAATCTCGATGAGATGGTGGTCTGGGAACTAGGTGTGCATTTTCTCGTATTTGAGGCGTGGTTTACGAATGCCTAGAGCCGTTTATTGGGTGCTACGAATGTCTATCAAATGGCGTCTGGTTCTTCCCATGCTGCTTTGCGCACGATTCATAGCCAATTGTATCACTTATACCAGATGACGACAGAAATTTGACGAGGAAGAAGAAGAAATAAAAGTCAAATAAAAGTAAACTTGCGTTCTAAGCTACTTAAAACACTTTCTAAGGCTGCATCGAACGGTAACGTTGTGTCCGCTGCCATGTTGGATTAACACTCTACAAGCTTCGGTGTTGCGCATAGACGTCGTCATCGTCTTGCTGCCCCCCCCCCCCCCCCCCCCCGTTCTGTGATTGGTTCCCAGACTCTGGCAAAAATAAGGGCGGTGGTTTCCAGGCTGACTTGGCAGTGAGAATGAAATCGCGCGCAAAGCAGCATGGGAATTCCCAGGCTATCTCAGATTTGCAATTTTTCATAATTCACCTTGAACAATAAAGAAAAAGTAAACCAACCAGTCACAAAATAGACCTATGCTGTTTACATAATTGACAATCATATTATATTCAGTTTTAACGACAACATGTGATTTAAGGCCTTACACCACATGATTAAATCCTATCATGCTTTTTATCCATTCTGGAAACAGATTGCCCCACTTTTACTACCGTCCAAAAATGCTGCAGCTCGAAAAAACATTGCTCCCAAACACCATAGGGAACACTCTGGTGTATAATCATGCCAGGAAGGGCAATTTATCAGACAATATTGCCTCTGTGTAGTGTGGGTATCCCTAAGCTCCTCCCCAGCAAGGACTATTGAGTTTGGACTTGAGGGTGAAAGTGGGGGAGGTCTCCTAACTGATCCGAGGTCTCCCACTATCAATCTTGGGAAGATCCCAGTGCTTTGGTGGACACAGATACACAGGGCCTAATGAAGGCCTCGTGTGGCGCACTGTCTGCTCCAACACAACATGTTTATCTCTGTCAGGGTGTGCTGGGTTTAAGATTAGAGGGGTGGATGGATACCTAGGATTATGCTATGTTTGTCTTCGTCTGCTGTTTTGATATTTACAACTTAGCAGATGATCTTTTATGTGAACTAATTTTTGTCCCCTCTCCATGACAGCTTGCTTTTCAGTGCAATGTACATCTATACAGATAAGGGCATATTTAATGACTAAATATGCACGTGGTGAAATCCACTTCCCATTCAAAACACGTATTACATAATTGATGCAACATCTGCCCAGTTTGTGCTACTCCACCACTATCATTGTGTCCTGCTGTCTGCTATTATTTACAATCTATATATTTGGAGAATGGTTCAATAATGCTAACAGTAGGTATATTCTACATTCAGAGGTTCTGTCATAATTGCCTTTTCACTGACTTGCTGTTTATTTCAACATGTCTCAAAATAAACTGCTACGACTACTGCAAATATGTTCTTCATTCTCTGACTAGCACAATAACATGTCAATTACTTGGTTATTGTGCTTTTATATTATTCAGTTGTTACCCTGTGATACATGCAGTTCAATGATCAATCGACCTTCACTTTCAGGTGATGATGGAAATTGTAGTAAAAAAATATTACAAACTTTGATGTATTTCTATGCTTTAGGTTGGCAATTATTCTCATTTGGAACTGTGACTCAGTATAAATTAAATTTTAGTGGCATTCATTTGTACTCAAAGGGATGGGATTACATCTTATATTGATGAATGTACATATAAATCTATGTATATAAATATATATAATTATAATACATATAAATCTTCTATGCCTGGACCAATAAGAACTGTTTGCTCCTGAGCACTACCAAGACCAAAGAGCTGGTGGTGGACTTCAGGAGATCTAAAACTCCATGCCAGTCAGTCTGCATTTATGGAGGGGAGATAGAGACTGTTCAGCCCTGCAAATACCTGGGGGTGGTCCTGACTAATAAACTGGAGTGGTCTTCCAACATAGAAGCAGTGTACAGGAGGGGCCAGAGCTGTCTCTTCTTCCAGAGACGGCTCAGGTCCTTCAATGTCTGCGGTGATATGATGTGCATGTTTTATCCCACTATCATTGAGAGTGCACTGTTCTATGCTGTTGTCTGCTGGGGAAGTTGCACTACAGACAGAAACTGTAGGCGCCTGGACAAACTTGTGAAAAAGGCTGGTTCTGTTGTAGGCAGAAGACTGGACCCTCTTAGTGCTGTGGTGGAGCAACGGATGAGGAGGAAATTGTATTCTGTTTAGGAGAACAATAAACATCCTCTCCACAGCATCCTGGCAGGACAGAGGAGCAGCTGCAGTGAGAGGCTCATCTCTCTGCGCTGCAGGACTGAGAGGTTCAGGAGGTCCTTTGTTCCCACAGCCATAAGGCTTTATAACAGTGACTGCTGAGTTCTGCTCAAATTGATTGATTGATTTATTTATTTAGTCATTTATTGTAATTATAATAATAATTATTATTATTATTATTTTGTGTTCTTTCTCATGTACAGCATTTAGTTTCAGCCACGGCTGTTTTAAAGGGCTTTATAAATAAAGTTGAGTTGAGTTGAGTGCTAGTATTTTTATTAGTATTGTTATTATCATTGTTGTTGTTTTTAATATATAATCATTGTAAATATTTATAATTTTTTGAGCTACTTCACTAATTTGAATTTCCCATTGGGGGACGAATAAAGTATTTTTCTATTTCTATTTTTTCTATTCTATAAATGTTCATATTTTTGTACTCTGTTTAATAGAATGGATCGACAAGACTTTTATTTGATACTAAAGTCCTATTTAAACAATGATGGCGTCAGAAATCTGTTGATATGCAATTTGACAAGACTGAACATTGCATCAGTTGAGGTATGACAACAAAGCCCTACCTTTTTTTAATACAACATTTCATATCACTGTAACAATTCATAGCATGCCAAGCGGGCTGTGGTTGTGTAAAACAAACCGGCAGTGAAAGTCAGTCAAACTTATCATTTAGCTTCTCTACATGTTAAACTATATCGAACCATCTGTGCTATAAACAACTTTGTTAGTTAGACAACGGTTTCTAGCATAATATATGTATATATAAATGGAATGGGAAGGATATTTGTACGCTTAAACTGGAGATAAATTATCCTAATGGATTCTTGAAAGGGGTTCAATTGCACTTTACAACAGCATGAGCAGTTATTGTGGATTCTCGAAGAAATTAGTCCTCTAATTATCTTGGCTTCACTGTCTCCACAGCAACTGTTACTATCCAGCTGCAAAAAAATTCAAATAAAAAAATAAAAAAATGGTGCTTTAGCTAATTATTGTTGGGAAAACCATGGTGACATAAAATCATGTATTTGCTTAATAACAGTAGCTGTTCAGTTCCTATAGGAAATGGATTGTTTCAAATTCAGACCCAAAGAGCAGGTTGTTTATGCTTCTTTAGGGAAGATTAACTTGGTGGCGAAAGAGAGCTCAACGCTTTTTAACTTGGGAAAACACATGTACAATGATGGCTGTGGTTCCTCTGACACCACATAACACATAACAAATGAAAACAGACAACCACGCTGCAAAAGCCAAAAACATGTTCATCAACTTGCCGTGTGTGTGTGGCAAAAAAGCACAACACGTGCAAATATTGCAAACGGCACAGATAACACAGTTAGTGTTTCTAGGGGACAGAGATGAAATAGAGCTAAAAGCAGTATAAAAAAATCAATAGATAAACTTCTTTATCACTGTTTTCTTTTTTTTTTTAGCATGCTGGTAATAAAAACAACGCACATTTGTACCCCTGTGAGGTCAACAAACATAGGAATGATGGCTTCAATAATTTCATACATTATGACTTTAGGGCATTATTAATCATAGGGTTTAAGAAGAAAAACGGGAGCTCAAAGAAAAAAGTACAGAGGACCGCATTTTACTGTTAAACCCGAGTCATATCGAACAGGAAAAGGTTTCAATGACGAGACTGACTCCTGTAAGATGTTAACAAAAGGCAAAGATCTATTTGTGGGTCCTTGATGTGAAAAAAAGTTGGAAGACTGCATTGAATAACAATGTCAGGTTGAAAAAGAAATCCCATGAGATTGGTGCTAACTGAAAACTTTTAACAGATGACATACCCTCTGAGAGAGTATAAACAGCCGGGGGAGAAGTGTCTAAGTGGTTTGCTGAGAGATGTCAGCTTTGCTGAAGGAAAGTAGGTTGACTTGCAAATGGTGATGGCACTGTGATGGGCAGATAGCTGCAGATTTTCGGGGGGAAGATTAAGAGAATTATGCGTATTGTGATATCAGCTGCTGTTTTAAAAAGGTCATTTGAAAACAATAACAGAAATACATATAAATATGTAGCTATACTCTTCATACCACTCAAAGTATGTCTATATTAAACAGGAGGGTAAGTGTTCCAAGCTGATATTTTATTATACTCTAAAATGTCTGACTTTATAGGGATGAGTAATTGCAGACATTAAGAACTACATTTCTTGTAATTTACTTTAGAAAAAGCTATCTCCCTTCAATCTAGGTAAAAAGCATCACAATTATAAAGAAAGGAAGCACCATCTCCTTTGTAGGCTTGTGAAAAGCTGAGGTAGATTGCTCACTTGCCCTGTGCTAATGACTGTCTGGTTCCTGTCACTTTATAATTGGTTTATGATGCTGATGCTTGCTAGTTGTATACAGTTTGTTTAAATGGAATCCCAGTAGTGCAATATCACAATTTATTTTGCCTGAATTCCTGAACAAATCTCTCTAATTTGTTGAGAAAGTTAGATAGACACCACTAGTCATTAATATTCTTAGATTATCAAAAGATCTTTAACTTTTCCTTTTTACATTGAACTACCTGGCCAAAAACCATTAAATAAAGTTAATGAAAAATGTCAAGGAACCTTAAAGTAAAACCATAACCAACTACCATGTTTGATTAATAAAGTCTCTTGGTTAAATCCTGCAACTTGATCTGACCCCTTACAGCTCCATGAGGTTGAAGTGGCTTTGTCCCTGTCTAAGTCCCATATACACTGCCCTATAATGGCTAAACAGACATGGGACTGAAGTAAGGACATTATTAAACCCTTCAGATCCTCGCTTGCAGTGTCCAAACCTATTAGATCACTGTGATACAAGGAAAGGAGGTTGAGTATTCTCTGTGGGACAGTCCCTATCTATATTTCTGGGATTTCTCCTTGGAGAGAGTGGGAGATAGAGAACGAGAGACACAAAGTGGGGAGTAAGTCCCAGAGTGGATTATTAACATGTGAAAATCCTGACCAACGGGCACTTTCAGTCCTTTGCATCATGACAAATGTTCTGAATATATAGTTCCGAGCTAAGCTAGTGGTTTCTTTCAAAAAGATGATTAATCTAAAACTTTGTTCACTGCTCATACTTCACTGTGCTTCAAATAGCCATTGAGTGTGATGTATTATTTTATAATTTGTATGAATAAAATGATAATTAGATTAGGCAAAGCCATGGAGCTGGTTGAGCAGCTTTCACCTCTTACTGTGATGCTCTTGACTACTTCTGTCAAAGTGCAAAGTGCTCTTGTTCTCCTTTTGTCACATATTAAGCTTGGTCACAACGCATTGACATAACATTGAAATGCACTTTTTTTTATTTTTAAATGCAGGGTACTCTTATAGACCTCAAGAGAAGTTCCTGGGAGAGACTATAGCCAGATGTTTTCTGGTATTGTTATGTCAAGGAATGCGTAATTGCCAGAACTCACAAACCGGAGTAGACAGTCCACACTAATGCTATAACAACCAGCCATATATGTCACCTGTAAGGGCTGCCAACTATATAACATTATTTATCTCCTTAAGCCATTCAGTAACGTCAAAGCAGAGGGTGTGCAGTATGGTTCAGAAAGAAGACAAACAGAGATTACAGTCCACTGTTTGCACCTGTGCACCTTCTCAGACACACAACCTCTCAGTCTTACAAACTGTAGTCTCTCTGTCAGGAAGTCAATAAATCCAGATTATGGAGGCATCCACCTCTACTTTCTGGAGCTTCTAACTAACAGTGCTGGCTGAATTATAATAAAAACACTCACCAGATGAGAGTGGGTTCAATGACGCAGGCAGATGATGGCATCTTCAACATCAGCCCTAAGATGATAAGCAAACTGTAATGGGTCTCAGTGTGTTCTGATGTATGGGGAAATGTTGGAGAAGATCCATGACTGGGGTGCAGGGTTATATCATGGTGGTTTGGCAGGGAGGATGTGGTGGTACAGGTAGGGTGGGAAGTCTGTGTTGCTGGCGGCAGGTGAGGAGCAAGCCGGGTGACTCTGAACTGAACCTATTGGAACAACATATTCAGCTCCGTCCAGACTTGTTTTACTCCGATTGTCCTTCGCCTTAAAGCCTGTGATCCTTTTCATAAATTTTGATGCCCTGCGGTGAATGGGTGGGTAGCTCTGCATGGTAAACTTGCACGGCGTACTGTTTATCTAGATGAATTAACCATTACACATTGCGTAACAGTATTGGGTTCAAATGTATAAATTCAAACACTTAGAATTCATAATTCATTTGGGTGTACATTGTTTCTAAGAATACTTTAGCAGTTAGCAATTGAAACAGACATAGCACTTTATTTAGGAAGCATTCTGAAAATTATTGTAATATGCTCACACAGTGTGTTCAGAAAGATGTTGGAGAAGCACAAAAGAGACACTGTCTGAAATTGGGTTTATCTGTAACTTGAGTTAGACTTTTCTGTCCTGACCAGTGTTGACAACATATTCACTGTTTGATTTCATATAAAAATATGACTTATGGCTACAGTTCTGAATATTCTTATCAGATATGTTGTAAGTGACATAACATTCTATTGTGATAAGTATATTTTTTAGACATAAAATGAATTCACAATAAAACTCAATCACTGTGACTCTCAAACTTGAGAGTTGTGATGGATGGAGACACAGATTTAATTTACTTTAAGATGAATCAAATACAATATCAGCAGAATAAATAACAGTTGTGTATCTGAATAAATGGAAAAATGTTCCATCAATTTAATTAGGAATAGCTTAACCTATCTTTTATTTAAAAAAAGGAAAGGTTAGATAAATACTTAATTAGAAACTTTGCAATCCTAGATGTATACAATGTGATTCTGTCCATTTTTTGTTTTTAGATTTATACTTCTTTGTAATATAATTGATTTTCTGCCTTTTCTCTCGTAATTGTTTCTCCTGTATTTTTCTTATATTCCTGTGCAGCGCTCTGGTTCATTATGCAACATTATTAACAAGGTGTTTGTATTGTAGCTCTTGTACCATTTTTGCCACTTTAGCTTCCGACAGCCATTTTCTGTAATGGGGTCTCTGCACCCTGATGATCAACCAATGGGTGAGAAGCTGACTTCATGACTTTCTGTGAAAGGGTCATTGAGTTTTACTTGTGTTCAAATTTAATTGCGTGTATAAGTGGAAATCTGTACATTCTTCTTACAAAACGCATTCCCCAAGGAAGATGAACTGGCTTCTATACCAACAGGTGTAAAGTGAGAATGTAAGGGCTGTTATTTTGACCAAAGCACATCACAGACATTTCATTAGAACCCCAAGAAACGGTCAACTTGTGAAACAATTTCTTTTTGCTTTGTCATATCTCTATCGGCTCAAGGACCTGCTTCCCACACCAATGTAATGGCTATAAATATCAATGTTTGTGAAGGCACACAGAGGTCGCCTTTATAAGATCTGCAAGCATCGTGTCAAGAAAATCTATGCCTTATTACATTTACTGAAATCTGTGCCCATTTATTCTTTAATCAAAAGGCAAACCCAAAGAGGCTTGCCCCTCTACTTGCATTAAAAGCGTTTTATCATGCAGTCAGTCATGTTTAATTCACAGCATATTTCAGTGTCAAAAGATACATTGCACAGTCATGAAATATTGAGAAGGCCCAGAGGGAAAGATCTCAAGCTTGCTCTCTCCAAAAGATCAAAAAAATGAGATAACACACCAGCGCACATCCAGGGCAGCGGTGCATCTTCTTGATCCTCTTAACCCATGCTGCAACAACATATTTCATCAACAGAGCATGACCACTATGGATGTTTAAAAGAACTAACGCTCACGACAGAGGTCACATAGGCATCTGCACTGACCAACCCATATGCACACGGGATGCTGCATTGGGGCTGGTCAGTATGTCAGAGCTACAAACAGCATTCATTTGTGCTTATTTGCAGTTATAGTCAAGTAACATCTGCTGGCACATGAAGAAATATGAATAGTATATGAGTTATAAAAACTACGGAACAGAAAAGAAATAACAGAACTAAACAGCATTCAGAATAATAAACCTTTGTCATACTCTGAAACAAAATTTTCCTTGAATTTGCACCATCATTCCTTCCAATCTTACCTATTTTCCACACCCTGTCACAGCATGATGCTGCCACCTCCATACTTAGAGTAGGCATGTCGACATACTTCATGTAAAGATCACGGGACACTTCGAAGTGTATCTGGCAAAAGGTGGTGAATACACACGCATGCATTGCTTTTTGAAACATATTCTCTCATAATTTCACACAACCATTTTGGACTATTTTGTATGAATTTATCACATATAATCTCAAAACATATCTATTTAAGTTAAATTAGTTTTAGCAAAAAAAACTGGAGAAAACACCAAGGGAAGAGAAAAATTTCACAATGCACCATAGTGGCAAATCATCTTGGTAACATCTAGACACTTCATCGTTTGTCTTCACCTCTATTTTAGAGAGAAGAGTTCCGCACAATCGACAAACATCAATGATCACACAGAGACATGTCTGGAGTGTATTAGAGGCATGCATAAAAATAAATGAACTGTTTCATCTCATAAGCAAATTGTTGAATGCAAAGGAAAAAAATTTCAAATATGTGAGGTGGTCAAAGAAATTATTCTTGTCTCACTGCTAAGTAATTTCACCCAAGCTGTGTTTTATCCATCATACCTCTTGTTATCCCCAGAGTTTATTAATTCAAAAGATAGCTCTCTGGTGAAGCCAATCTCCAAATGTTCTTGCTCTTTTCACAGAAACAAACTGAATTAAAAGCCAACTTCCCTCTTCCCTGACACCATGTGTGAAATTGTTTTCAGTCTACATAGTTATCGGTTCTTAAAACATTTTTGGAGGGTCTCCTGCACACATTATACTGTATCTCAACCTCTAACATGACTGAGAAATTAACGTATTGGACAAATTAACTGTACTATGCCATGACACTAAAACACTAAGAGAAAAAAGTAACATCTGAATAAGCTTGCCCCATCTTCTGTTTACAGGATTCTACTTTCAAACCCCGTCTGTAGCTTTAAGAAAATGCAATGAGACTGTGGTGGCAGAAGAAAGATTTCTAAAAGATTGCAGTGAAGGTCAGGAGAGCTTTTCATACAATCCCAGTTTATCAGTCATTTCCACCTGAGCTGAATGAAGTGGGAATATTTATCTTTTGAGCATTTCTAAACATAATAGAATATTTATGTAATAATTAATAACTGATTTTTAATAAATCAGTATATTTTGGTTTTTGTACACAATGTATTTTATTTTATTACAAAAAATATTATTGTTACATTTTTTTCATGGTTTGATGTTAAAGCATGCATTTTGCATTATGTAAAAAAAAATTGTAAATATTGAGAAATTTACAGTTCTTTTTCTAACTTCGTTCAGTCTTTCCCTATGGGAATCGCCTTGGCGTGACCAACTGCGGAAGCTCCAATGACACAACGTCTGTAAGAGACAGACAGGTCAAGCTATACTGGGGCTCCGCCCCCTCACACTATACAGCCGACCCGCCCCTCCAAACTCATTCTCGCTTTCTTCCCGTGAGGAACGAAACATCCACTTAACAGTTCTCAGACGACCCGTAAAGGGCTCACGTCTCCGAATGTGGCTCTAGGTTCGGTTTGGATTGGCCAAGTAAGTAGCTATTCACGGTCCTCCTGAGCTGTGTCCACGGGCTGCTCATTCGGCTACCCAGTATTAAGTTACGACTAGTATTTTATATAACATCAGGCTAACGCGTCAAGGCGAGCCACCACCTAACTACACCGTGTTAAAGTGTCACAACGAGCAAACCTCTCATGGTACGCGGCTAGCTTGGGCTAAACCCCAAGGGATGACGCTAATAACCGTCGGCTAACACGTTACGGCGAGTTTTACGGCTGTGTATTCATCAATATCCCCCTTTCCAGGCACCATGTCTAAGAACACGACCCCCGCCAAAGGGTCGGAGGCTGCCTCCCACCCATGCCCCGCGTCATGCGGAGTGTCCATCTCGGGCTGGGACCCTCATCCCATTTGCATCGCTTGCATTGGCGCTAAACACGCCCAAGCATCACTGGCCGACCTCCAGTCGTGCACCCACTGTGCGTCAATGTCAGAAAAGATCCTGGAAAGAAGGCTGAGAGTGGCGGTGGCTAGCAAACAGGATCCGTGCCTGTTAGCAGCCACCCCACAGACAGCAACCATCACCCATCAGCTGCGAGCAACAAAGTGCTGGGCCGACATGATGGAGGATGAATCCCTAGAATTGCCTCTCATATTCGAGGACATCCTCGAAGGGGAGCCTGGCGATGTGGACGCAGAGGGCGACGCCAACTCTGACCTCCTCGACTTGGGCGACATGGAGGAAGAGGAGAATGATTCCACCTTTCCTTTCCAACAGTCCAGACCTCCCAGCGCATCAGATACTGCTCCACCAGTGGACAGTAATCTGTATGAGGTCTGCAAACGGGCTAAATTGGGAGTGCAATGGCCAGCAGCCCAGGACGCTGAGGGGACAGAGAGAGATTTATATGATGGCGAAAGGCTCCCGCCAGCCCAGCCACCATCGGAGCAACTCCTGCCACCGGTACCAGCTTGCATGAAGGAAATGAGCCATTACTGGTCCAGCCCATTAAAGAGTAAGCTCCCAACCAAGGGCCACTCTAAGCTAGAGATCCATGGCATGGGTGAACTGGGGCTGGCCGAACCTCCAGCAGTGGAGCCTTCGGTAGCTTCTCACCTCCACCCCAACCGACGCTCTCTGACAGCCCCAGCCCCAGCCTCTCCCTCCCCCCTCCCATGAAGAAAAGAGGGGACTAATGGGTGAAGCAAATCCCTGGAGTTCAAGTTTCAGAGTCTCTGGCAGTTCCCTTCGGTCCAAAGGTCTCTCTGTTTCTCTCCCGTCATGTTCAAGTCGAGGAGGAGAGTCAGGGACAGCAGGTAACACAGTGTCCCCAAGCACTTTCACCCGGTTTAAAACAGTTAAAGTTCCTAACCTCGCTGCCAGGCTCCCAGCCAAGGGCGAGTTGCTTTCCCCAAAACAAAAAAAAACAAAACAACAAAACACTGTCATGCCCCCTCAATTGCCACAGGGGGAGCTCACGCTTCTCTGTTGGGAGACGGATCCCGCCAGGCCGGGCGGCTGTAGATCTATTCGCCTCGCAAGAAAATGCGCAATGTCCACTATTTTTCTCCCTATCGGACGCAAATGCACCTCTGGGTGTGGATGCTATGGCACACCCGTGGCCAGACGTACTGCTTTATGCATTTCCCCCGCTCAGACCGCATGGTGCTCTGAGCTTGGCCCGTGAGAGGTGGAATTTGAGTGCTGCAGGCCTGCCAGCACGGGTCATGGACACCATTCAGAATGCAAGAGCCTCCTCCACTCGCTCTCTTTACAGTGGTAAGTGGCGGGTTTTTGAGGAGATAAACCCGCATGGCAACATCTTTTAGTCTGTCGTTTTATGAAGGGTGCACGGAGCAAACTCCCAATTTCCCAATAGAACCCCTGGTTCCCCTGTGGGAGCTTTCCATGGTGCTGGATGCCCTCTCTCTCCACCCATTTGAGAACGCACTGTAAACAGCTTTGCTCTTGGCTTTAACTACAGCAAAGCGGGTGAATGACCTACAGGCTTTATCCATACGACCTTCCTGTCTACAGTTTACACCAGGGCTCACCAAAATCTGTTTGAGACCAAACCTAGCCTTTGTGCCTAAGGTGGTGGAGTCGGGTTACAGGTGTTCCACAGCAGAGCTGTAGACTTTTCACCCTCCTCCATTCTCCTCAGAAGAGGAGAAGAAGCTTAACACATTATGCCCAGTCAGGGCGCTTCATGTGTATCTGAGTAGGACAGTAGGGTTCAGGAAAGATGACCAGCTGCTTGTGTCCTAGGCCACTCCCCATAAGGGCAAGCCATTGTCTCGCCAGAGGTTGTCCCACTGGATTGTGGAGGCTATGTCTCTGGTTTATGGGTGTAAGGGTTTGGAGCCCCCCCCAGGGTTTGAGGGCTCATTCCACTAGGGGCATGGCCATATCATGGGCCCTGTTTAGGGGAGTGTCAGTGCAGGACATTTTTGCGGCAGCGAGCCGCACACATTCGTAAGGTTTTACAGGCTGGATGTCTCGGGGCCATCTGTAGCATGGGCCGTGCTAGAGGCGAATGGACCAGGGCCTGCATAGCAGCATCTGCTGGGCTTTAAATTGTTTAGAGCTTCGGTAGATTTACGCAATCCGGGAGTGGTCTATATCTCCCATAGTGAAATACCGAACGAAGTTAGAAAAAGAACGTAGGGTTACTTAACGTAATCCCTTGTTCTTTGATAACAGAGTGAGGTGTTTCACCATCACGTCCCTCCTCGCATAGACACGGGAAGAAACCGGTCTAGAATGAGTTTGAGGGGCGGGTCAGCTGTATAGTGTGAGGGGGCGGGGCCCCAGTACAGCTCGACGTTGTGTCATTGGAGCTTCCACAGTTGGTCAAGCCAAGGCGATTCCCATAGGGAAACACCTCACACTGTTATCAAAGAACCAGCGACTACATTAAGTAACCCTACGTTATGTGGTCAGCTGAAAAGTAAAACTCCAGATCTATTTAGTTTGATTATTTTTATGATGATTTGAGTTTGTTACGTTAGTTCGGAAGGAGAGAAGAGAAAAGAGGGGTCACAAGGCGTAAGGTGAGCTGAGCATGTCGTGCTTATGCATGGAGGACACATGCATTTGAGAAAAACCCTAAAGTGATAAAAGTTAAGTTGCCTGGGTAACTGTTCCTCACATCGTGGACTGCAGAGGAGTTTTGAACAACCCACGCCACGAGGGATTGAGTCAAGAAGATGGATGGATGGATTATAATTGGCTTGAATTGAGATGACGTTTTCTGTGACTTCAATTAAACTGATTTAAATATGAACATGAAAAATTAATTTTCAGTTGTCATATTTCATCTGTCAGTAATTGTCAATAATCTAAATACAGTATACAGCGCTGAAGCTCGAGTGAGAAGGTAAAATATATTATTCTTTTCTAAACTTTTTTTTCCGATAAAAGTTTTCTTCAGCAGGTGAAAATGTTGTATTTTTTCACAGAGTAATGTTCGCAAGCGAGAAGCAGCCACTATCTCAGAACAGACACTACCTAGAGTGAGAGTAGAGAGTAATATCTTATGACCTTACTGACACACATATGTATCTTGTGTTTGGAGCGCATGCAAAAATTCAACCTCAAGTGGGGGAAAACGCAAATGATTTTGATGCTATTTAGAATATCAGTAAGTAATTGCCTGGGTCTGGACCTTTGCCTGGCCGCTTAAAGGGACACTCCACCCATTTGCATTAGGCTTTGCATTGTTAGAAACCCAGTCATACTTTTGAATGGTCATGCAACACTCTCTCATTTCCCCCTGAGACGGGAGAAATCCGTATTCACCTCTTTACACTTCCTCCTACAATGACGCAAAAATCGTCATTTTGCGTCATTGTAGGAGGAAGAGTAAAAGGGGTGGATTTCTGTTGAGACTACAAGCGCTAGTTCCCACCCTTCAACACCGCCCATAGGGGGTTGGACCTAATGCGCTAACAGACCTATCACAGATCAGTGCCAGTGCTTTAGACTGGCAGAGAGCTGCAGCTAACTATGGGTATGTATAGATATAGGTATATATAATTGTCATGAGATCCACACTCCTTACCAGTTGGTGGCAGTAATGCTGCTTTAAGTTGTTTGCCAACCGCCAATAAAAAAAACGAAATAGAGAGAGAGAGAGAGAGAGAGAGAGAGAGCTGCAGCTAACACGGAGGACTGGGATTTTCAAGAAGATATGGCTCGAGCTGGGGCGAATTGGTGGCGTCCTGGAGACCTACTTTAGAATACCTAAAGTCAACTGGAAACGACAGCCAAAGCCTACAGTGCCAAATGGACGTCTTTCTGTAAAGTAAGTTTGTTTTCTTTGTTACTATGTCAAGGAGTACTCTTGCTAACACGCTAACGTGGCATGTTCATTGCACAAATAGCTTGCAGTTATGCAAGCTACTGTGGCACGTTAGGCTCAAATGCCATCACTCACTTTGTGATCAATGTTTTGTCTAGACAATTTCGTCTAACAGCCTACTGGCACTTTCTTGAGTGGGTCCTGCAAGGAGAGAGATTGGGCAGAGGGCGTCGTGTCGTGCAGGCTATCCGCTAGAACTACCCAGCTCCAGACGGCCAGTACTGCGGGCAAGTGGAGGACGCTCAGGAGGAGCTATAGTTTCCTTGTTTTATATTCATTCAACAGTTGTATTGTTTGAATAGTTATTTAATTAAATGGTTAAAATGTACGTTGTTGTGGTTCTTTCTTAGTAATGTTGCTCCAAGTGTATTCGAGTTATTGAACGACCAACATTTCAGAACTGGAACTACCTAGCTACTGTTACCTTAGATGACAAAACGACAGAATTGTGATCATAGCCTACCTATAATTACTATAAATTATGAAGCATTACAAGTATACATTACATTATAAGTTTGTTGCAAATCAGTTACCTCCTTCCAAGTTTATGATGCTATTCTAAACTTTGTTGAAGGCAGACAGGAGAGAAGGAGTGACATTTTGTTTTTTAATTCACAAAATAAGAATTGTCATGAACATAAAGACACACAAACAACATTATCCACACTATAAAAAAAGAGGTATTGACCCTGTGATTGAGTATACAGTAAGGTGCTGGAAGTGCAAACAGGTAAGGCAGTGACATGATTTCCAGGTAGCTTAGAGTCGGGTGGAGCTCGTACACTCTCGGGGGAGTGGCCTGCGGATCTTGAGCATTGCAATGCACTATGGGGATTGTTGTCTTTAATCCACAAGCACAAAAAAGTTATTTTCTGCCTTTTCTCGGTCAAGAAGGCACCAAATTAGAAATTTATGCTACTATTCTACTACATTTATGGCCCACTTTCAATACATATTCATGTCTCCACTGGTGGAATGTTCCTTTAAAGGTGCCATGGCATGAAAATAAATGGAGGCTTTTATATATTTTTATAGGCTTTAGTGGTTCCCTAATACTGTATCTTAGTTTTTTTCCCCAAAATTCTGACTTGGTGCAGAATTACAGCCAGTCCCAAAAATGAGCTTTCCTTAGGATCCTCAGAATGAGCTGTTTAGGGACTGCAGCTTTAAATCCAAAGCGGAGGGTGGGGGTGTGGCCTTAATTACGCCCGTGGTACCATGCGCAAATGTTTTGTGATTCGCTATGGCACGTAGATGGCACGGCAGCCCTATGCAGTAAAACTAGCGAAACCTGTTGAAATGAGCTTACTTTGACAGTATGACGAACTAGTTAGTGAACAACTCTCCTAACACAGTCAAACATCAAGCAAGTGCTACACAAGACACAGCAAAAAAGGCGTGCGTGAATGGGAAAGCAGGAGTGAGGATTTTGACTTTCTCATCTGATTGCTCTGGTTTGCAAAGAAGCACGTAGCGCTAGCGCTGGTGTAACGGAGTTAAGGTGTAGTGTGATTCCACATGCCATAAAACTCAACTCGCACACAAAATAAGTCCTATGGTACTTAAATGCAGCACCCCTGGAGATTAGGGTTGTGCACCCCGGGGTAAACAGCAGTCGGACCTTGCTGTCTCCCTGGTAGGTGCACAAGTTATGAGCTTAACTTTTGTTTTATATTAATTACTTTAATTTTATTACTAAGTTGTTGTTTAAGTTGTATTTTATAAAGCTATAGCTCCCAAACGGTTGAGCACGTTCTTTTTCATAAATGTTGACGGTATTTTTGTCTTTTTCTGTTTATAAAATGGCTAGTGCTGCATGTTGTTAGCTAACCTGGACTTTCGTTCACATTTTCAGATGTGTATACTGTGTGTGTGTGTGAGGAAACCGGGACTGATTGTCTTAATTCTCCACCAGGTATATTCCACTTTATTGACATGTACGTTCATTTTAATACTAAAAAGAGCAGTCGGACCTTGCTGTCTCCCTGATGTGTATACTGTGTGTGTGTGTGAGGAAACCGGGACTGATTGTCTTAATTCTCCACCAGGTATATTCCATTTTATTGACATAAATAAACGGCAAGTTGCCAACCGTGACCGTCTTCTGCTGTAAAAAAACACAACGCAAGAGAGAGTAAAAAGCCGCTACACTGGAACCATGAATGAATCATTATCCTGATGAAATGCACTGAATTTGCGGATTCATTCTTCTTCAGGAAGCTTGAAGTAGGGGGTTTTGGTCTAAAATGAGCGAGCTAACCATCTCATGGGCATGCAAACACCTCCAACAGGCCAGTTGGCAGAGATAAGAGCTTGCAGATGCTATTAGCTGCATAGCTAACGATACAAACCCTTTGTTGTGGTAACAAGCTATATAACTATACTGTACATACAGGAAAGCAACACAATTATAGAGCGTTAAATTACTTACTCTCGGGAATGAGATCCTTCCCCAAGTGAGAGACGAATGGAGCAGGAGATTGACAGGCGGATCGGTGCGGTGTCTGCAGTGATGCGGGCTCTGCATCGGCCCGTTGTAGTGAAAAAGGAGCTGAGCCAGAAGGCGAACCTCTTGATTTACAGGTCAATCTATGTTCCTACCCTCACCTATGGTCACGAGCTGTGGGTAGTGACCGAGAGAATGAGATCGCGAATACAAGCGGCTGAAATGAGTTTCCTCCGCAGGGTGTCTGGGCTCTCCCTTATTGGGCTCGGTATTGGCCCAAGTTCTGGAAACATTCGTCGGTGAAATGTTTGCCACACACATACACAAATCTAACAAACGGACACTAACCCTTCTGTCGTCACTTTCCCTGAAAAAACTAAATCTGTCCACTGGCTCTTTAGAGGTTCTGATGCAGGAGCTCTAAACAGATTTTTTACATCCATGTACAGCGCAATGAGCTGGCCAAAGAGCTGTGGGCGGGGAAAGGCAGTTTTGGCATAGCCATATATGGGTTCTGGGAGGAAACAACCTCCACGTCATAAGCGGCGGCTTTCCCGATCAGGCCATCTGCATGGTCACATTTCCAAAGGGGGAGAATAATTTCCATTGCATGGTATAGGTCTATCGTCATTTTTAGCCACTGGGGGACTGCAGGCAGGCTAGGATAACTCATATTAATGTTAAACAACCTTAAAAAGTGAAAATTTCATGCCATGTCTCCTTTAAGTTTGTCATATGTTTTAGACAGTAAAGACAACAGCCTGGTTGTGCGTAAATCAGTAAATAAAAACAAACACTTTGAAAAATGTGTGTTGTAAAAAAATCATAGATTCATCATTTAAAAATATTTTTTATACATATGATGAAAATAAGAAAAAGAAGAATCTGTCATACATAAAGGAAAAATCTGTGATATCAGACTTAGGAAAATTATTGCCAGAAGTGAAACCTTACTCACCTTTCAGTGCATCTCTGATACACTACAATTGAACCCTTGAGTGATTCTATCTTGCAACCCAGGAATTTAATAAATCCCAGAAAACACATTGGGCCTCATGCAAGAACATTTTGGTATTTTTATTTTAAATTTCTCTTACTTTTTTCATACGAAGGTCTCGAACGAACACGCCACGTCAGATTCAACAAATGCTCTAAGCTTCGGAAAAAGTGTGTCACCGACCTGCGTAAATGATGAATGCCACCCGTGCGTATTTAAGTGCACGTGGATAGTAAATTTGTATACTCCACGCCCTAAATAATACCAAATAAGGCTGTGCTTCCTCTCTCCTATGCATGGAAGTGTTGAGTGTTTAGTCATGAGAATGGGATCAAGGTGCAAAAAGAACAACTTTATGGTCACCTGTAGTTCGTAATGTCACTGAAATAAAGAAGAAATGGTTTGATATGTAAATGACTTAAAAAAAATAAAAAAACGTCGGCAGATGCTTGATGACTGCAACTAAAGCCGTGCAATCAGTTGTTGCCTCATCATGATGGCACTTTGATGGGGCGGTCCATGAGGGGGGTCTTCTGGCACCACACCTTCTTGTCCGCCTGGGCTAGTTCAGGTAGTAGGAGACCCTCATTCATGACAATATTGCGCAAATCTGGCATGCCTTCTCTGGGTTATAGAGCAGTTTGCCCCCCCGCTGTATCGAGACACACCCACCTGGCCTTCAGCTCACTAGTGCGCTCCACAATGGCACGGGTGCTTTGATGCGCATATGTGTGCAGTCTATTGCTACGATTATGTTTGGCAGTCCAGGCATGGCATGAAAGTCCCTCTTAATTTGTACTTGTTGGAGAGCGGCGTATGGGAATTTGATGTACCATGGGTGATAAACTGATGAGAGCTTTGATGACCAGGGGGAGCGCACAACTCACAGAGGACTGGGACACCCCCGATCTGTCTCCAATCTCCCTCTGAAAGGTTTCCGTGACCAAAAATCCAAGGGTGGTGAGGACCTGGACGTGTGGTGGAATTGGGTTTGATGGCGTGTTTCTCTCTGGAGTTGTGGCTCTTGCAAGCTGCATATTTTCAGCAGCACAGTCCTTGGAAATCTAAATCTCAATGTCAGCCATTCATCTGTTTCCGCAAGGATATCTACACGGTCTCTTCCAAGAGCCATATTTATTTATGTTTGCTTCAAAGTAATTAAATATACAATACATTAGTGAAGCAAACTTGATTGGAATAACAGCGGACTATTTTACGAAACTCCTACGACAGCTCTGGATCACTCGTAAATTCTGTTCGTACCTGAAAAAAATGGAAATTACGAAAAGATTGGTAAATGCGCAAATTCTCTTAAATCACTCGTAGGCACGACTTAAGAACAAATCTGTGCGTACGAACGGTTGTTGCATGAGGCCTAATGTTTCAATTCAGAACAAAGGTGTAAAGATCCAAAAACATATTATTTTGCTGTAGCTATACACCAATGAGCATGTGGGGTGCAATGCGGAATCCCAAGGATATTTAAACAAGTGGTGAGGCAAGCACTGTCCATATTGTCTTATGTATGTCTTTTCTTATTTTAGTGCCTTATTTTGGATATTTTATTTCATTTATTTAGCTTATATGTCATTAGTGTTTGTATAAATGTTTCTTTATGTATATATAAATGTCTCTTTTTAGCTGCAGCCTTGGTAGGAGAGTAACATAATTTCAATCCTTGTATGTCTGGTACATATGCAGAATTGACAATAAACTTGAATTGAATTGAATTGAATAAAACCACCATTTTGATATACAATTGGAAGACAATCACTCCACCAGAGTCATGGGATTTTTGGTCACGGAAACCTTTCAGAGGGAGATTGGAGACAGATTGGGTGTGTCTCAAACCTGGGTTTCAGGGCCACAATACCTAAAATTCCAAGTTCCAGTTTTTGAAATCTTGTTGTGCTCTTTGGAAGTTGTCACAAAGCTACTGAACCTGTACTAATGTAAGATTAAGATCCAATTTATTGGTCATGCATACACACAAAATTTGTCCTCTGC
The DNA here is from genome assembly GCF_027942865.1 of Odontesthes bonariensis. Taxonomy (NCBI): domain Eukaryota; kingdom Metazoa; phylum Chordata; class Actinopteri; order Atheriniformes; family Atherinopsidae; genus Odontesthes; species Odontesthes bonariensis. The sequence goes on from NC_134521.1 coordinate 25,965,835, forward strand.
TTTTAACCCATCCAGGTTGGCACCTGTTGATACACACGCACAGGGTCACACACTCAGAGACAGATGCAAACCTGGAGCAGTGGGCAGCCATTCAGCTCCTGGGGAGCATGGTGCCTTGCTCAAGGGCACCTCAGCTGTGACAAGGAGGTGGACTGACACCCCTCCAGCTGTCAGTTCCACTAATCTTTTTTTTTTTAGATGGTGAGAGTGGGAATTGAACTGCCAAACTTCTGGTTATTGGACAACTGACTATAACCACTGAGCCACGTCCGCCCAGTCAACAACACACGAGTGTTCCCTTTTCTAAACTCAAATAATGTTGCATTGTTCTGTTTATCACACTTTGTTTTAATCCATTCTCTGTATCCAAGTTATCGCAATGCTGAACCTCCCGCATCAGATGCAGTTCCCTTTTTATATGTATGCTGTGAAATCCTTTGCCATCCCACTAAATTCTGTCTGGAGATGGGAATGAGTCAAAGATATTGTGGAAATAGAGGTCAAACATGGAGGCTGGGACACTTCCCCGCACCCCCGAAATCCATCCTTTCAAAACTGTTTCATAAGCAAAGTCAAAGTATTGAGCTAAGCGTTCTCTCCATTCATGCAGATCAGTTATTCTCAAAAGTCATCTACTTGGGGCTAAAGTTATGCAGTATGTGATGCAAAGTGGGACAAAACAGCCCTTGATTTTTGGAGTGCGATAGGCTGGGGCTATTCTTTCTGACCTGGCCCTGTAGAGTCTGCTGATTGTTTCAGCAGCTTTAAGTCACCATGGCACTGGCCCCTGGGATGTGACATACACAGTTTTCCTCAAAGGCCACAAACAGGTGAGAGACTTTATTTGGCTCTGACCAGAGGGCGTCTGCCTTCCAAACACGTAAGCAGCCACGTAACAGCCCGACACCAAAGCTTAGTCTGTTTCTGTATCTGCATGCACAAACAAAACCTACTCTCTCTATGTTTCTTATGCGTACGTACAAACACAACTGGTATGAGTCAGAGTCCCCCACGACAAGGGGTTGTTGGGAAAGGACAAACTTTCCCTCAGGTCTTTGCCACCGAGACAGCTAAAAACGGACAGCTAAAAACTATATGCCCGTACCCCTCATATTGAATCTCCGCACAATGCAGAAATGAGAACAATATTTTTTGCTTTGAAGAGTGTATCTAAGGAGGCAACAGCTACATGTCTAAAAGTAAATCCTGTATTTTCATTATACACTATGCAAATAAACATTCACATGTCAGGTGGGTGAAGACCCATCTGACATCAAACAGTGTACTTATTTTTTCTCTTGAATTTATGATTGACACCGACTCTCTCCCCTTCCAGACCTACAAGTCACATTAATGTAGCATTTCAAACTCGAATCAAATCAAATCAAACTTTATTTATATTGCACCTTTCATACTAAAAAGCAGCACAAAGTGCTTTACATAATAAAATCAATAATCAAATCAATTCATGCATAAATTCACAAACAACATCACACCGACAACCACACTGCACACATACCAACCCCCGACCCAACATGAGCAACATCAATATCAACAACAATCAACATTAAAATTTCATACGTTCTGCGTTACAATAATGCTCTATTCATTTGGGACCACTTCATCCTGTTGTATATCGGCACCTTTATAGCATTCAGCTTGTACTACAGCTCCTTGTTTTTTTAAACTCTGTATATATAACTAGATCCTGTATGCATTCTGTATATCTATATTGTCTATACTTAATACTCTGCATCAACTACACCAAGTCAAATTGCTTGTAAGTGCCAACCTACTTGGCAATAGACTTGATTCTGATTCTTCAATTTCATTTCATTATACAGCACAAGTGTGCAAAGAAATTACAGAGGTAACCCGTCAAGCCAAAAAATGAATAAAAGAAAAAGAAAGATTGATCAGGTCAGACAGCATGAGCATTTTCATGCTTAATTGTTTTTACCCGTGGAGTAGAATAGATTTGGAAGCAGGAAAAGCAGGTCTGATAGATCAAAATAAGGATGTAAGGGGCTGAAGTCTGTTTGATGAAAGCCAACAAACACCACTGATAAAATACCGTTTAGACTTTTTTTTTTCTTTTTCCATGGCATCATGCTGATGATCTGTAACAGTTCCTGTAAAGCATTTATGGAATTTCCATCTGGAGAAAAATAAACAGAAGTATCTAACAAACTGCTACATTCTATGGCAGAAACAACACACTTTAAATCCAAAAAACAAAACCAAGCTATTATTTAACGGGATGACTGCCATTAAAAGAAATATTACATCACATTACTCTACCTTACATTATGTTACATTACTATGTTACTTTCTGTGAAAAATTGCTTATCAGACTACTTTTGCATTACTAAATATAGATAACCATTTGCGATTTCTTTTATGCACTTTAGTAACAAAATCCTACAGCAGTTGAAAGCACCGACAGAATCACTGGTGTTGACAGGCATGTATAATCACCCAGACAGAAGGTGTATTTCAATGTGATTGCTCTTAACTTTTTTCATCCACATATTCAAGCAATTTAAGTGCTTTGACAACATAAACACCATCCTGCTACATGAGTGACCCGCAGGTACATAATGATGGGTGCAAGACTGACAGCCTGGTGACCAGAAGACCCCCCCGTGCATATGAGGGATTTTACCTTTTTCTTTTTTGTTTGTTTTGCTGCAACAGAACACACGGATTGATATGGTAAAATATCAACAGAGGGCTGCTTTAGGTACGTAAAGGTGCTGGTGCAGTGGTCTCTGGCCTCCCGCAGCTTCAGCCCTCCACTCCACTCTCGTTGTACTGGACATCCATCAGAAAGTAGTGTTGAGGAGCGACTCGACCAAAGTTCAACTTCCATCTGGGCTTTCGTCATCCTTTCAGCTGATTCAACATCACCAGGGCCATTTGGAGCATACCAAGGGCAGAGATGGTCTCAGCTTATCTTTGCACCTCACCCCTCCAAAGCCAATGAGTCACCACAAGAAAATGAACTACTTTGCCCTTCAGAAAAGAAAAGAAAATCAGTGAAAATAGTAAATCAAATTAAAATGCTGCTACTCCTAAGGGAGCTACAAGTAGGGATGTCCCGATCCGATCACGTGATCTTTGCTGAAGTATCGGATCGGTACTCGGTATCGACAAAATCAAATGACTCGGAGGCAAAAAAACAGATCGGGACATCTCCAGCTACAAGCAGCTAAATCTGCGTGTGCTGCTGTCACCATCATGTTTTCATGAAATACTACACTTTGGTAATTGAAAAATAAGCACAAATGTATTATCTACATTTATATTTTGAATGCAGTCATCCAGTGAGGATTTTACCCATCTGAATGGATGTTGCAGGTCTTTCATCCAGTCATCCATCTACAGACATGCATACATTACCACAAATGCACGTCAGACACACAGATATGCACCTGTAGGCACTTGATAGAAATCTAATGGAAGTTCACTTAAACAATTTATACTCAATCATGCTGCTGCCGTTCCAGTAAAAGCGGAGCTTCAACCAGAAATGCTACTCACTATAGATTTCTCTAGATGCACCGATGTCTACACAACTCAGCAGAGCTCTCCTTCGGTCTCCAAAGTGGAGGTGAAATATAACAGCTTTCAACAGAAATCACAATGGTACTTAGTTATTCTATTCTTACTTAATTGTATTCACAACATACTGATATCATGCTGCTATACTGAAGTGTGACCCGCTTATGTGTGATTAGTATAGATACCTATAGATGTTATTTTGAAAAGAAATTGGCAACATTCAAATATTAACAAAGATTTACAGTATGATTTAGTACTAGTGTTTATTCAAAGTCTACATTTTTTCTACAAATCTTAAATCATGAATGAGTAGATGATCTTGTTAACCTGCGATCAACCATCTTAGTTCTCTGGAGGATAACAATTTATAGAATAACAAGTAGAAATATGTACAATATGTGGAAAAAAAGTGAGACACGCTGCTTCATGCAGTGCTGCAATAATATTCTTTTAATATTTTAGAAATTATTTTAGGTGTTGGGGCTGCTGAAAATACATCTTATAGCAGGCGTCCTCAATAATAAATCATTTCAGAGGAGACATGATCAGGACACATTTAGTTTTTACTACTGATGATTGTTTTAGTCCGAGGTGGAGCAGGTAATGTGACCACATCATGCTCACTTGCAACAATTGTATAGTTGAAGGTTATATTTATACACTCATATTTATGGTATGTTGGGTTTAATCTCCTTGTAGTTCTGTTAGGTCAAAATAATAATCAGCTACACATAATTGTAAATTAGGCTAGGCCTAAATGTTCATCATGAAGTCCCGAGCAGCACAACAAAAGACAAGTGGGAGTTAGCAGAACCTGCAGCAAAAGTATACTTCAGTGTTTATGATTTTTGTATGCATGTGTGTGTGTAAGGTGGAAGCAGAAATGTTTGATCATAGCACCATTCACACAACTGCAATAAATAATCCATTGATTGTATCTGTTTTTATGCCAAGTAATATCAGATTGGTTCAGTAAATGTGTGAAGGAGCGGTATCGCAGGTTGTTCCTTCCTGCTGCTGTTAGACTGTGCAACCAGCACTGTTCTCAGTAGACCACAGGCTACATGTAAAGCTTACACGTTAAAAATGGGACGATGTGCAGTTCATCACTATCATGTGCATATCTCCATATGCAATCACTGGGACACTGTAAATACATTGTAAATGACTTCAACAGATGGAACTGGAACCAATCAGTAAAAAATTGGTAACTGGTTGTTGCTATTGGTTGCTGATGATGGCACAACAAAATGTGAACAGTTTTTAATCGAGGCATCTCCATTTCCATATTCAAATACATTTTGAAATATAGAAAAACAAAGCATGTTTTCCATATCCAGACACATCAAAGCTTTAAAAGTTACCACAATATGGAGGCTTATGATACATGTAGATCGTGGTATACTTTACTTCATATTAAATCTTATGATCTGTAATACAAACAAGAATATATATACATATCTCTTGACTCCACAAATGGTTTCTTGTTATCCACAAAGTCTTTGGGATGCTGAGACCTCATTAAAGGGAAGAAAAGTTGCATGAGACAGCACAGAGAAGCTTTTTTAAAGCCAGACTTTGCAGTTGAAGTGCAGAGTAAGACACACGTACACAGCTTTTTAAAAAATGTTTGCACATGAGAACTGCATGCACTCAAACACACACAATTGAAGCCACAGAAGTACACAAGCCAGATTGCCACACGGCGAAAAAAACAACAGCTAAAGAAATGCTGCTTCCCGAGTGTCTTGGCAGCAATGAGCCCGACTTTGCTCCGAAGACAAAGGCAGACTGGGAGAAAGAAGGGAGGGGCATGCAAGGAAAGAAGGAGGATGGAAGGATAGAGGAGGCAAAGGAAGCTGACAGCCTAGAAATAAATGACTCGACTTCAAAACCTCTCACATCTTCCATATCCCTGCAGACATTTCACCAACCCACCCACCAAACCAAACAACAAACCAACGGAACAAAAGTATTGTGCCTCTCACTGAGGCTGTTCATTAACAGCTTGGTGGTGTGTCTGTGGGATCCTCCACTTCAAAGTCTCATCTGATTCCTCCCACCATCCGTGAGAAGAAAAAAAATAAGCTTTTGTCAAGGGAGAAGGAAAGCATGTCATCATCCCCAATGTGCGATTTGGTGTAAGAAGCTGGCTGGTCTTACATATTCAACCCAGAGTTTAAAATGACATGCTGGCTTGAGAAAAATGATGAAAACAAGCTGACTGATATTAATATGAAACTAAATTTCGCAAGTTGAATGAATCCATATGCAAAAAACAACAGCAGAAAAAATTTACCGAAGGAATTAAATCGAAGAGAAGACTGAAGTGACTGACTTATTTAGAATAGACAGACAGAAAGAGGATTATTAAGGATCACACCTCCCACATCTGCCCATGTTGCAGAATCTTACACTTGACAGTCAGAGGATATACAGCACCCCCTGCTGGTGAGTGTTCTGGTCTGGTTTTGAGGCGATTAATACAGCTCATTGGATGCAGCTTGGAGTGCAGGTGGCAAAACAAATATAGATGCAGTGAAAATAACAGTGCTGTAATGGCCTTACCATTGATTATGTCTTCATGAGCCTGAGGTGACCTGCATATGGAGAAAAAAGAGGAACAAAAAAATAAAATTATGCATGCAACAAGAAAATGTGACATACTTAAGTCAAGGCCATACAGCAGCTGTTTGAGGAAAAAGCAGCCCTGGGGGAACTGAAGAATGAAGCCCAAAATGGGCCTATTCTTTCAAAAAGGATGTAGCAATCACAGATTCCGTGGTTCTTTGCCCAACGTTAAGCCAAAACCAGTGTCACATGTCAAATAATAAATATTTACAAAGATCTACAGTACAACAGTAAATCTGTGCCATCATGCAAAACAATTTTGCGAGTGAGTTTGGATCACGAGATGAAATCCTGTGTGAATGACCAATACAATGATTGAAAACTGGTAACACAGGATTACAAAAGTCATGAGCAAAATACAGTGAAGTGATCAAAAATCAAGTGTAACAGAAAACAATTGCTGGTATTATGTAATAGCATTGCTCTGTCTGCACACTCGTGCTCTTTCCCATAATACTGATATTTGCTTGACACACAGCATTTCCAGATGATAATCTACCTAAAACATCCCCTTCGATAAGCATGTCTGGAGCACAGCATTTAATCTGATTCTGTGACATTTCTGATTTGTAAATTATAACCTCTCACCTTTATCGAGGCAATCGCTTTTGAGCAAATTGTCAAACACAGACCCTCTCAGAATGTGTGTGTGTGCATACACTTGTGTTAATGTGTCAACCATCACACAACTTCAATCTGTCAGGTGTGTAAATCGTTTCTTTTCATGTCTATTACTGAATGTTTTCTATATCAGAAGCAAACATACTGTGAAAATATGGCTTTAGCTAACTGAGTGTTGAAAAGATGAAGATAAAAGAGGAAGGGGAGTGTTTTCTGATTACACGGGGATTCACTGAAGAAAAAGAGGATGTTTATTGTCTCAAAATAGAGCAATAAGCTGCTTTTTATGTCGACAAAATAGATTGCCTGTCAGGAATTATTCTTTCTTAAATCCATACTGCTTTACCATTAGCATTTACTTATACAATAAACGCTAGAGGGATTACACTCTCCACTGTTCACAGTTCTCAAAGTTATAAAAGAAAACTGGAGGTGGGTAGGTTGGAAATCTCACTGAACTGAAAGTGAAGCTACACATTATTTGGATGGGAATATAAACAGGTAAAGATTGAACCTTTATGAGATAATGATTTGTTGGATGGATCGATCTGAATCTAAAGTTGAAATTCCATAATCTCTCCTTTATTAACACTTAGAATGAGTGATGCTCTACAGTAATGCCTAGCACAGTAAAAGAAAGTATGAAGAAACACAAATCACATTTTTGCTTAAACCCAGTCAAGCTTCTTAGTGATTAGTAAACAACCTTAAGGTTACATTTAACCTTTAACGGCTTGCATCCTTCAAGCCCAAAATATGTTAAATTATTATCGTGCATTGGTTAACAGGGTACCACTGAACCACATGATGATAAGTTTCATATGTTTGCAGTGAGTGTTCTTGTCAAGTTCTGAGCATAAGTTCTTCATCTCTGACAAAAGAAATCACATTCTATAAATGTAACTGTGTACAGATTACCCAGCCTTAGATCCCATGCACTTTGCCAAATATTGTTGAGACTCTATGAAAAGATTTGTGCTCCCAACTCAGGCACTACAAAGAGGTGAAATTCCTGATACGATCTCATTGTTAACATCGGCAAACACCTTGACTGCTGTGAAGTCTCATCTCAGGAAAAACCCTCAAACCTTTTGTCTGTACTTATGATGCATGTCATGCATGTCTTTGATATTTATGTGTAGTGAAGATATGCAAGTTCACGTTCTGTACTTTGATTTGCAAACATCAAAACAATCATTCCAACTGCCTATCAACCCATGTGTTTTCTGCCTCGTCAGCGGCCAGTCTGACTGGAAGGCTGAATGGATTAGCTGGAAGGTATGATTTGTTTGAGTGGTTTCATACAAAGACACTTATCTTCTTAAGGATATCACTGTCAACTCAACATAATCCAGCGCTGACCTTTTGGAAGCATCATGAGCCTCATGAGCCTACTGAAAGATAAATTGACAGCTTGTCAGGTAAAGGCATGATAAATATGTGGTGAAATGTGCAGTGTTTACTGTGGACATTACTGAATAAGTCGAGAAGGGGTACAGTGAAAATGTTTTTATTTGAAAGTGCAGCTAGTCATCTCTTTTGTCTGGCTAATCACATTGATCAGCTTTTAATGGTGCATTTTTATAAGTACATAATGAGTGAGAAAGTGGAGTGACCTTTGTCGTCAGTCTTGGTAGCATTTGGTCTTTGGTCTGTCTACCTGTCAATTGGTCTAACACTTCGGGCTACACCGAAATATTCCAGCAACTGCTGGATGGATTGTCAGGTCACTTTAATATTCATGGTCCCTGCTCAGCCATGTGGTTGACACATTTGATGTTCACTGGCAGGTTGGGCAACGGTAGACTGAATGAAGCAGAACTTTATACTTGTGGCTTCGAAAAAAAGGAATAGTGTACGTATGACTCTGGGCAACTTTCCTGAAGCATACAAAAGTTTTTCCTAATTTAATCAATTATCTCAACAACCTCCCATCCATCCATCCATCCATCCATTATCTTCCGCTGCTCCGGGGATCGTGTCGCGGGGGCAGCAGCTTGAGCAGAGAGACCCAGACGTCCCTGTCCCCGGCCACTTCCTCCAGCTCTTCTGGGGGGACCCCGAGGTGTTCCCAGACTAGCCGAGAGACATAGTCTCTCCAACGTGTCCTGGGTCTTCCCCGGGGCCTCCTCCCAGTGGGACGGGCCCGGAACACCTCACCAGGGAGGCGTCCAGGAGGCATCCTAACCAGATGCCCGAGCCACCTCATCTGACTCCTCTTGATGCGGAGGAGCAGCGGTTCTACTCCGAGCCCCTCCCAGATGACCAAGCTTCTCACCCTATCTCTAAGGAAGAGCCCAGACAGCCTGACAGTTTGCCTGAGGAAACTCATTTCGGCCGCTTGTATTCGCGGTGCAGAGCCCGCATCACTGCGGACGCCGCACCGATCCGCCTATCAATCTCCTGCTCCATTCGTCCCCCACTCGTGAACAAGACCCCGAGATACTTGAACTCCTCCACTTGAGGAAGGATCTCATTCCCGACCCGGAGAGGGCATTCCACCCTTTTCCGGCCGAAGACCATGGTCTCAGATTTGGAGGTGCTGATTCTCATCCCAGCCGCTTCACACTCGGCTGCGAACCGCTCCAGTGAGAGCTGAAGGTCACGGTCCGACGACGCCAACAGAATCACATCGTCTGCAAAAAGCAGAGACCCGATGCTGAGGTCGCCAAACCGGACCCCCTCAACGCCCTGGCTGCGCCTAGAAATTCTGTCCATAAAAATTATGAACAGAATCGGTGACAAAGGGCAACCCTGACAGAGTCCAACCCTCACAGGAAACATGTCCGACTTACTGCCAGCAATGCGGACCAAACTCTGACACCGGTCATACAGAGACCGAACAGCCCATATCAAGGAGTCCGGCACTTCATACTCCCGGAGCACCCCCCACAAGAGTCCCCGAGGGACACGGTCGAACGCCTTCTCCAAGTCCACAAAACACATGTAGACCGGTTGGGCGAACTCCCATGCACCCTCCAGGATCCTGCTGAGGGTATAGAGCTGGTCCACTGTTCCACAGCCAGGACGAAAACCACACTGCACCTCCTGAATCCGAGATTCGACTATCCGGCGGATCCTCCTCTCCAGTACCCCCGGAAAGACCTTACCAGGGAGGCTGAGGAGTGTGATCCCCCTATAGTTGGAACACACCCTCCGGTCCCCCTTTTTAAAGAGAGGGACCACCACCCCGATCTGCCAGTCCAGAGGCACTGCCGCCTATGTCCACGCGATGCTGCAGAGTCGTGTCAACCAAGACAGCCCTACAACATCCAGAGCCTTGAGGAACTCAGGACGGACCTCATCCACCCCGGGGCCTTACCACAGAGGAGTTTTTTGACCACCTCGGCAACCTCAGCCCCAGAAATGGGAGGCCCCACATCTGAGCTCCCCAACTCTGCTTCCTCATCGGAAGACGTGTCGGTAGGATTGAGGAGGCCCTCGAAGTATTCCCGGACTTTCAAAAAACAAGACTTGATTTATTATCACAAAGAGAAGGTTAACACAAAACCCGGCTGAGCCGGATGACAAATACTAAACTGTGATAAAACAAAACATAACTATGGAAAAACAAAACAGGACTATGGCAAAACAAAAGACTTAATTTAATTTAACTTGACTTGGCGTGGTGTGGCGTGGCGTGGCGTGGAGTGAAGGATGAATGGTGAAGTGAATGAAGGTGATGGATGAGCAACATAAACTGTGGGGAAAACATGGCAAAACTAAATACTGGACTGAACTAGGAAACTAAGGCCTGGGAAAAAACTAAAACATGGTAAAACTAAGGACTAAAAACATGGCGAAAAACCCCATGTCCGTGACACTCTTACAACCCTCCATGTATCACATCAAAATGTAGTTTTACTTTAAGACACAGACTTGCTTTGACTTAGGCTATCTCTTAATTGGGGCTTGCCATAGCATAGCATAGCATAGGAGAGCACTGCATGGCAAGGCACCTATTACTATTCCGTTGGCAAAAGTCTATGGGATTTACGGGCCCGCACATCCCAACAATATATATATATCAAAACGACCGGCTCGATGAGTTTTTGCGGGCTATTACTTTTATTGAAGATTGGAGTTACCATGGCGACGTAATAAGCAAAACACAGCCCCCCAAAGCCCCCCTAGGAATAAACAGGGGGATGACCTGGAAAAATCATAAAAAAAAACAAAATTTTGAGCAGTTACTGTGTCATCATGCATTAACCTAGAAACGCCGTTCAAATGTCAGTTTGTAGATACGTCCGTGCTGTGTTCAGAAGTGAAGACGCCATGTCGATAGGTGCTACGGATTTCCCACAGCATGCCTCCAAGCGAACCAAAGTTTTTGCCAAAATCTGAAAAATTTGAATTCTTAGAGCACAAATGCCATTTCATTAGAGTGTGGGAAGAGCAAGAGTTCTGACCTCAGATTAATTTTCGAATCGCCCTCACGCCTACAAATATCGCTCCAATGCCATTATGTACTGTCATAATATAGGCACGCATGTTGGGATTCATAAAATGTTTTCATATTTCATCTAGGGCTGACCGTTTGCTCTCAGAGACCCTCAGAGCAAATTGATGTCGGGGCTCAAAGACCTCAAATCCCCATTTTAATTAATCCAATTCTCAGAATCTCAGCAGCTCCTGCAGCCCTTCTTTCTCTCATCCGTGCTTTCATGGTGAATGTGCTACAGATCTGAAACGCGGGAATCTTGAAGTCCAAAGGCGTCCCTCGCTCATTCTGCGAGAATTTTTTCCGTCGCTCTTACGGTTTCCGAATGGGAAGCATCTGTTCGTAGAGATTTTTTGGCTCTGAGAAGCCTGAGTCTCATATAATTAGTGTAGCAGCAGCTGGGGCAGCTTAACTGTCAGTTAATTGAGGGAGATTAATTACCATAGAAACAAGGCTATTAGTGGCCCAGCCAGTCCTTTGAAGTTTCAACAGCACAATTAATCAGTGGGCCAGCTGTTTTTGGGCTGTTTGAAACTACAGGTTGTGAAGAGAAAATTTCCTACAATCAAAATGGCTGAAGCAGACAGCTCAATGTAACCCTACAGAGACACAGAGCTGCTTGTGAATGTGATGAAGACAAGCTGATGATGACGAAGAGCTTCTGGAAGTCTCATTGCTCTGCTTTTCATAATGAACAATGAAGCACATTAAACAATCATTCATGAACACTTGACCTTTGACCCCACAACACAGACACAGCACATTAACTCTGTTGCTTATAGAATGAGTTTGGTGGTTTAAAATGAATACAGAAAAGTATGGGACAGTTCACCTCTTTAGAGGGACAGTTCGCCTCTTTAAAGGGACAGTTCGCCGCTTTAAAGGGACAGTTCGCCTCTTTAATTATTCCTGAGCAGCCGTGATTGGTTGAGCGATACGCACACTTTGGCAGGCCCCTTCTAAATTCATTCAGAATTTTTCTAGTTTCGACTTACTATCTCGTAATTATGAGATACTATCGGCCGTGGCTCAGTGGTTAGAGTAAGTCATCCAATAACCAGAAGGTTGGCAGGTTCAATTCCCACTCTCACCACTCAAAAAATTGGTGGAACTCAGCTGGAGGGATGTCAGTCCACCTCCTTGCCACGGCTGAGGTGCCCTTGAGCAAGGCACCGTACCCCCATGCTCCCCGGGTGCTGTGAATGGCTGCCCACCGCTCCAGGTTGGCATCTGTCTCTATGAGTGTGTGACCCTGTGCATGTGCATGTGTGGGTCAACAGGTACCAACCTGGATGGGTTAAAAGCAGAGGACAAATTTCATGTGTATGCATGACAAATAAAATCTGATCTTAATAATTTTGACTGGTATTTTTAAATCTCTTTTTATTAAGTGGCGGAAACAGGCTTCCATAGTTTTCCATAGTTTGCCATTTTCCTTCAAATATTACATCCTTGTAATTCACAGTTTTCCCAGAGAAATACCTTTCAGCCTTGTATACCAATTGCACATAAGTTTTACACGATTAAATCTTTGGCAGCAGTTTGCTTGGTCGATGTAGTTAAAATAGCCTGAGCCTTTTTAGTCTGTCTACTTTAAAGTAGTATAAGAGGGCTAAATAGCTAAATAAGATGAACAGTGCTGCTAGTTTTACCTGTTGGTAATCTTAATGTTGTGGCTGAACGGTGCATTGAATTTTTTGAGTGATTGGTTTTTAAAACATGGATAAATGAGCTGTTGTTTGTTCCTTTGATGGTCCATCATGCAATAAAGTAAAGCAGTGCAAGGACAAAATTAAGTGAATTTGACCTGAATGAAAAATGTCTTGTGAACCAAGGTGCTTTTTGGTTTCTTCTATTGATGACACTCAACGATCTGTCACTGGTGATCTAAAATTCTTCCTCCTCCTTAAATCTTTTCAGGGTCTCAGTGCTGCAGATAAGTATGGGGTAGAAAGTCTTCTCATGTTTGTTCTTCTCAAGTGTTTAAAACAAAAATTCTAGACAGCACTGCAATCATTACATCACCACCAGACTTGATGACAATGGAAGTGGAGTTTTTAAGTTGTTTTCATCTTCAATACCTCTTTGACATATTCATATTCTTTTGTAGAGAAAGTTTGAAGTGGCGTAAAGTGGCTCATCTGGCTAATGAGAGATCATACACAACTGCTGAAGCCCCCACATAGCAAAGACCCTTACGTGGCTCCCCAATCAGATGAAAATGAATTGAGCAATTAGCAGTGATTATCGAGAGCTCTTTGATGCTCCTTTTTGCCGGTTTATTGTGTGAGCATGTGAACATTTTCAGACCCCATGGAGACATAAGAGGACAGGATGCCAGAGCACATACATTGTTTGTTGGACTGAAAGCAGAGCAAATGATTATTGTAAGGAAGTTCTCCTCGTATCAATTAAGTAGCAACGACTGCTTTGTCTCCTCTCGCTTTAAGATAAGAGTATTTACAGACATTTAAAGCACTTGTAAACAATGATCATGGCAAAAAGCAACCATGTAAATAATTTCATATGACAAATAATGGGGTAGCATTATCATCCAATGAAATCTGTTGTTGATTCAGCCATACCTCATTCGCCCACTGCACACACTGTTCACTGAGAAACTCAAACACTCTATAAAAGCATTGTTAGGGGCTTCAAGCCTTTGTTTAATTCATGTTGAGTGTTTGCTTCTGCAAACGCCATCAGTGTCAAGGACATTTTCAATCGAGCCGTGACCCAGCAGGACTGGCTGTCCCTCCGGACAGACGGATGTTTGTTTGGGAGAGCCTGTTGTGTTTGATCGGTATGGGAGGCGGAGGGCAGATAACAGATCGACTGAATGCATCAACACAATGACCGATTGCTGTCCTTCTTAGCACCACACCTTTTGCCTCAAAATCAGCCTTGGTTGTTTTCTCATCTAAATAGATTTTATAATAGAGGAGAAGCAAGGGGGTCATGGGAGATTTTGATGGAAATGACGTTGATCAAAATGAAAAGTGAGTGTTGGTGGTAATGAGCCGGGTAATCTTTCAGGAATAGATGTCTGGCAGAGGCCCATCAAACTAATCACTCCTGAAACTCTCACTCAGATACATTGATTGCAATAATGTCCCTCTGATAACTTTCAAACTGACACTTTCTTGTTTTAAATGTCACAGCAGTCTCTGCATTACCAGAACACTGTAAATAAAGGTAATCGATTCTGGCTGCCACCAAATGCTACTAAACAACGTGTTTGGTGTTGGTTGAGCCAAGGTGGACCACATTTATAGATCTGCAGGGATTTTTTTTTGGGCAGATCTGGGTACACGTGAGTAGAGCTCAGAAACAGAGCACATTACAGCACGCTGTCGTTTTTATTGGCTCATTGGTTTTCAGTATGCTGCTTTAACAAGTGAGTAAATTGAGACTGAAACCCAATTAATTTGGCTAAGGACGTAAAACATGCTGGGAAACTGTAGACTGCCTTAGCAGGTTGTACTCTATTCTTCTGCTCAAGAACAGACTGGCATGACCGGGGCAAAGCTTTCTGAGGATGCCTACAGAAAAATAAATGCAGTTATCTCATTATAAACATAGCTTGCACTTTTATGTCAGACAAATTCTCACTAAAAACCGAAGCAAAACGAGTAAAAAATAAAGATAAATGCCAAGCTTTGTGAGCCAGGCTTTAGATATTTAAACTGAATTCTCGGATATATAAGAATCATCAGAATTTTCATTCCCTCAAATACATTTTTGCCTCCAAGAAATACATGTAAGCGTTTGTCATGTAGTAATGCATTATTCAAATCTGTCCATGACTCTGACTGCCTTACATGTTTGTGGTCTTGATATCCACATCTGGCAAAGCTTCAAGCATATATATATATATATATATATGCCATTCTGAACTGAAATATTGGATGATTTACATACCATGTATCTGTAACTGCTGTTTTACAAAACATGTCCATCACATTTGAGGGAGTGAGTGATTCATTTATACTAGAATAATAGTTCCAGATTTGATTTATCCATCATAATAAAATGCTGTCCATCAAGTCAAGGAAAAAAAAACACGTTATGCGGTTTGCTGCTGCTAGAAATCAGTGAGTTTCTGAAGTCTGTTTGAAATCATCTACTGGAACAACATTTATCTTTAAAAAAACAAAAAAAAAAAGAAATTCAGGAAAACAGTCTTTTATAAATGATCTTAGCTATTCTTGTGGTAATTTGGTCTTTACTGATAACATGTTGAATGACCTTGACATGCAGCTGGGAAACTCTACAGTATAAGGATGGACAGTTAGTGTGCCGGTACAGATAATCCCTTTTGCACATTATCAGAGCCTCGATAGGCATAAAAAAGATATCAAACCGTTTCAGAACGCCCGCAGTACCAGGAGCAAATGGATATAACAGTTTGAAGAAAGAAAAAAAATCACTCCAGAGATATACTGGTGCAGTCCATGCTAAACTAACTTGACCTCAGTCATTTCCCTGGACTTTCTCAAACACGCAGTGAAGGGAAATTGACACGTTGTTTGGAGAAGAGATGCTCTCTGCATTGTTTTCTTTTTCTTGGCACTGAGGTGAAGTTTCTTGTCAATTCTCCCTGCGAGTCTAATTCCAATCTTCCTCCATTACAAAGTTAACTGAAAGAGAGGCCTTTGCATATTAATCAGTTTGAACTGAGTCATATTTCAATAGACTGGCTCCTCATCTTAACAACAAGCAAAATACAATAATGCATATTTACAGGTTTAATCTAATATGAGCTGATAAAATGTTGAACTTTCACTTAAAGCCAGCACTAATAGATCGTGTGATGAGATTAAACTTCGTATGAAGGTATGAGAACTTTTCTTTGTGCTTGACTTAATGTTCCATTTGCATTTTACTTGATCCTTTTATTTACTTTGATGAGTCTAAAGGAGTTAAAGTTCTTCATGTTTACTGTGATCATTTGAATCTGACTTTTCCTTTGGTCGGTATAGAATCACATTAATAATGCATCTGAAACCAGCATCTTTACAGAATTTGAATATACTGTATGTAGATAATAACTCAATTATTATCCCTGTATGTGTCACAGCATTCATAATTCACTGGAAAAAGCTTCCTGTGGATCACATGACATAAATGAAGGAATATCACCTAATTTAGGCTGCACAGTTGTTGAGAATGTTGTGTGTTTTCTTCAGCTTAGAAGTTTTATAAAGACATTAGTTCCGCCATCATATGACAATTAAATGGAAGAACAAAAGCAAAAATCCAAAGTTTATTTTCAACTATAAACCAGCCAAGATTTAAATCATAATAAAGCTATCACACACTTACATAAAAACACTCCACTCATGAAGGATGGGGATACAGTGGATTATCTGATAGGATCTTTTTTTAAATTTTCCAAATCATTTTGGGTCATTGCCAATCTACATACCCATACATGTGCATGTATTTTCCCTCTTTTCCCTGTAGTGTAGTAATCTTATTATTCTAACTGTCTACTCTTATTGCTATGTAACACTGAGACATACAGACATGTACATATAAATATACAAGATTACAAGTTTCAATTTATACATTATACAGGCCAAAACAAAGAATCTATTTAATGTGAAACGAGGTATAACATTTACAAAACAAAACCTTCAAAAGTAACAACACATAGTATTGGACCTTTGCTAGCATCCTATTATTTATACTGCTAATTCATTTTAAAGCCTTCACTGGCCACTACTGATAATGTGTCATTATCACTGTGCGTCCTTAATGTAAAGTAAGCAATATTTCAGATCATTAGCACTACCATTCATATTTGCATTAGCCATCTGCCATAAATAAACACAAAATACATCACCCGTCAAACTGAAATAACAAACCCGAAGTAAGAAGTTTATTTGTTTTTAAGCTGGAGCAGACTTTAATTATTTAATTAGTTAAATTAACTCTAGTAGCACATGGAGAGAGCACATGGAGAGAGTAGGACCCTAAGTGTTTGAGTTAAAAATAATCTGAGAATGTACAAAGTTATATGTAGTCATTTGTTTTTAAAAAAAATGAAAATGCACACTGTCAGGAAGGAAAATATAAGGAAGATATGTGAGTGTGAGAACAAATAATGCCATTATAATAATGGGCTAAATACCATGTACAGTCTACTTTAGAAGGAACTGTTGGGCAATCACACCCCGTGTCTTTTAACGAACACCATTCTTTCTTTGACTTTGACCCTGACAACAAAAGCTCTCCATTTTTACCCAAACCCAATCAAATTGTATTCAAGATAAACGCAAGAAATGTGTGCTAAAGAAAAAAATGGACCAGACTCAGTGAATAATTCCCTATAATCCCTATAAAGATCAGTGAGCAGTGCTGACCAACATGTCATTGGGGTCATCAGGTGGGAACTTCCTTTCAGCCTCCAGGAGGCTAGACAGTGATCACTGGCGTCCCAGAGTCACTCCCCTAATGCCACACCACAACAACCATCTTTTTTTTTTTTTTCACAACCACAAGCAAGTTTTTTGTTTCTTCTTCATATTTTGAAGGTTTCCCAGTGATACAGGCTTCAGGAGGCAATGGGAAGTTGCTATAAGACGGGAGGGTTTTGTTGGGACTGAGCCGTCAAACTCAGTTTGCTGAGCTGGTACAGTATATATGTGCAATATTATATTAGACAGATAGATAGACAGATTTTATTACTCAACATTTTTTTTTTTATTCACGACACTTTATTTTCCTCATTGTTCTTTCTTTTGTCTGCTGTTATTTGCTGTAGGAATACAAATAAAAAAAATCCTTGAATCCTATATGGGAGCTTGTATGTATATGTGTTACAGAAGGGTCCTGTGTGTGTGTGAGTGAGAAATAAATTCAAATGAACAATCAAACTTGTATATTTAAATAAATTTATACATTTATCAATATGCCATAGCCTACCATATGTCTTTGTTAAAGAGGATAATACAAAGTCTTTCAGCATGAAAGCACGTATTTTTAATGTGTGACAGCGTCCTGTATCATAACTACATCTCTGTCGTTTGTAACAAAGCAAACCGTGTGAAAATCCGGTAAATATTCGGGGAGTTATGATCACTGTAGTTGGGGATATACACCGTCCTCAGTCGAAATAAATGCAATGGGCGGGCATTGGAGACCCAGCCAAGATGGCGGCCGCGCTGATACGTCAGCTCCAATAGGCAGCCTCAGTCAATGAGGCGTCTACGTATATTATGTCTATGGGCCACACCCTCCACTTAAAGTACATCCTGGATTTCTTCCTAGTCTCTTCCAAGAGTCTGTTTTCCCTAAGCGCTCCCCCTGCTGGGCCCCCAGCGACTATTGCTTCTTCTAATCCAAATCCACTGACTGGACTTTACTGCCTCATCTGACACTTCCTTCACTATTTTCCTCACATTCTGTCCACTTACACCCAGCTCCCTCAACAATGAGACAACAGACTTTGCAACAAATCCTCTACATCCTACTTCCACTGGACATATCCTAACTTTCCATCCTTGCTGCTCTGCATCTGCGTCTGCTCCCAACTCCACATACATGAGCTTTTTCCTTTCATATGCTTCTGCTATTAACTCCTCCTAAGGAACCGTCAGTTCTATGAAATAGACTCTCATTCTACTCCTGGACCATAAGACTATATCAGGCCTTAGATTTGTAACGGCTATTTCCTGGGGAACAACAAGCTTATTTCCTAAATCTACCTGCATCTCCCAATCACAAGCATCCTCTAAGCTGCCTTGCCTCCTTATTGTCTTTTTAACTTTCTCCCCCTCTTGAACAAACTGAATTGCCACTCTCTTCAGCTTAGACCCTCCTAAATTTACCTGCCTTCGTTTTTCTTCAATACCTGCAGCTAAGCTTCTTAATACTTGGTTATGTCGCCACGTATACACTTAATCAAAAAGGAGAAACCAGATTTCTTCATTTCTGAAGGAGAATATGCAGAGCAGAGGTACAGCAGGCAGGAAGAAATCTTCATCATGTTTTATCTGTTTAAATTTTCACATTTCTGGCTTCCTCATAAAATTTACCAAGTTACCCACTTGTGCATTTCAGTATTGTTCTACGCTAAACCTGAGTAAGTCTGAACCTATTCTTTATCTTGTCAATGATAACGATGCATGTGATCAAGGTTCAGTGCTCGGCCCTCTTTTGTTCTCATTATATCTTCTCCCGCTGGGTTCCATTCTCAGGAAACATGGTATTTCATTCCACTGTTACGCTGAGGACACTCAGACTTATGTCCCCCTTAAAAAAGCTGACTCCTTCTCCCTTAAGCCACTGGTTAACTGTTTAGATGAAGTCAAGGCTTGGATGGCTCTAAACTTTTTAAATTTTAATGAAAAGAAGACCGAAGTGATGGTCTTTGGTGGCACCTCTGAAGCCCCCTCAATCAATCTTGGTTCCTTGGCGCAGTACGCCAAACCTGTTATTAGTGATCTGGGGGTAAAAGTGGACGCGTACCTTAAATTTGACAGCCAGATTAAAGCTGTGGTTAAAACGAGCTTCTTCCAGCTGAGACAGTTGGCAAAAATAAAACCCTTTCTTCCAAGACAGCACCTGGAAACAGTAATCCACGCCTTTGTAACGACTAGGCTTGATAACTGTAATGCACTTTTTATGGGGGTTAGTGGGTCCTCCATCGCACGCCTTCAACTGGTACAAAATGCAGCTGCACGACTTTTAACTGGCACTAGGAAATTTGAGCACATTATGCCGATTTTAGCATCTCTCCATTGGCTTCCCGTCCATTTTAGAATTCATTTTAAAATTCTTTTATTTGCTTTTAAAGCCATGAATGGCCTTGAACCTGTGTACCTCTCTGAGCTTCTGCAGCCCTACGCACCCAGTCGATCCCTCAGGTCAGCTGATCAGCTGCTCCTGAGGGTTCCTAAAACAAGGCGGAAGCTCAGGGGGGACCGAGCATTTTCTGTTGCTGCCCCCAGGCTCTGGAATGAGCTGCCGCTGCACATTAGGCAGGCCCCTTCCTTGTCCTGTTTTAAAAGTCGTCTTAAAACTCACCTCTTTTCTTTGGCTTTTACCACCGTCTAGGTTGTTTATTTTATGTGCACAGTTTTGTTTTATGATGTTTTTATTGTGTTTATTTTAATGTACAGCACTTTGGTAACCTTTGCGTTTATTTAAAATGTGCTTTATAAATAAAATTGATTGATTGATTGATTGAAGTTGTTGAAAATCTCTCTAAACAGTGGGACTCTAATTGGTCTTTCTGTTGCATCTGGTTGGAAAGGTGGCATTATGTTGATGGTGGGGGGGGGGGGGGGGGTTGTTTGTTTTCTTGATACGTTTGCTATGTTAGCTTTAAAGTGTGTATGCAGGTGCTTAAAAGACACTACCCAAGACTCCACAGAAAGTCACACACATATTGCAACCAAATGCAAGACCTTATTTCTACAATTTCAAGATCTTTTTTTCCCCCTTACTTTCAATACCAAAGGTTTATTCTAACACCAATGTGACAACCTGTCAGCAAACATCACATCCACTGTGTGCTGCTGTGTGGTGTCAACAACACAGAAAGCTCCCCTCAACCACAATCTGTCAACCAGGTAGAAGAGTTATCAAATAGCACACGGGCTGCCACATTCATCACAAAGACCTGCACACTGAGCCAACTGCTTCAGTCCACCTCTCTTCCACCCACTGATATTTTCTAACCTTTATGGAGTCAGAGTAGCTTTTTTTCCTCTCTGCATGACTGTCACTAATCATAATCCCGTTTACATCCAAACATAAACATGCATATGCACAAGCAAGCACACTGACAACAACTATAGATTCAACATGTCCCTGCCAGTGACAGTATCATGCACAGTAACAGAATACTCATATCATCCCGTGTGTGCAGTGCCATTTGTCACATGGCAGCAGCCATTGTGTGCTATGGTAGGAGGACTCTCAAATGTCAGCAGTGTTGTGGCTCGGTGACAGTGAGTTAAGTACCCATCGACGGACAAAGACCATTTTATCTTCAGTTCTTTACAGATGCATCATGTATAAATGTTGCACAAACTTTTGATTCATGATTGTGAAAATTCTAATGATGAAATTACATTTTTTGCTTCACCGTGAGGAATGATTTCATGTTGGCATATAAGTATCAGCTAACGGGTACGATGGAAAGTACAAATAGTAAAATAAATAGTTTTAAAAATTGAATTAGTGCAAAACAGAAGGAGCTTCGTAACTCTCCAAGGAAAAACTGTTGAATGAGTGATGAGCTTAGTTTTTAGTGCTTTTCTTTTTCTTTTTTTTTCTTCGATATGTGGAAAGAGATTTTCTTTTTAACCAAAAGAAAGAAGAAATAAAAAGAAAATAAAGTCTCATTCTCTACCACGTTGTCATTGTCTTTCAGGTGAAGGGTTTCCATCCTGCTACACCTGACGTGTTCTGACAATGGGAGGTGTCTACCAAGCCATGAGGGGCTTGTTATTTTCCCAGCAGGCACCTCATTAGAGCTCCTGTGACCTTTTACAATTGAACAGCCCATTGGTCGTGCAACGTTTTGAATACAGATATCCACTCCGATGACATTTTTACAAAAGAAAGGATATTCTGCCCCTTTTTGAGAAAGTGCTGCCAACCTTATTATCTATTCTAACTGGCATGGATCAATTATGGTGCGTCATTTAAAAAAAAAAAAATGTTGATATTAATTATATTATTCATTTTCCAAGATACTTTTATAATGAGTCAGGTTGTACCATTGTTTAGACAAAACCAGAGTAAAAACATTTGGATTATACACTACAAATGCAGGAAACTAACCTTCCAGCTAGCTGATGGATAACAGAACAGCTGGGATATAAGGAAAACTCACAATGTTCAAATCTAATTCACATTTAATTTGTGTCCTGACTCTGTCACTTATTTTTGTACTTGATCCCCGCTTGAACACTGTGATACTTGATATTTGCTCGTAAAAACCTACTTTATCAGATTAACAGAATCTTCTTTAAAGCCACAATTATGAATGTGACCTTTAATTTTTCAATTCTAGACGTAACGTACTGGCTTTTTACCATTCAACCTGCCTTAAATGTTCAGTAGTTTATATAACACAAATCATTGTATCAGGATTTAAATTACTCTATGATCCGTTAAATCACATTTTAATGGATGTCATGAAAAGCCATATGTTTTTTTTTCTTTTTCAATATCAACAAGAAAGTCTCAAATACTAAGTGCAATGTTTGCACATATTCTAAGCAGTATTTTAATTTTCTTTTTCTTCTTTTTTTTCCTCATTTGGTATTTTGAAATATTTACAATATTTTTGTACTGTGTAAGATACAACTGCATCGTACTGTATTTCATAATAGCTGAAAGCTGGCAGACAACTGGCATCCCATCAACATCAATTAACAACGAGTACCAGTTATCAAATAATAATAGATATATATTATCAGCGGAAAACAGTATTTCCTGACGAAGAGACTCTCTGCCACTAACTTATTGGCAACAAGAGTGTGGTAGGTTGCTGGATTGGTGATCACTGCTGTCACACATTGCAACATTTAAACTGAGGCTTTGCTCTTATTTGGACATTCAGCACTAAGAAATGAACACAATCTGCGAAACAGATTTTGTTCATCTTTCTCTACATTGTCTTCAAGCAATGGAGTGAAAACAGCATAAAATTCTGTAATGTTAATGATGATTATAGAAATGTGTTATATTACTCCTTATCATGCATTGTATCAGTGTCATAAATGCTCATTAGCTTTTAATCTGTTTATTAAAAAGATGGGTTTTACTTTGTGTGAACTTATAAGAAGTTAAACATAAAAGCATACACAACACGTGAATAATCATTCCCAAGAGAGTAGACACTGTAAAATTACATAAAACTCACAGTTGTCCAAATTTACTGTGAAACCAAAAATACTAGCATCCTCTACTGCCATTATTTTGCTTAAAAATGATTCACAGTGACATCTTTATTATTGTAGCACTAGCAGTAAGATGTAAGATACAAGGTTGAAACATGCTCCAGGACCCATGTGAAATAAGTAAGGAATAAATTATCTGATCACATCTGACTTATCACCCTGATGTTAGGTTTAATTGCTCAGTCAAGGGTTTCTCAGCAGATTGGTTTTCTCATCGAAATGTCAACCATAAGCCAACCTGTACCAGCTTTTCTGAATGTTCCCTCGACTAAATTGTCATTTATCTGGCAAGTTGTCATCATGCATGTTCTTGTTCCCTCCTGTAATGCTGCAGCCTGCACTTAAAGAAGTAATGGGCTTATCCATCCCAGTAATAGAAAAGGCTAGAACATCAACAAAAAGCTGTTTAATTTGCCCTCAGTTTAAGATCTGTGCGATGTGGTGGGATGCACACATAATTGCAAGGGACAGTAATCTAGATGGAAGAAAGCTGCCCTTGGCTTAGTTGGTTGGTTAACAATAGTATCTCTATCTCTTTCTTCTTATTTAAAGATTTACTCCTTCTGGCATCAACTGTAATTTGACTCAGCCACAAATGAAAGTTTTTCCTTGAGTTTTCTGATTGCACATTTAACTCGGTGACTCTGTGTGACTCTGATGAGAACTCAGTTATGTGGAAATTAGCAGTGTTCTAGTAAATGAGATCATCAATCCCCAGGAGTTTACAGTTTGTCCAAAGAGCAATTATCAGCAAGATGACGCATTTTTGAAAAAAATAAAACTTTTGTGACACTGAAAATTGAGTATTAAGAGGATTTTTTTTTTCTGCAGTAGACAGCAGTCAGAATGTCCTGAGTTTGGAGAATTGTGAGGAGTTCTGACAAGGGAGCTCACAACTATTTAGAACTGGGCCACAGAGGAGTGAATTTGTCGCCATCTGAAATAACTCAAATCTTTAAAATGTCATAGTAGTTCAAGTTATTTATTTTTACACTGTTTCACTTTTGCATCAGATATTTATTAACTTTTTCACCAGTGCTCATCAAAAAACGTTGTTGTTGCTCTGGTTCTGGTTCCTTCTCATGTTTCCCTGCTTCAACAGACCTGATTTAGATTAAATAGATCTCTTCAAAAGATTGTTAAGTTCTGCACAATCCTTAAAATGATGCATTGATTTGAATGAGGTGTGTTGAAGCATGGAAACATCTAAAACCTGCAGAACAGCGGCCCCCTCGAGGACTGGATGTGGACATCCCTACGCTAACTGCTGTGTATTACAGGTAAAACACTGGCTACTCATAAGTACTTCACACAATCCCACTTTAAAAAAAAGAAATGGCCTTTAGCTCCTTCGGAATGCCTGCCATACACACACTTTCTTTCTCGATTATTTCAACTGAGAACCACAGGATAGAGAGAGATCAATATTCCCAGTGGTTTAGTTTCAATTTCATGCTTTTCTGGTTCAGTCAAAATGTGTCAGAGGGAGATTAACCCCAACCCTAACTACCAGACTGTCAACAGAATTTGCTGACTGAATCCAGCCATCATTTTCACACCATAAACATATTCAGGATCCTTATTTATTTTGCATGGGCTGATCAGGGTCATAACTTACTTGTAAAGTGACAGACATGGAAAATCTCCTAATATTAATTTCATTCAGGGAGGTGTTTTGACAGCTAAAGTGGGAAGCGTATTATAATGCTTTTTCGTGTGTTGCTGTGTCTCTTATTCAAGCATTGGCTTTACTGTTAACCAAAATTATATGTAATGTGTGTATCAATACTCAGTATTACACCCTTGTTCTATAACTTGATAGGCTGCCAAGATTACTTGCATGCTGGTGTAAGAGACTAATCTAAATGCCAACAAGCTGATTCATTGCTTTTCTCGTTCCTCACAATTTGCATGCTTTAGTAAGAGAAACACAACTAAGTTATTCGCCCCCTCTGGATGTAAATGGACTTCAAAAGAAAAGCTTGATTTACTTTAAAACAGAACCAAAATAAATCAGAAAGGCAACGTGTGTTCATTTGCAAAGAAACAACACATTTTCCACAACAGTTTCCCCTTAGAAATGTTTGATCAGCCTAAAACTTTCACAGCATTTGGAGTGACCCTTAATTTACTTCTCCCAAAACAAGTCTCACTTGTAAGATGGCTTGATGATGGGCAATTCTATGTTAAATATATCCAGTCGCCTCTGTCTGTTGCCTAATTCCTGACTGCAGAGGAGTCTTCAGCTGACTAAAGTGACCCTGCCTCTCTGATGGCATTGATGAAAATGGGCTTCGACCCAAGGCCAAACATTATGATGATTAGCTTGACAAGTTCAATTCCTCTCCAGAGGTCTCTAATACAACCTCAATTAAACTGTCCAAGTTCCCGGACAACCCAAGGCAAGACAAACTCTCTGGTCTTCCTTTTATTACAACTCATCATCATGTGTGCACAATCAGGCCAATATTCATCTCTGGACATTTTAATTTCACACACTTTTGGTTTTTGCTGTTAAAATCCAGACTGTGATTCATGAGATACACAACGCATCAGTGGAGATTCTTCATCACAAAGCATCTCACTGCTACATGTCAGGAAACGGTAATCAGCAAATGGTTTTAAACAGGCTAATATTTGGGGAAAACAAAGATTTAAAATTTTCACTTTGCTCACTTCTCAGGCACCTTTTTAAGACTAAGAATGAAAAGAAAAGAAAGTGAGGGAAGGAGCAGAGAGTTCAGTCATTATACCAAAAGGAAAACACCTAAAGAGCATCAGGAAAAAACTATAGCCAGCAGCATAATTAAATTCTCTTTTCTCAGGGGCTTTGGTAGAGCACAAGAGTGTTAACTTCAATTAATTGATCAAAGGGACACTGTGGCATGTTTTTCTTTAAAGTTTTTTCACCTGGTCTTATCCGAAGCTGGCTGTTTTACATCTTCTATATATCAAAGCTACATTTTAAAACCTTCACACATGTGGGTGACAAACTACAAGAAAAAGAATGTCTATAAGTAAGATGTCGGCACTCTAAGGGCCTCTGCAAAAAGCCTCTGTGCTTGTTGCATTGATTTGTAGAGTCTGTGCTTCACTGAAGACATAAAAACTATTCATCCAGAAAGAAACCTTTCAGCCGCATACATAAATGAACCATAAATATAGCAACATATAAGTATGTTTCTGTCAGGATCCGTGTTTTTGGTCACCTTGTTCTCTCCTGTGTTTTTGTTTTTCCCTGGTTAATTTGCCACAGATGTTTTGAGTTCCCTTGATTACCCTCATGTGTACTTAAGTTCAGTTCTGCTCCTTGTTCGCTGTCGGATTCTTGTATGTCTACCTGTGCTTCAGTTCCGTGTATGTTTGCGCCCTGTCCTTGGATTATTGTTAATAAATCACATTCCTTTTCCACAATGAGGGGTACTGTTGCTTTTGGATCCTACTCAACCACACATCGTGACAGAAGAATCCGACCAAAGATGGATCCAGCAGCAGGACCTGGACAGATTACTCTTTTTGAGTACTTTTGCCGGGAGGGAGGCTATAAGGTACGAGTGGCGCGTGGAGAAAGAGGCAGCGCGGCGCTCACCGTTCTGGGGCACCCGGCTGGCGATCGCGCCTCCTGTGTAATGACGAGACACACACCGAGTATCAGTCAGAACGTTTACTGGTAGCAGCCAGACTCCTCATGTACAACTGGTTATATGTTGCCAGGTCATGGCCCGGGGTCATACTGCCCACTTGTGGTAAACATAGAACTTCACATATCAATACATCCTGGGTGCGGACCCCGGCGATATTGGGACTGTCCACCTCCTCAGAACCGGCCGTCCTTGGGACGAGGAGGACGCCAGTCTGGTCGACGCTCGGCAGAGGCATCTGCAGTGGGTGACGCCTCCCAAGTCCTACGGGAGGGTCACCTCGCCAACGGCAGGAGATCTCGGTGGAACGCTCCCCACTGTTCCCGGGGAGTTTCCAGTGCTCCTCGCCAGGGGGTCCCTGCCACCGACGCCACAGCCCTGCGCCGCCTAAAGGCGCTAGCATGGTTGACGCGTCTGTCACGGCGGTGGCGGACCGTGACGTCAAAATGACATATCAGGCATGGCGCTTCCCTGGAAAAGACGGCGCAGCGCGTTGTCGTGCACCAGTAGATTTTTGTAACTTGGCGGCGCCAACAACGAAAAACGGGATGGACCGTTGTGAGACTAGGCTCAGTGAGGAGGTGCGTTTGTACAGCACCTGTACGAAACTGCAGTGAAACAGCACAGGGAGCACGTAAACTCCCAAAACTCGTGGACAGAGATTGGCAGAACTTTGGGGAAAGAGGGAGAGTTCTGTAAGAATGTGTGGAAGAAGCTACGGGACAGATACGTGAAGGCAAAGAAGAGGGCAGAGACTCAAAAAGTGGTGATGCCGGGGGCTTCAGACCTTCACCTCTTTTAACTGAATTAAAAAATTAAAATTATCCGAATACTGCAGCAGTATCATTAATGACAGTGTTCTTCTCGTGGTTGTAGAGTACATAGACATATTATAGGTGGACGCCCCTTTCGCCTCTGGGTTGCGTTAAATGTCGCCGCCATCTTGCTAGGGAGTAAGTTGCGTCAAGATCACCGGTCTGTATCGAGGCAAGCTGTCAGTGTGTCGGTAAAAGAGCAATTTGTCCGGGCTGAAATTGGCTCAGATGATGTGTTTCTGCTCAAGGAGCACATTCAGGACACACAGTTTGGTATAGACAACCGCCACTTTTCACTGTTGTCATTGTGTCCACATTTCACAAACTCAGGCTGCACCACAGCCAAACTCAGTACACTGGAATTACAGTGGCAACAGCCGAAAAAGGCTTAGCAAAACTATACTTTTTAAAGGGTTCTAGCTCCAAGATACAAGCCTAGACACAAGCTTATATATACAAATATATACATACATATTATTATGTATGTATGTATTATTATTATGTTATATTTTATATTACTATATGTGTATTAGAATTAAACTATTGAAATATTATGGTATTTATTTATAATAGCAGCAGGTGTTTTGATGTTTGTTTACATTTGTCTTCTGTATCAGAAGTTTTTGTTTGGGAAATTAATTTCTATTGTCAATTGCACTGTTGCTTAGATGTGAAAATCTTATGAGCATGATTGTATATATATATATATATATATATATATATATGTGTGTTATTCCATCACACATAATACTGAGTCATTATATTATATATTATGGTATTTATATTAAACTATTTAAATATTTTGAGATATGCATACTTTACTGCTATAGAAATATACAAAGCTGCAGCTGTTTTGATGTTTGTTCACCATTGTCTCTTTTTGTAATGTTGGTTTGTCAAATTACTGTTTATTGTCAATTGCACTGTTCAAGGTGGTTTCTCAATGCACATATTTGAAACGCAACCATAAAAAACAGACTGACTGCCAGTGTCTCACTATTTGATTTGTAGGCTATTTCTCTTAATGATGGTCAATACGTAGTAGCTAAAGAAGCACCATTTTGATAGTTTAGATTTGTGCACGAGCTGTGGGAGTACAAGAAAAGAGAGCGTCTATCAGCGATTATTATAGACATATGAACATGTGTCTACTATATTATGTCTATGGTAGAGTAGCGGTAACCTTCACGTAGCAGCCCCACCTCTGTGACGGAGAAAATTGCAACTACTGGCGCAACGACTAGCGCCACTATGGCGGGCATGAACTCGTGACGCCATCAACACCGCTCGCGCGAGCAGACGCAGCAACCATGCTAAAGCCTAAAGGCTGATTAATGCTTCAGACGCAAAGCCTCTGACGCTCGGACGCAGAGCCTCTGCGAGCGTCAAAATCTTGACCACTCCCCCACGCAGAGGCTCTGCGCGCGTTGTCGTGCACCTCAGAAAAATCCTGACTACACGTCGGACGCACGCAGACCACCAACGGAAGTGCGCAGACAAAAGCGGCTGTGATTGGTCCTCGGTGTGCCTTTCCGGTTGTCTGTGTGGCTTCCTCCTTTGCATTTTCGCCAACTCCAATAAAAGAAGCTGTTCTTCTTCGATGTTGAGCAACTCCAGATCCATATCTTGCATACACTTTTTTTTTTTTTGAAAGATAAACACTTCCGCCGGCGCCCCCGAAGTTCTCGCGAGGGGAAACTGCTGTGCGTCCCGAGAAATTCCAGACCGAGGTTGCAGAACCATAACATGAAAAGTGGTTCGCAACCAGAGCAAAGCAACACGTCAAGACGATAGACGCAGAACTATAATCCGCCCTTTAAAGACCCCAGAGCCTGCTCTGCGCCGTCTGAAGACCCCTGAGCCCGCTCCTCGTCAGCCCCGAGCACCAGAGCCCGCTCCTCGTCAGCCCCGAGCACCAGAGCCCGCTCCTCGTCAGCCCCGAGCACCAGAGCCCGCTCCTCGTCAGCCCCGAGCACCAGAGCCCGCTCCTCGTCAGCCGGGAGGTGAATTGCCTTGCGTATCCGACATCCCGACGGAGAACTTCGAAAGGATTAAAATATCTGCGTGACCATCGGATTGGCGAATAGCTACGGAGTAGCATACCGAGGCCTTAAAGGATAAGACCGGTTTTTTGACATTGGGCCCTTGATTTCACATTATAACATGATGTTCTACTCACCCCTGCTTGTTGTTGAACATTTGGAGCTGTTCCGAAGATATTCGCGAGGCGTCTGGCTGCTCTCTTGAGATATTCGGCCATGAAACGGTTTCCTATGGGCAAGCTTATACAGGCACAAACTATGCTGTTTATAATTTATTAATTACTGTACACTAGCACTGATAACGTGGAGGTGCGTCGCTTACTTACAAAAATCCGGGTTACTAATTCTGAATTTTAGCCGAATGAATAAATAGGCAGCAGGTCTGTGGGCTGTCTGTGGCAGCAGCACAACGAGGACGTCAGTAACACCCACTTTACGACAAAAATTCAAAATTATAGTAACCCGGATTTTTTTAAGTAAGCGACGCACCTCCACGTTATCAGTGCTAGTGTAGAGTAATTGATAAATTATAAACAGCATAGTTTGTGCCTGTATAAGCTTGCCCATAGGAAACCGTTTCATGGCCGAATATCTCAAGAGAGCAACCAGACGCCTCTCGAATATCTTCGGAACAGCTCCAAATGTTCAACAACAAGCAGGGGTGAGTAGAACATCATGTTATAATGTGAAATCAAGGGCCCAATGTCAAAAAACCGGTCTTATCCTTTAAGGAGTAAACTGAAAACCAAAAGGAAAGCCATAACACAAAATCCCAAGGATAATAACACCTTTAGCTATCAGTACCAAACTGTAAAACAAGTTCAGCTAGAGCTCAATCGGGAACTCATATACTTGGGTTAAAAAATTCAGAATCAAGGATTAGCTCATCCAGGATCAGATAATTCTGGTTGTGCCAATATGGGATGGAAAATGTTACGCTTAAAGGTATTTCAGTCATACATATTTGGGTTTAATTAAGGCATGGAAATAACTTTGGTAGTGTATCACTATTTTTCATTATTAAGAATATAAACAGTGCCTTTCATTTCTGTTTCTTTAAAAAAAAAAATCTGATTCTGTCCAGTGATTCTCTTTGAGGCTAACATTATGAAACCACCATCATGTAATCATTAATATGTAAAGACCGATGGGGAAATTTTGGTTCTACCTACAGTGTCGTTTTACAGTGACTTATTTCATTTTCTTGTCATGTGCTGAAACCCTCTGAAGAGGAACTTGCGTTATAGTGCTCTGCATTGTAATATCTTTTCAAGCCAATTGGTATTCTGCCTGAGCCATGAATTAATATAGCTTTCGCTCTCTCACTCGTTCACGTTCTGACCTGTGCAGCAAGAAAAAAACGAAATATGTACGCAAGAGAGGACACGATTCGCTTCCCCTAAATTGCCGCTTCAACAAAGTGTAATAACACCGTATAATGTTTCAATCATTTATCAATATGTTATTACTCTCACCATTGCCTCATCCCATCTGCCCCATCATCATGTAAACACCTGGTGGCACCACACTGATGGAGCCACTCTAAATGGGAATCAGTCACCTTGACCCCTGGGTGCTTGTGTCTAGAATTAATCACTCACTGGTTTGAATTACAAACAGTCTGTTAAAGCCAATTAGAAGTTTCAATGTTGATACTCATTTGCATGTTTATGGGTGATATACACCCCCCCCCCCCCCCCCCCCCCAATAAACCTGTGCTTTTGTTTTATCCTTAGGTATCATGTGCTCTTTCTTTCTGTCCATCTGAGATAAGCTCATTCCCAGAGTACTCAATGCAGTTATGCTTATGGCTTCCTCCTTGTGTAATTCACATTCAGATTATGGTTACATTTCTGGATGCAGCAGTGGATTATGCTGAGTGACAATGTGTTTCCAAGGTACCCTTGACCCCATGGCTATATTGATCAATCTGTCATGAAGGTTTCTCCTGTGGTACAGCCTGAGGGCTCAATAGTCATATGGTCTCAGGCCTTGTTCTTCACAAACTGAGACTTCTCCAGACTACCTGAATCTTTTCACAATATGCTCTGAAGATGTTCAAAATTTATTTGAGCTTTTGGAATGAAACTTTACTTTACTGATTGATAATAAGTTTTGAGCTAGGACCCATCCTTGCATGGAAAGACTAAGCTATTGAAGGATGCTACTATTACATCCAAACTAGCTATCCTTACCTGGCAGTAATTAATCTGCTGATTTTAGAATCTTTCAGAACAGTGTTAGTATTCTATAAATGTAAAAATGCAAATATATTTACAACAATTTAACTTTAGATAAAATCTAGTGGTAATAACATCAAAATCAATCAATTGAACTGTTTGTGTACAAACTCTATTTTCAATTCTTGGCAGATCTTGTGCAGACACAGCTTGCTTTATTTAGCAAACCACCCTTTCCAATGGTGTCGATGAGAGCTAAAGACGTGGGTATGCATTTGAAAATTAAGACAATATAGATAGCAATCAATATTACATTACTAATTTTAAGAAAGGCTACTGTCATCATCACCCGTGGTTTTAATAACGACTAAGGTGGAGCCTGGGACATCCACGGGGCTGGTGCTTGGTCAGGGTCATGCAAGGAGACAAAACATGGTGCATTCCTCCTCTTTCACAGATATTAGGTGAAATGTCTAATGCTTCATTACATTTGATGTGGTCATTTAGTATAGAAGTGGTATTACAAATGCGCATGGGTAATTTAATTACACAGTCATAATTAATTGTTTTTTCTTCCTGTAACCGCTTTTTTTTTCATTTAAAATTAAATAATTCATATGAACCCCCCTTTTTCCCCAAAAAGTTATATAAGGCTTTACATATCTTCATTAAAACAAGCTATTTGAGCTGTCAACTCTCGCAAGAGAAAAGATCAACATGCCAGCTGGCAAGTAGACGACAAATGAAGCGGTTTTCATTTCAACATCAAATAAGGACAGCAAGAGCCATGTGAAATGGAATCAATCTGTCAAACTGTTTATGCTGTACAATGAACCAAAAGTAATAAAGCAGGGCCCATGGGGCTGCATCCATACATTTATTCATCTCTGAAACCACAAAAGCTCAAGCAAGTATGAAGCAAAAAAAAAAAACACACGACACACTAATACAAACCAAAAAAGAATCAGTATGCAAGGACAAGGGAGCTGGCCATACATATTGGCAGTTCAACCAATTCATACACATGCTAACTCGTTTAAAGGCAGGTGTGCACACAGTACATGCACACATGAACACGTTGTACAAGGCTTTTGGCGCAAGTCACATTTCACATTTTGCTCTTCACAAGCATGTTTCAAGAGACAAATAGGTCATCCAAATCAAACTTGATTTCTGTGAATCCATATAGTCTCTTACATTTCAGCAATTATGCACATATGTGGGGAGGACTGCCAGAGACAAGGATAAGTGTAAAGATTGAAAATGACTGCCCGTTGAGGCCAGCAGTCAAGCGTCAGATGTCAGCTACTTAATTAATTCTCTCTTTGGCAAATTCATCCCCATTACACAGCATAATGGCTGTACAAAGTGCACCAGCCAGCAAATGTCCAGCAAAAAAACTACAACAGCAAGCCATCCAAACAGCAACAGAACATTAAATATGATGGGGAAAGCATTACATAAATAGGAGATATAAAATTTATGTAACTGAGGTCGAGTTTCCACAGTTAAACTCAGTGACGTGCATGTTTTGCAAAATGTCAGGAGTCTTTGCCTGAGATCGAAAACTGATACAGTGCATTAATCTAATCGTGTGCAAAACTGCAAATGTGGAAACTTGATTTTTACTTATTTATTTATCTCCTGGCACAGACAACATTTCATCACGTCCAGAGGACAGTCATTAGATTAAAAAAGTCTCCTACAAGATGACGGGCTCTGTATCGTGAACCTGGTGCTGCGATTGGCATTATAACCTTCTAGTGAACTGCAGCTTATTCAAAATGGGTTCCGCCAAACCAAACAGAGGCATCTAACAGTCTCTGGGTACACTGTTAGGCAACTAATGAGGGAAAATAGCATATATGATTTCTTGAACTGGATGTCAATTTCTGCTGCATAATTAGCCAATAACATATATAAAGTATCTCAAGTTTCCTTGGAAACCCTAAACACAGAACCACAGAGATAAGAAAATAACACATTTAATTGAATGAGTCACAAATCCCAACATTTTACAGGATGAACAATAATAACAGTTGAGCTGTGTAGCCTGTATCTTGAGATGCCAGACTGTTAATTAAGCAGTAGTCTATAAATGGATGGCACAACAGTCAGGTGATTCAACCAAGTATTAGGGCAGATAAACAGGACGGCAAAGAACATGGGCAATAATATGCAGGGAAAACAGACGGAAATCCGGCAATCCTGAAATGTGTGAATCGCTGCTTGAGCACAGACGAGCAGTGTGGAGGTTGAAGGTAGAGGAAAGATTTGATTAGACTCTAGGATCTTGCTTGTGTGGATGAATTAGCGGGTGTGTGTAGGGACTGTGTGTGTGTGTTTGATGGCATGTGGTGAAGATGGAGTGAGGCTATAAACCAGGTGGCTGTGACTGTTGGAAGGTTTTAAAATATGTAGGGGAGCTTGGAAGACAACCGGCAGCAAAGAAAGGTGGTATTAAATGGGTGGGGCTTGGATTGCAGGATGAGACCAGACACTGAAAATTGGTTGTGCCTCACAGAGAGAGTGATTGAAACTATGACTTTTCCTGTATGATAAAAGCAATAAAAGAAGACAAAATTCATCTCTGGCAGGTGACAAGTACATGAGCAGCCAAGGCACTCAAATTAGGAAGTGGCACATTGTAAATATATAAAGTCTGGAGATTAAAAGCAATAATAACCTGAATTACATTAACGCAAATTTTCACTGGCGCTAATATGCTCAAATTGCTCAATACATCTAGGTCACTTGAAGAGCTGACATTTTTCTAAGTGACTGAATGGTTTATCTAAGGAGAGATGAAACTGTGCTGTTAAAAAAAAACATTTTGGTCACCAACATTCTTCTTGTTGTAATCATGACTCACTTTGTAGAAGTGAAGTCAAGGGGAAGGGCAAAAAGGAAGAAAATATAGGCAGGTGTTATATTAAATATAAATGGGGGTTGAAAGGATGGAGAGAAAGCGAGAAACATCAAGAGAGATGCAGGCAGAGGAAGAGATGAGGATGTTGAAAAGTAGACGTAGCTGGCTCAGTGTGGCTGTGTGTCCTGGCAAGGCAGCAGGAGGGAGGATTACACCTGCTCCCAGTCCATTCCCTGTGGATCCACAGACAAACTGTCATCTCTAATCCCAGCACTACCCTGACTATTATTTAACCGTGCACAAACAATCATGCATGCATTTTGGTTTTGCATTTGTGTTTCTGGTAAAAACTGCAGAAACTGGAAAAAGTCAGAGGAATCTTAGTTATTTCAATATCTATATCTATTATCTATTGAAAAAGAGGGTTCCAGAGACTCCAACACAGTTGTAAAGTAAGTGGGCCTCCAAAAACTGAATTGTAATATATATATATATATATATATATATATATATATGTATATTTATATATATTATATTAAATCAAATAAAAACTGTGCTCCTATTCTCTATAAGTTTCAGATGTGTCAGTGAATGAATACAGTTCACTGAGTTCCTGGGCTGCCTTCATGCATAGCCCTACTGTAAACACATATGGGGTAATAACTATGTGCAATTAGTGTAAGATCTACTGTAACGCTGGGTTTCCGCTCTGCTCATCAGCAAGTAGAGCAGACTGTACAGGCAGGGCTGTGAAGAGCAAAACAGAAGTGAATTGACACAGAAGGCACTCTGCACCCAGTGATAAATTAGGAACAAACAATTGCATGTTTTGTAAGAGCCAATAATAGATAAATGCCTTTTTCAACAGCCTTCTTCCTCCAGCAGTTCCGAATATCATTTGAATACTGCTTTTAGCCTGGCTTCCTGAAACGTATGTTTTGTTCTTTTTGATGAAAATATCTCATGTTGCACCTCTTAGTGACAATGGCAGCGGAAATTCTAATTATTCTGAAAGCATAATGACAAATATAGATTTCTAAACGCACTATACATAGAGCAAATGCACATGACTCATCTGCTCCAGGATGTGTGTATAAACAATAAAAGGTACACTGTAGCCTCAAATGACAACATTAGTGGGTATGATGAGGATTGTTACATAATACCATATTTTTGGTTTACACTGAGAAGAGCAGAACAAACAGATTTCAAAGGATTTGGGATCATTTAAAGTGATAAACAACATCTGATTTAGATTTCCATTTAATTGTGGCTTTATTAACGAATGAATTTACTTTAGATTTATGAGCCACGCACATACACCAATCTGCCACAACATTAACACCACTGACGGGTAAAGTGAGTAACGCTGCTAATCTTGTTCCAGTGCAATATTGTGCTGCCATAACCTGCATCCAGGCAACCACACGGATGCTTGATACTTGCCACCTATCATAACATTTTTGTCACATCCCCCACATGGCAGTAGCATTCTTTATGAAACTGTTAGAAAGGGCTCACAGAACACAACAAGTCTGAGGTGTTCAACCCGGCTTCAGAACTCCACAGATACATATTGTTTATGATGGGATCTGATTGCATCTGTGGAAAGCAAGATGAATTCACAAAGACCCACCACACAACCCACAGGACCCAAACGATCTATTCATATTCTATATCCAAACACCCCAAATGTTCTTTGTCAAACCCCTGACTGGTCAGAACTCTTGACAGCACAATGAGAACCTATTCAATAACAGTTCAGTGGTCATAATGTTCTGGCTGATGTATAAATTAACTTGTAATGAAAAATTCCTTTTTTTATCCACCGACCAAGGAACTTATGCTTTAATTTCATATTTTAGCCCCAGGAGACCCAAGGAAATATTGTTCAAATATCATTTTGAGATTTGTGTATTTGCTAACCATTGATGTAATAATCTTACACAGACTTTTATATGAGCCAGTTAAAATAGCATCTGGTCATTAAAAAGGTGAAAGTGGGGTAAGCGTAGCTCTTCTTGTAAACCTGTCATTTAATATAGGTTCAGAAGTATACACTTATTGTGTTGTGTCACTACTGAAAGGAAAAAGCAAAACCAGGCTCATTGGAAAAATCATTACTTTAACGTGCTCAATCCTAACGTCCCAAATCTTTCAGTAAGTTAAAAAACTGCCACAGCGTTGTGCGGCTTTGGTGGCCTCTCCCCTTGTGCCACAAAGGAAAATGACTATTGTAGACACAGGTTGTTGACCAAAGGCAATCTCCCCATTGTGGCCAAATAGCCCACAGAGATGTAAACATTACATGGGAGAATGGCCCACTGATCGACCTCAGAGATTGCAAAGCGAAGGTCGATGGTTTGTCCAGCAGCCAATCAGAGAAGTCTGCGAGTGTCTATGTGTCAGTGTGGGAGCATGTGCAATTGGAGTGGGGCGGCAAGCAACGGCAGAAGTAAATTGAACCTAGTTTCGAAAAGGCTTAAAAAGTGACTGTCACAAAGGATAAGCTTGATCTCTTCACTGCAGCATGTGGGTGAAAAACACAGATGTGCATACACATTCACACATACGCAGTGGCCACAATGGGTCGCAGGTGCTGTCGGTTTCTACTTTCCTAATCTCACTTCAAAGTCACGTATGTGGTTGTAACAGCTCATTATGCTCCATAAAGTCAATGTGGTATTTGGTCTTTGGAAAAAAACAAACAGACAAAAAAAAAAACATAAGCCTTTTTAATCTAATCTTGTATACCTGTAAAATAACAATAGCTTTAATCCTTAAAATTGATATTAGAAATGTCCAAACCAGAAGTTTTGGGTTCATTTTCATTTCATTCCTCTTCTGCTTTTGGCATTCATGTTATTTCTTTCAACATAGCACTAGAAACTTTTATCTAACAGCAATTACAGTGACAGTACCTATGTTTAAGTTATAAGGGCATTGTATGAAAATGGGTGCAGGCAAAGTCACTTCAAATTTGTGGGGGAATGAGGATGATTTGCATAACTCACTTGGCCGTGCTTTGCAATTATGCCCCTCGTTCCAACACACGCTGCATCGTTCTGCTTGTAAATTCAATTCGAGTGATAAGAGTACCTTATGAATATACAGTTAATTAGCAGCAGATTCTCCTGTTCAATTTTCAATCGTTCAACAATTAAAGTAAGACTTATAAAGCCTCTTATACTTCCTCCTATATTATTTTCCTCTTTGTCTTTGGTGGAGCAGGATAAACACCAAAACCATTGTTCCTTGGGCAGTATGTCTTAAATAGAAAAGAAAGAAAAAAAGATAAAAGGGAGAGGTGATCAAGGAGAAATTTGTGTCTCTTGCCTCCCGGCGTTGTGTGCACACGACTAAATCTGAGGGAGATTGCAAGCGACACGGTGTCTGTGAGAGATCAAAGAGGTTCCTTGCCTTTCTTTGCATACCTCAAACACTATCAATAATGCATTTTCCATCCCTACCTACGGAGCACAGAGGCCAGAGTGCATGCGCTCCCACATGCACACATACATGAGCCTACAGCAGTGCCTGGCATTTAAACAAACTGTCTGGTGAACAGTTCAGGGATGAAGATGAGTACAGGTTGACAGCGACCTTAGGGCTTGTGAAGGTTGCATACAGTGGGTGAAAACTTACATATTAACAAATCATGGTACAATAAACAGTCAATAATTTCTCTGTGCTAAATGTATTGCCTCAGACAATCTCTATACAGAGATCTCAGCACACAGACATATAGACATATGTATCTATAAAAACACAAAAAAAAGGTTCATTCGGGGCTATTCTTCTTTCCATTTTTTAAAATCAAATTTTCCTTAAACAAAGCCAAAAAAAGAAAAAATATGCTTGCAAATGAAGTGAAGCAATATTAGATCTCCCAGCAAGCCAATCCCAGATACACAGCCTCCAATCAAGATGGACGGGGCCATGAGGAACTAATGTCGTGTTACTGAGTGACAACTGAAAAATAGTTTGAAGATAGTTGAGAAAAAAGCAAACATACAAACAAAAAAGTACAATTACAAAATGTGTGGGTCAAATTTCCCGCTTTAAAAAATTAAGTTTAACATTGGAACAATAAGTAGAGGTAGTATATTAACTAAGCTAGTAAGCTAACACTTAGCTAGTTTAATATATAAGCTAGCCAGCTAGATCTATCAATGAGCTGGAAACTCACTGTTTCCACAGCAAACTGTTTTAGAAAAGGTTTTTAAAGGTGCAAGGTGGTAGACACCAGCCAACAGGTATGTTTTTATTGGCTTCTCTAATTCACATTTATTAGATCTAAATCATTAGTTAATGTGATTTGCAGTTTCGAGGAAGAATTGATATATATATATATATATAAAGGCGAATGCAAACAACTTTGTGAATCCACTCTGGGATTCTTCTGAATCTCAACCTGGCAAATACTTAATAACCTGACTCACAAAACCGTGTCCCATCTGAGCTAGAAAACAAACTCAAATGACTGACACCATATATGATAACAGATAAAGAAATTAAGTTCTCTCAATTTTCCTCTTGTGGACAGTAACAATTTTGTTTATTCCTGCTCAGGGTTTGTTTGGGTGCACATGAATGAGGACCATCTGCAAAAGGACACTTTACAATAAAAGCACATGTAATGGGTGATGGTCTTACTGCTAATTGTAATTATTGAGTTTAAGCCTTTTATAGTATAGAATTATGCGTCTGACTACTCAGCCTCCCTTTCACGTATTGCTGGGATACTTGATACACTATCGTGACAGAAGTATTCGCTCATTTGCCTTTACATGCATATGATCTTAAGTGACATGCCATTCTTAATCCATAGGGTTTAATATGACGTTGGCCCACCCTTAGCAGCTATAACAGCTTTGTACACTGGTGCGCAGTCATGTTGGAACAGGAAGGGGCCGTCCCCAAACTGTTTCCACAAAGTTGGGAGCATGAAATTGTCCAAAATCTAAGGGGGCAAAGCCCAGCTCCTGAAGAACATCCCCACACCATAATCCCCCCTCCACCAACCTTTACACTTGGCACAATGTAGTCAGATAAGTACCGTTCCCCTGGAAAAAACCAAACACAGACTCCTCCGTCAGATTGCCAGATGAAGAAGCATGATTCATAACTCCAGAGAACGCGTCTCCACTAGTCTAGAGTCCAGTGGCGGCGCACTTTACACCACTGCATCCGACGCTTTGCATTGCACTTGGTGATGTATGTCTTGCAGCTGTTCGGCAAGGAAACCCATTCCATGAAGTTCTCTACGCCACTTCGTGGCTGAGTTGCTGTCGTTCCCAATCGCTTCCACTTTGTTAAAATACCACTGAGAGTTGACTATGGAATAGTTAGTAGCGAGGAAATTTCTGAGGAGGAAGTACAGGGGATGTAAGGGTGGACGAAAACACTGGGAGAAGAAGCGGAGATGGGAAACGTAAGGTCGCGGGCCTGGTGAGGACTCGGGTGTTTTGCGGGTGTTTTGCGAGAGCGAAACAGGTAGGACTAGGCCCTACCTGTTCTTTCTCTCCCGCCATCATCACCTCCCCCCCTCTCCCATCAACACACACGACACACAGACCTTCACAGCAGACCAGGTGAGAAGGTCGCTGTGCAGACTCCGCCCAGGAAAGGCAGCAGGTCCCGATGGTGTCAGCCCGAGGGTCCTCAAAACATGTGCTGCCCAGCTGAGTAGAGTCCTGCAGCACATCTTCAACCTGAGCCTGAGTCTGGAGAGGGTCCCTGTGCTGTGGAAGACATCCTGCCTGGTTCCAGTACCAAAGAAGGCGCGTCCCAGCACCTCCAATGACTATAGACCGGTGGCTCTGACGTCCCACCTGATGAAGTCCCTGGAGAATAGAATAGAAAAGAATAGAATAGAAAAATACTTTATTCATCCCCCAGAAAGGCTGCTCCTGTCACTTCTTCGGTCCAGGTCAGCTCATCACTGGATCCTCTTCAGTTTGCCTACCAGCCGAGACTTTGAGTGGAGGACGCCATCATCTTCCTGCTCCACCGTGCCTGTACCCACCTGGACAAACCGGAAAGCACTGTAATAAACATCCTCTCCACAGCATCCTGGCAGGACAGAGGAGCAGCTGCAGTGAGAGGCTCACCTCTCTGCGCTGCAGGACTGAGAGGTTCAGGAGGTCCTTTGTTCCCACAGCCATAAGGCTTTTAACAGTGACTGCTGACATGTTCTTCTCAAATTTATTTAAATTTATTTATTTAGTCATTTATTATTATTATTAGTAGTAGTAGTAGGAGTATTTTTATTATTATCATTATTGTTGTTGTTGTTTTTAATATACAGTCATTGTAAATATTTAAAAAATTTTGAGCTACTTCACTAATTTGAATTTCCCCCATTGGGGCATGAATAAAGTATTTGTCAGGTTGGTGTGGTGGGTAGGACACGGATGCGGACTCGGAAACTTGGATTTATTACACAAAAACAAAAGTTAAACAAAAGCGCGGCTGAGCCAGATATCAAAAAAAGACTGTTACAAAACCATGAATATAACTGTGACTAAAAAAACAAAACAAAAGACTTGACATGGCATGGATGAATACTTAACTTTAAATACGTGGCTTCGTGGCATGAGGGGTCAAAATCAGGTAAGCAAGGTATCAAGGTAGGGTAACAAGGTAAAGATCCGACAAACTGAAAGGGGAAACTAAATAGAGGACTGGAAGTGATTGGTGACTGGGTGCAGCTGGTGACAACAACACACATGTGAGGGGAATGAACTAATGATCAGCTAAGTGAAGTGAGGGGAAAAGCAAATGGCAAAACATGAACCCAAGACATAAAACATAAAACTAAAAACATGGGGAAAATCCCATGGGCGTGACAGTATTTTTCTATTCTATCATGCTGAGGATGTTCTACCAGTCGGTGGTAGCCAGTGCCATCTTCTTTGGTTTGGTGTGCTGCAGCAGCAGGTTGAGGGCAGCAGACGCCAACAAGATCGACAAGATCATCAGGAAGGCTGGCTCCATCCTGGGGGTCCAGCTTGACTCTTTGATGGTGGTGTCTGAGAGGAGGATGCTGTGTAAACTGCATAGTATCCTGGACAACAACACTCACCCTCTCCACCATCTGCTTGCTTACCTCACGCAGAAGCACCTTCAGCAACAGACTCATTCCACCCCTGTGCAAGACTGAACACCAGAGGAAGTCCTTTCTGCCTGTGGTCATCAGACTGTTTAATTCATCTACCTCGGGCAACTTTCACTTTACCCAATACCACTTTATGCAATGACACTTTCTCCAGATCACTTTGTTTGTATTTATTTATTGTTTTTTTTTTTTTTTATTGAGGCAGCTAATTTGCACATTGCACATATTGTATTCAGTTACTTATGTTATTTTATGTTAGCTTTATTTTATTTTATGTTAGTACTTTCCCTGTTGCACAGCAATTTCCCTCAGGATAAATAAAAGCTTTTTGAATCTTGAATTTGAATCCTTGAATATAGCGTCCTACCAGGTCATCTTGGTAGCCAGTAGTATTGATAACGCTTACTATTATCAAGTAATAGTCTGTGCAGGTTTCATATGTATCCAGCATTTATTTACTGTGAAAAGTAAAAACTAAGTAAAAAATATAATTAAATAAAAAAGACCTGACTTTATGAGAAATGTGCATAGACAAAAGTGATATTCTTTCGCTC
Source organism: Odontesthes bonariensis (assembly GCF_027942865.1). Classification (NCBI taxonomy): domain Eukaryota; kingdom Metazoa; phylum Chordata; class Actinopteri; order Atheriniformes; family Atherinopsidae; genus Odontesthes; species Odontesthes bonariensis. The sequence goes on from NC_134521.1 coordinate 26,008,240, forward strand.
CAACTATGTATCATAAGATGAAAGTAACATCCATGTCACTAAATTATGGGGTATGGATAGTACTAATAACTAATGGATAGTAACTTTTAATGTCTGTGGGTGTTTGTTTCTGTCCCACTTGATCATATAACATGTAACTCATTTCAAGACAAAGCAAAATACATATAATCCCCTGTGGATTACTTAAATTGCATTTTTTAAAAATGGGCAGCACAAAGAGAGGTTGCTTTCAATCTGAAAGTTAGCACAGAAAATTCTGCATGAGACAGATGTGACCGTAAGATGACCGATTCCCTGATGGTAAGCTCCTCCCTACAGAGAAGCACAGAAGTGACAGAGAGTCTCTCTGAGAACTATGGTGTAGCTCAAACAGAGAGATGTCCGGGTCACTGAAAAGTTAAGAATACAGGCAGTTGGCAGGTAGAAAAGAAAGGAAAGGAAAGGAAAGGAAAGGGAAGGAAGAAGAAAGAAATTTATTTAGCTTAGGAAATGCCAGTCAATGTTTTAACAGCCATTAAACACCAATAGCTGGGATACACCTTGATCCTGCCTCAAATAAAGGCTTCTCTAAGACTATGATGAGGTTGTATAAAGTCATGAACCTGAAAATGATGTCTAATTTGTTTCCTAAATTGATGGAATGAAGATGTGCAGCATCTGCAACAATAAAGGCAGACATGGAAACCAAAATGTGGTTACAAAAGTGAAGAGTGATTCTGAGATATAATTTCTGGCGCGATAGCTGAAAAGAAAAAAATATTTTCATTTTGTTTCATATGCCAAACGAATGTAGTGGGGTAGCAGGTTTTAATGTCAAGATACTGTATCCCACTAGGATTCTAAAACTTTTCAGCAATTGGTACATTATCATATTTTATTTGATAATAAATTATACACTATCATGTAACGATATTATATACTTTGTTCTCATCCTACAGCTTAAAGGTGGGGTCTGTGATGTTTTCTGGAGCATTTTTTATCATATTGTCCTCCTCACGACCCCATTGCACCCACTAAAATAGAATGTTTGGGAAAAAAAATTTAAATTTTAGTCCATTGTAGAGGGTGTAGCAAGAGGAAATGTCTGACCAGTAGAAGTAATGATGAGAGTTACTTCTATTGGATTCTGACACGCCAATCAACCGTCAGCCCCCCTCACCCCTCCCCCCTGCGCTTTCACGGACTCGTGACTCGTTCATGTGTTTTGAAGGCGTGGTTTCGAGGGGTGGGCTGAAGGGAGAGGCAAGGTTGTATATTTTCAAAAATATAGCTTGCAGGAACCGTTTTTCCAAGATCTCAGACCCCACCTTTGAGCTTTCTGAAGCAAAGTCCAAATGTCACTAAACCACTGCCATAAACCACTTCCACAAGGCAGTAGCAGCATTTAAACACTTCTGGTTTCAAATCCAGTAGATGCATCTGGTCCTCTTCAATAAGATATGTAAACTGTCAATTATTTAGAATCATTGGACCAAATCTAAACATAAACTTAAACATCCCATACCAATTGTCAAGCACAGAGTTGGAGGGGTGATGGTTTGGGCTTGTTTTGCAGGCACAATGCACCTTGCAGTCATTGTGTTGACCACAAACTTCATTGTATACCAAGGTATGTGGGGTCAAATGTGAGGCCATCTGTCCGACAGCTAATGCTTGGCTGGAAATAAATGATGCAACAGGACATTGATCAAACTGCAACAAAATGACTGAAATGCAATAGAATCAAGGTATTAAAATGGCCCAAAGTGAAGACTGTGGTGGGAGGGTTATGCATAGACAAATGCCTGCAAACCTCAATCTGAGGTGACATTGAAAAGAAGAATGGACCAAAACTCCTCCATGATGATGTGAGAAACTGATGGCATACAACAACCAAATACAAGTTTTTCCACACGGTGCTTTTTGCATTTTTGTAAGTTTTTCATTCTTTCATTTTCCACTCACACTCACTCCTACAGGTAACTTAGAATCACCAATTAACCAACATGCATGTATTTGGATTGTGGGAGGAAGCTGGAATATCTGGAGAGAACACCTCATTAAGGTTAAACACACTTTACTTAACAGTTTCTTGCATGACCTTAGATGTCAATGAGCGAGACACATGTGCTTAAAACACACATACTACATAAAAAGCCACACGTCTGAACACACCTGCAGCAGGCCATCCATATTAATGAGATCAGCAGCCTCTTCTGCTTTCCCCTACCAAGCTTTTGCCCTTTTCTCACGTACAGCAAAGGACACACACTTGCCATGCACAAACATAAAAATAACACTAAATAACCATTGCAAAACTGCAGCATGTCTGTTCTCCTTCTGTCCGCTTCATTCATACACAATTTGGCAGTGACAGCAACAAATGGCACTGAAGGCTGAAGAGTGCCCCCTACTGTTCCACTGTGACTGAGATCGGTCAACCTGTCTCTCTATGAGCAGAGGCTTACTGGAAGGTAGAGGGAGGTCGATATCATACTGGCGCTGCCGGAGTAATAGAACGTCATGGAAACCCAGACAGAGCAATACAGGGAGTGGAAGATTGGCAGGCGAGGTATGAGGAATTAGGCAGGGCCAGAAGCAGAAGTGAGAGCAGAGAAAGGCTGAAAGACCGAAAAGATAGAGTAAAGACAAAAAGAACTGTCCAGGTAATTTCATGAAAGAGGGAAAGTTCTGGTGGAGTTAAGAGACAAGCTGGAAACTGGTGGGGAAATAACCGGAAGAAAAAGTTTAAGTACAGAACTTCCTCCCAGCACACTCTCTAAAATCCAATCTACATTTTCAAATAATTACTTCACAGTACTGCACATTCAAATAAAATACACCTGTGATTAATTTGAAGAAAAACTATTGGCTTAAGGTACATGTGTTAACTGCCAATGCTTTTGAATACAATTTTAATCCATCCTCCACAGAGCCAATCCAGTGTGCTTAGTTTGATATTCTGCACACGTCTTATTTAGATACATTGCATCCCCCCGAGCTCAGAAAAAAACAACCTTGCTCTTAACTGGATCGGAATTAGCACGACACATCATTAAAAAAGTGCAGAGAGCATTTAATGTGTTGTTGTGCAATACTCTGTCAAAAGTGGCTTTCACACAGCCCTAGGTCTAAACAAACATCAAAATAAATACAAATTGGTAAGAAACAGAGCAACGGTTGGTCCATTCTAAGATGAAAAGTGTATTGACATCCTGAACCTTGTTAGTCACTGGTAACGATGTCATGTTAACCTTTTTTTTTTTTTTTTAGAATCAATATGTTCATTAAAGCAACATGTATGTGCTGTACATATTCTTATCTAACTTTGCGAGTGATTATCCTAACTGAGCCATCGTCATGCTTTATGCCTAAACCTAACAGTGTAAGCCAGTGAATGCACTGTGTAATGGCCAGTGAGACGGGAAGAAGGGCAGGTCATGCAGGATGATGAGGCCTTCACCACCTTAAAGCTGCTGTCGTCAACTTTTTTTTAGTCATATTAGCTTGAACTGTCATGGGATTCTGGAAGTAGAATATTAAATAGGCTGTTTAGGAAAAATCCCGAATTCTGTAGCTCCCTCTAAAGCCTGTAATCGTGCTTGCAAAAATCGAGCGCTCCCGGCTGTTTTTAACCAATCACGTTAGGGTGGAGGAATCGCTACCTGTCAATCACAGCTTGTGCTCACGCTGCTGAGCGTGAGTCTGCCTCCAGCTTGTGTGCGCGCACACTAGTGTGAACTCACGTGCACAACCTCGTCCACAGAGGGGGAGGGGTTTGGGGGGCGGTTTGGAGCTAGGTTGGGGGAGGGACCTGAATCAGTTCGAATTTTCCGACTTTAGAATCGGAATTTTGAAAACCTGCCGACGGCAGCTTTAAGAAAAAGAATTTAACTTGCACTGAAGCACTGAAACAAAGAGTTCCTGTTAAGTGAAACGTGACACATGAAGAAGTTGGAAAAAATTCAAAACCAAACGAATGTTAATGCTTATCAGAATCTGCTGAATGTATAAATAGGCTACATTTTGCCAGTATTTCCTTCTTATCAGCCACACAAATGTCTCAAAGTGCATCTTTAAGCTTCACTAACATTAATAGCTGAACTCTAATTAAGTGTGCTGACTCACTGGTGACATGCCTTAATTGGACATTTAAATGAACAAACAAAATAATTTATTAACTGCGACTCTCCTCCTCTGACAAGTCAAGTCAAACATAAACGCACACCTTTGATCATAAGTGATAAGTCTTCTTTCCAAAATCTTGCCCATTTTATTCAATTTTCAAGTAGCAACCTCCATTAAACCAATAAAACAAAAACAATACGAACAGCAACAACAAATCAAGCAATCGAACCACAATTAGTTCTGATAAAGTTAGGGTGCTGAGGAAGTGCCGATGAGGAAAGCAGAAAACATCATTAAAAACAGGACCCCGGGACAACATGAGCAATATCTGTGCAATAGGAAGTCACTGAGCTGGAAAGAGATGCACATACACTTGAAACTATCAAAGATCAATGAGAGGGCTTGAAGGCCAGCCTGAAACCAGCAGTAATTACAGAAGATCAGAAAGGTTATCTTCTCAGCCCCCCTCCTCTCTAACTCCCTTCCTCCACTGATGGATGACAGACTCCTTGGCTACCCAATGGGCAATAGAGCCAAGAAGATAAATCCCACCAGAAAAGGACAATTTCCATTTGAGAGGTCCATTTGTTATGGCAAATGTTTTCTTTTTTTTTTTTCTAGCTCTATAATGAAGAATCCACCTGTCCCTTCATCTCTAATCATTTGGCTGGTTGACAGGAGGGTCACCTCAGTAGACTGCTCCTAAATGGTTGTCCGTCCAGTTGGCCCCTGTTCCACTCTTTAAATGAGCTCATTATGGCTCAAGCCATTATGAAGTGAGATCTTTTTGGAGGAAGCTGAGATACTACTAGAGATAGTGAGGCTGGGAAGAGAGAGGTGGAACTGGCGGGGAAGGAGAAGAGGAAAAACAGCTAAGGGAGAGTAACAGTAATATTAGCAGTAGAACACTAAAGGGAATCAGCTATATACTGGCTAGGCTCCATTCTTGTAGCTAAAATAGTTGCTTACCAACAATTGGTTTGGTAATATTTAATTCCTTTTTATGGGTTGTGATAATTCAAAACTGAGAAGATTATTGTAAAGTTAAAGTTGCAGTCAGTGCTTGCGTAGGTGGATACAGTACAATAAAAAAAGAAAAAAGTACACAGATTTCTGTCATAAAGTTTTAAGTCAGTGATGTGGAAAGAGATGTTAATTGCAACACGACATAAACCTCAAGACGGCAAATTAGAGCAGCCCATCACCAAACATTTAATGTGTGCCTCTTCTGCCAGTGTTTGTTTCACCATGTAACTCTAAATAGTCAGTGCATATTATGAAGAAACACCATCCTCAGCCTCTTAGGGAGTCCATACTAAGATGAAGGAGTAATAGTGGGTAATTAAAGGAGCCATGGCATGAAATTTTCACTTTTTAAGGTTGTTTAACATTAACATGAGTTACCCTAGCCTGCCTGCGGTCCCCCAGTGGCTAAAAATGACGATAGCCTTAAACCATGCACTGGAAATTATTCTCCGCCCTTTGGTAATGTGACCATGCAGATGGCCTGATCGGGAAAGCTACCTCATATGACGTGGAGGTTATTTCCCCCCAGAGCCCATATATGGCTATGCCAAAACTGCCTTTCCCCGCCCACAGCTCTTTGGCCAGCTCATTGCGCTGTATATGGATGTAAAAAATCTGTTTAGAGCTCCTGCATCAGAACCTCTAAAGAGCCAGTGGACAGATTTAGTTTTTTCTGGGAAAGTGACGAAAGAACCGAAGAGATTTGTGTATGTGTGCGGCAAACATTTCACCAACGAATGTTTCCAGAACTTCGGCCAATACCGAGCCCAATAAGGGAGAGCCCAGACACCCTGCGGAGGAAACTCATTTGGCCACTTGTATTTGCGATCTCATTCTTTCGGTCACTGCCCACAGCTCGTGACCATAGGTGAGGGTAGGAATATAGATTGACCGGTAAATCGAGAGCTTAGCCTTCTGGCTCAGCTCCTTCTTCACCACGACGGGCCGGTGCAGAGCCCGCATCACTGCAGACGCCGCAACGATCCGCCTGTCAACCTCCTGTTCCATTCGTCCCTCACTCGTGAACACGACCCCGAGATACTTGAACTCCTCCACTTGGGGAAGGATCTCATTCCCAAGAGTAAGTAATTTAACGCTCTATAACTGTGTTGCTTTCCTGTATGTACAGTATAGTTACATAGCTTGTTACCACAAGAAAGCGTCTGTATCGTTAGCTATGCAGCTAATAGCTTCAGGTATACGCGTGTCATGTTAGCAAGCTCTTATCTCTGCCAACTGGCCTGTTGGAGGTGTTTGCATGCCCATGAGATGGTTAGCTCGCTCATTTTAGACCAAAACCCCCTACTTCAAGCTTCCTGAAGAACAATACGCAAATTCAGTGCATTTCATCAGGATAATGATTCATTCATGGTTCCAGAGTCAAAACGGTCAGTCTGTCTGTGTCGTTGCGAGTGGACACCTCATGTACTGTAACGCGAGTGTTGTGTACTTATTTGTTGTTTTGATAGCCGTCCTGCTGTTGGTGTTATGGCGCGCACAATATCTGCCTTTCCCCTGATTGAAATGACTAGCGCTACGTGCATCAGAGCAATCAGATGAGAATGTCAAAATCCTCACTCCTGCTTTCTCCTTCACGCACGCCTTTTTTGTCATCTTGCTGTGTCTTGTGTAGCACTTGCTTGATGTTTGACTGTCTTAGGAAAGTTGTTCACTAACTAGTTTGTCATTTTGTCAAAGTAAGCTCATTTCAACAGGTTTCGCTAGTTTTAGTCGCTAGCATCTTTGCCCTGCCTTTCTCCTTATTTGCATTTAAAGCTGCAGACCCTAAACAGCTCATTCTGAGGATCCTAAGGAAAGCTCATTTTTGGGACTGGCTGTAATTCTGCACCAAGGCAGAATTTTGGGGAAAAAAACTAAGATACAGTATTAGGGGACCACTAAAGCCTATAAAAATATATAAAAGCCTCCATTTATTTTCATGCCATGGCACCTTTAAATGAATATTCAGCTAACAGATAAACATCCATTTTCTATATTCGCTTAATCCGTCGGTGAGGTCACGGGGGGGGGGGCTGGAGCCTATCCCAGCGGGCGAGACGACACCCTGGACAGGTCGCTAGTCCATAACAGGGCCACATAGAGACAAAGTAGACAAATAACCACACACACACTCACTGCTAAGGACAATTTTAGAGAGTGCACATATTTAGAGACACCAATTAACCTAACATGCATGTTTTTGGACGGTGGGAGGAAGCCAGAGTACCCAGAGAGAACCCACACATACACGGGGAGAACATGCAAATTCCACACAGAAAGGCCCCAGCCGGGAGTTAAACCTGGAACCCTCTCGCTGTGAGGCGACGCTGCTGACCACCACACCACCGTGCAACGTCAAAAAAAGTTATTCTGGTCTCTGAATTCTCTATATTTGATAAAAATCAACTTTTCTGTGTCTCCCATTTAGAACAGCCAAGGTCACTTACTAACCTGATAAGCTATTTATAGAACATCCTGCTTTTTATCTATCTATCTAACGGAGCTCTATCAAACATTTGCAATAACATATTTTACTGTAATTGCTGCCACTATTATGCACCCATTTGTGCAGCAGCTACAAGCAGTCTGAAGAGCTTTAAATATGTGTAACTTTGCAAGGTATGGAAATGTAAAATAGTGTCGATCTCCAGGATTTCGGAATTATCTTTTCTTTCAAAAAAAGCATAAAAGACCTTTCAGGCATTCTGACTGTATCAGGTACCTTTTTTTCTTCCAAATTTATACTGGCAACCATCCAGGGAACAGATGTCTATAGCTGTGTCGCTTTCATCTGAGACTTTCATAGCTGGAGGAAGCTTCTCTCATTTCTTTTATCCACAGAGATTTGCATTGTACTATATTATTTATTCAAACTACATTTTGGTAGGGCCAGATTTGGGTACACCAGCTCAGTGTTTTTTCCACACAGACACACAGAGACACACACCTTTGAGCAGACCAACCAAAGCAAAAACAGGGATGCAAACAAACAGACCTTTAGAGTTGGTTAGACAGCGAGCCAACTAAATGTCAGACACGCAGATGCTCCATCTCAGGTTCTGGCGCCTCTGATTTTCTTCTGTTTGCCCTATCTCTCAGATACAGAACATGCCCAAATCAATTACAATTCAGCCAAATTACGTAAACAGGTGGGATGCTTAATGACTCTTTGCTTGGTGATTGTTTGGTTTGTATAAGATCAATTACGAGCCTGTAGATGTCAAACGATCAGTTCAATCAGATCAGATGGTACAGCTATTCATTTTGACAAAATCAACAATATTAAACTGCAACCAATTCGCCCTAACTGGATTGAGCTTAACTTTGAGAGCCGAGTCAACTAACATGGCAGTTTCTCTTTCTTACAGGGTTAAGGACAGTGATCCAGATCAGCTTCAAAATTCAAGGGTTTTCTTTTAATTCAAATTTAATTTGACTTTAGGTCCAAAGCACAGCAATATAGGTGGCTCATGAATAAATTAAATGAATTCAAAGGGAGAAAAAGATTATGGTTAACTTTGAGCAGGGCTGCAAACTCTAAAACAACCAAGTCTCAAACAGTAGCCAAAGAAATCTCAAACCAAAGCGAGTAAGCCTCAAAGCTGATAAATGACAGAAAAGTTTTTTAAGAGGATTTTTTATTATTATTACAAAGGACAAAAGCTAAACATCACACTACTCTGAAACTATTGCACGTACCCAGGTCCACTTCTGACGGGTGAGCGGCCGCAGACTAAATGTATAAGTAATAGCTTAAGTTGTATTAAATCATACATTTATCTATATCCATTTGTCATTCTTTTTTTCTTTTTTTTTGTAACATAATAGCTGCCCTCCGGTTGATTCCTGAGGTCCTCTTCGGTTGGTCCATTTACAGTAGCAAGGTCCATTCATCAACGTCAAAAACATTTTTCTGGGACGCCTCTGCAGCTCACCTGGTGGAGTGTGCAGCCCAGGTGCAGAGGCTGATGTCCCCACTGCAACAAGCCTGGGTTCAAGTCTGACCTGCAGCCATTTGCTGCTGCGTGCCTTCCTCCGTTTGTCTCTCACTTCCCTGTCAGCACGACTAATGAAGGTTAAGATATAAAAATATAACGTGTATATGATTCTTTTCTCTGTTGTGTCAGATAGGTTTAATAAAGTTTAACCCCCAGCTTGGAGCAAGTCATGAAAACAATTATTTGATATGTGTCCACAGACACGATTTTCAGTTTTTTCAGGCACAGGACATGGAAATTGGCATATAAATACTGTTAAATATGATTCATGCAGCATCACATCATAATTAGCAATGAAAAAAAAAGTCTGTATCTAGAGATCGCAGAAAGGGAGGGTGGGGGTGGGCATTCGGCACGGCATTGAGTCTGCCGAGCTGAGGAACACTTGGGTTTTCAAGTAGCTACTTTCAAAGATTCGTCGCTGTTTTTAACATAATATAAACTGCCTAATGGACTGAGTCCCATCCCCTCTACTAATCACAAAACACATGCTGGACACACAAATCACACATCATCTTGAAACATATTACTTTGAAAGTCACGTTGTTTGGCACAAAAGAAGAAAAAAAAAGTATGTTCATTGGCAGAATTACAATTAGTTTTCTGTTTCATGGCTAAAATGGCATACTATAAGGGGTCCATGGTACACTAACTGTCTATATACTAACTAAATAATCATGGTATCACAAACTACAACAATTTCCACGCAGACAGGCAACGAGACTTTTAATTATCACCACCCTTTCAATCTGTTCACCACTCGCTTTACAGATCATGTTACATGTCTATCTGTAAACAACTGCGTTTGCTGATAATACTTTAAGCTAGTGGTGGATATCTCATCTCCTGAATGGGAGTGGGGCATATCGTGGCTTATTATTAGCAAACATCTTGTGATGCAGGATGTTTGTTCTTCTTTCTCCACAGCAAAACTTCAAACAAGTTTTAATGAACTGTGTCTAGGCATGTTTGCACACATAGGCAGCAAAGCCTCACAGCCCCAGTCTTCTCTTCCCCAGACTCAAAGTCGCACACTGTATTTAAAGGCATTGACTCGCAGTGGGAGTCGCAGGGCAGGACAAAAGCATTAAGGACACAATTTTAATGGTGAATACATAGTGTGTGCCCTAATTATTTGGCTTTTCTACTTCAGATTAACACTTCTAGGTGCTATAACCAAAAAACAAACACACAACAGAGAAAAATCCACTTCATGTCTACAGACAAATGACATCCTTTCACAAGAAGTCCCTTAGGCCATAACTCCATCCTGATTCCCTAACATCTGCTGCACTCCCACTGCTCAGTAGATCAAGATGTATGGGTTCTCACAGGCAGTGCGAGTGGGACAATGTGACTTTGTGGGCCACGAGGGGTGTGATGGCTCTGCTGCAAGTGTATTCTTTGTCAGTCCACCACCATATTTTTCTCTGAAAAGACACATATACAGAAAGAGCTGGGCGGTTCAAGTCTCATTTACTTTCTCAATATATGTCTGTAAATGCCAGCACTAAAATAAGGAATGACAAACCGGCAAAAAAACACCTTTTCCCCCACCTAACATCAGTGCTTTATCAGGCTGCATGCTGCTTTCCCGACTCTACGGTCTGCACACTTTGAGCCTGTACATCTAGCTACATAACCATTAAAGTCACAGATGATGTAACAGTGGTGGTCTGCTGTGCTAAAAGAAAACTTACAAACATGAAATTGACAAAAGGGCAGTGCAGTTCTCTCAAAATAAACTTGCCTTGAACACCAAGAAAGTCAAACAAAAGATAATAAACTAAGGCACAGTAAGGACCTTTGAGAGTCAAATAATGCCAACAAGGACACTCCTTCCCCTAAATGGATAGCATCTTCACATAATGTCACCTCCAAAAAGCCAGCAGCATTCTGAGAAGCACAAATCAAACCTCTCTTTACACTGGTGCCTTCTGGGAAATGTTACAGGGCTATAAAATTCTGCACCACAGGAATCAAAATCAGCTTTTAGCCCAGAGTCATTATCCTAGCACAACCCCAAACAACCTCATAATCTTTCTTATCCCCGTTTCAACCATCACTGCCAGTTACAGTCATCAATTTAAAACCATTGGCAGGGCTCACCTCTCCTCATATCTACTTATGAAAAATGTTTCTCTTATGTCAAATCATGCTTCAAAGCTGTTATTTCAACAATTCAAGAGTCATAATCATTCAACAAATCACAATAATGTCTATTTACAAGATTATTTACAAAAATCACATATCTAATAAATTAAAACATTGGCCTTTTGACTTGAATAAATTATTCAAAGACTATATAACCATGTGGAATGTTGTTCTTGAGTGTATCACTAAAATATAGTTATTACCTCCGCCAAGGAGGTTATGTGATCGCCCGAGTTTGTCTGTTTGTCTGGATGTTCGTTCATCTGTTCGTGCTGCAATAATGCGACCTGCCACAAGGTGGCGCGACCTCAAGGTGCCAAAGCCAGACAGAATGCATAGTGAGCGGATTGAATGCATATTGCACGGATTTGCTGTAATTAGCACAACAAAAGATTGCAACGGCAAGCCAGTGTGCATAACTGCATTTAGCGTAATAATAACGGTGAACACTGCTTCCCGACAAAACATTATAACAATAATAATATTAATTAAATAATAATAATTAATAACGGCAAACACTGCTGTTCAATAATGAATAGGGAGAAGGGAATGCCTCTTCTGCGGACAGCGCCAAAGAACAAGTAGCCCACATCAGGAACGTATGTCCATACATGGCTCGCTATCCACAGGTAGGTTGGCGGTTGGCGGAGGTCTGCACTCTCTGAGTGCATTTCTAGTTGTATTTGTGGAAAGATTGTTTGGGATTTTTCATAAACATGTGGTTTTGTGATTCTGTTTGTGTGGGTAGAAGTGTTGTTGAAAGGATGAAGTATGAGTATAATAGATAAATGCAATTATTTTTGTTACTGGCTTGAAAATTAATAAATGGATGTATCTCTAAAAAACAAGAAGATCTTAGAATGTGCATCTGTGCTGTCAAAGACCAGCCATGACATTTTGACCACAGACAGGTGAAGTGAAAAACATTGATCTTCACTGTATAGTGGCATTTTCTTTTAAGTGGATGGGTTGGAAGCACAAAAAAACTATTAAGCAGGATTATTTGAGCAACTCGGACAAGGGCGACATTGTGATGGCTAGATGGTTGGGTCATAGCACCTCTACAACTTCATGCTTCCAGTTTGATCAGGACCTCCCAAAGGAGGGAGTGATCCAGCAACAGGGTCATATGTGGGGAAAGCTGTGTGATATAGAAGACCTATTGTATTTCCCCATAACTCCCTGACTCACTGCTCCCTTCGATAGCTCAGTTGGTAGAGCGGAGGACTGTATGGTGCCCAACAACAGTTAATCTTAGGTCGCTGGTTCAAATCTGGCTCGAAGGATGTGCCAAGCTTTGGGGCGGCCGTGGCTCAGTGGTTAGAGTCAGTCATCCAATACAATAATGTCGGCCGTTGGCAAGTTCAATTGCCACTCAAAAAAGATTGGTGGAACTGACAGCTAGAGGGGTGTAAGTTCACCTCCTTGTCACGGCCGAGGTGCCCTTGAGCAAGGCACCGTACCACCAAGCTCCCCGGGCGCTGTGAATGGCTGCCCACCGCTCCATGTTGGCATCTGTCTCTGAGTGTGACCCTGTGCATGTGTGTGTCAACAGGTGCCAACCTGGATGGGTTAAAAGCGGAGTACAAATTTCACATGTATGTATGCGTGACCAATAAATCGGATCTTAATTTCCATCCATCCATCCATTATCTTCCGCTGGTCCGGGGATCGGGTCGCGGGGGCAGCAGCTTGAGCAGAGAGACCCAGACGTCCCTGTCACCGGCCACTTCCTCCAGCTCTTCTGGGGGGACCCCGAGGCGTTCCCAGGCCAGCCGAGAGACATAGTCTCTCCAACGTGTCCTGGGTCTTCCCCGGGGCCTCCTCCCAGTGGGACGGGCCCGGAACACCTCACCGGGGAGGCGTCCAGGAGGCATCCTAACCAGATGCCCGAGCCACCTCATCTGACTCCTCTCGATGCGGAGGAGCAGCGGTTCTACTCCGAGCCCCTCCCGGATGACCGAGCTTCTCACCCTATCTCTAAGGGAGAGCCCAGACACCCTGCGGAGGAAACTCATTTCGGCCGCTTGTATTCACGATCTCGTTCTTTCGGTCACTACCCAAAGCTCGTGACCATAGGTGAGGGTAGGAACATAGATTGACCGGTAAATCGAGAGCTTCGCCTTCTGGCTCAGCTCCTTCTTCACCACGACGGGCCGGTGCAGAGCCCGCATCACTGCAGATGCCGCACCGATCCGTCTGTCAATCTCCTGCTCCATTCGTCCCCCACTCGTGAACAAGACCCCGAGATACTTGAACTCCTCCACTTGGGGAAGGATCTCATTTCATTCCCAACCTGGAGAGAGCATTCCACCCTTAATTTCAAATCTCTAAAATGGAAACAAAAAGTCTCAATTGGTTCTGATGATAAGATATTGGAAAAAACATAGCTGCAGCTTGGTCAAAGTGCCCATGTTGACCATGTATCGATCAACAAGAGCGTTTGGAATGGCTAAATGGGCATTAGTGGACCGTGGAGCTATGGAAGCAAATGCGATGTACCGTGTTTTCTTTATGTCCTGGGATGGCTGAGTTTTTTGTGCTTCGCTCACTTGATCAAGACATGGTGTCAGGATGCACCATGGGAAGACGTCAAGCTATTGATGGGCACTGGGATGCTTTGGTCAATATTCTACAGGGAAATGTTTGATTCTGCTGTTCATGTTTAACTTTGACACACCACTTAGGTAAACATTGTTTCTGAACAAGTCCCCCCTCTCTCATGGAAAGGCCTCTTTCTGCATGAGAATGTACCCTGCACACAGAGCAAAAACTTTTAAAAAATGGTTTGAGAAAAACAACAAGTAGTATAAGGTATCAACATGGTCTCCAAATTTTCCAGATCTAAATACGACAGATCATCTATGACATATGCTGAACAAATCCAATCAACAACGGCCTGAGCTCACAACATTCATGACTTAAAGAATCTGCTACTGACAGTTTGATGCAAAACTCCACAGAGCACCCTCAGAGGTCTAGTGGAGGTCACCCTTGACGGATTAGGACTTTTTGTAGCAAGAGGGGGTTCTGCTCAAAATTAGGCCAGTTCGTGGACACAATGTCTAAACAGCAAAAGAAAGGTTCTACAAAACAGAGTATGTCTACACACTGCCGTCTACCAGTGTAAATATGGCTTATGCATTATCCGATTAAGTTTGATGTATTTCTGCATTTAATTGCAATTGAGTAAATTTCTCCATTGTGGGATAAATAAAGTATATCTAATCTAACACTTTTAGTTCAAATTCTTGTAATGATGTACATCTACTGTTGACTTTGTCCACCTGGACCAGATGTAGCATCATGTTGCTTCTAAAGCTTGCCCCCTTTTCCAAGAAAGCCTTATGACCTTACAGCTTATGAGCAAATTTCACCAAAAAAAAAAAAGATACACATAACTCTGTGATCTGTTTGCTTTAGGCTGTGTAAAATGAAAGTTCCCACACATGAGGTTTCTTTGTACAGCTGAAGCTAGGAGCTCTGCATATTGGGTTTGCCTCCCCCTCTCATCTCTACTGTATATGTGCCTTCCTCCTTTTCTTAGCGATCTTTCTCCATTCTCTGAACCTTTTTATCATGTTCTCTAACTTACTCAACCCTATACACCTTGACCCTTGTGTTCTGTCATGGGTAATATATCTATTTACAACTCTTGTTTTTCTGGGAGAAGTTCATAAAATTACATGTCATTTTATTCAGAATGTAAAGCCAACCTTGAGGAATACATTTTTATGTGTTGTACAAAATGGCTAAATCAAACTGCTGTGCTGCGTCTGAATGCTTTAATTGGGTATGTACCCAGTTAGTTACGAGGTTTCATTATGTTTTACATAATATGCCGATATAGTGTTATTGCTATGGTGTTCTATGTATTTAGCAGGAAATGGTGAGATGGTTGCTGGGATGTTTCCTGGGTTTGTTGAAATTGTTCTTTTAGTCCTCCTGTGTCATACAGTAAATCATCTCTGAAAATAAGTAAATAGGCTTGTAAAATAGCTATTATCGCTCAAATGCAATCCATACGTCAATTGTGACAGGTAGAACATGATCATTATTACCCCTGACTGTGTGAATAAAGCGCTATACAGGAGGAAGGTTTCAAATTGCTTGTTTGAGATGTGTGATCCAGTCCATAGCTGCAGGGTGTTTCCTTTCATCTACACCTTTTTACTTTGTCCTCTCTGTCCCCCACTGTTGTTCCTTCTTTCTCTCTCTCTCTCTCACACACACAAACCAGGCCTGTGTCACCTTTTAGTCTGCTCTCCACTTTACCCCCATCTTTCTTAAGGTGTTATCACACATTAACTTTGAACAATGTCCAGAGAATCAGGTCCAAAAATTGTCTGAAGATGCCTTTTGACACATGAAGCACACCACAAGAGATTGATTCTGTCAGATGCATTTTCACCACTGGAAATATCCCATCTGGTTTAGGCTAGTTGTGGTGCCTCTAGAGTGTGCTGAACAGACGACATGATGTAAAAAAAAAAGTATGTTCAATTAGTGAGCTGGTGGCTAGTTAGTCATTTTGTCATCAACAACCATGTCTTTTGCCATGCAGCCCTTATCAAGCTGGGTACCGTTTGAAGCGATACCGTTTGTAATTTGTTGAATTTTCCAATGTTTTCCAATATCCCAGCTGGGGCCTTTATGTGTGGAGTTTGCATGTTCTCCCTGTGTATGCGTGGGTTCTCTCCGAGTACTCCGCCTTCTTCCCACTGTCCAAAAACATACATGTTAGGTTAATTGGTGACTCTAAATTTCACAAGAGCCACATTGGCAGAGCAAAATCAAGGGAAGAGCCACTTTTACGCCAACATACTAAGTCCCCTATGCATTTCTACATATAAAACATCCCACAAAAAAAGAAACAACACCAATGCATTTTCAATTCAGACCATATTTACCTTAATACTGGGCTGAGCAGAAGCTGGCATGCATGTGCTTGACTTTCATGTTGTATTTGTAGTTTGTTGTTGTAATCATAGTGAGACATTCAAGATTGCCATGGTTTGTGTGCTGGTTTTTGCCCTTTTTTAATTAAAAACCAATCCATTGTGCCTTCATCTCGCGGTACACCCGACGTTTGCCTGCTCGTCCCCTCTCTGGCGTCTTCATGCTGATTTTTGTTTGGTTTTGTGCTGGTTTTTGCCCTTTTTTTATTAAAAACCGATCCATTGTGCCTGCATCTCGGAAAGGAGCTAGCGTGCACTGCGGTCAAGTGTGACGGTGGTTTAAGCGGGCTGCGTTGCCAGGTTTAACAGTGCCCCCTTTTGGAAACACCATTAAGCCTTAATTAATACTTAATAAAAAATACTTAATACTACAAAAACGCAAACTTAATAAAGATACTTCATACTGTGCGGTATTCGCTGTGTGTTATTTGAAAAAAAAATATTGGTATTGTTACCATATTGTTATAAGCTACTATGTGAGTGGGAGCCACCAATTAAAGCTTGAGGAGCCGCATGTGGCTCGCGAGTCACGCAATGAGTATCTCTGCTCTGCTCCTAGGAGGGAGTGTGAGCATGCATGGTTGTGTCTCGTTTGTCTCTGTGTGGCCCTGTGATGGACTGGCGACCTGTCCAGGGTGTACCCTGCCTCCCGCCCAATGACAGCGGGAATAAGCTCTAGCCCCCACCACCCCCACCCCCCGCGACCCTAAATTGGGTTAAGCGAGGTATAGAAAATGGGTGGATTGCTGAACTGAAAAACCAGTTACACTACCAAAGTAATGACTGACACATTTGAACAAAGAAAACGTGATAAAGAATATTTTTTTCTATTCAAAACTATTCCAATAACCATTTCTTTGTACATTTCTGAGTTTAAGAAAAATCTTGCAGGCTTTGCTACGCAAAACTATCTAGATTTCAGAGTTTAAACAAACCATAAAATCCAATGATTTCAACGACTGCGGCCTGAGTTTTTGAAATTGATGTAGATGCACAAATTTTCACAACTATTTTATGTTGTTGTTGTTTTCGTAGATGGTATAAATAAACTGCACAAAAAAAACTAAAGAAAAGGCCTTTGTGTGCAGCAGGCATAGAGCGAGTCACAGTGCTGCTGTGTACATGACTTTTGGATTTGTTAAAGATAGCAGGGGTGAAGCTGAGATGGGTGCACACCTCCAAAAATAGAAAATCTGTTGTTTGGCATAATAAATAATTCCATGGGAAACACTGCATTGCCCCAACTGTATTAGACTTAATCAAGCTACCATCTTGCCCTCTCTCTTTGTCTCTGATGTAATGGAAACTTTACTCTCAGTTTACTCTTAGTTATTTATTTATTTTCTACTTTAGTTGTGGCTAACCTCAACAGGTAATGAAGATGACATGCACCAACCAGTAAGAAGTTGTTGCTGTCACTTTTTTTACACTGCCCCTGTGTGGATAAGGTGTGTTTCACATCGGCCCTCTCCTCACTCTCGTCGCCATAGTAAATGCAGTGTTGGCAAGTTCTCTTATGCCGGCTTAATGTGTGTAAGCACACATGAAGCAGGGTCAATTAGCCCGTTACTACCTCCCTTGCCAGCTCAGAATGATATCAGTAGCGGAATGTCTTTGACCCCCCCCCCCCTCCTCCTCCATTCTGCCTTTCTACTTTCAGACATGATGCAATGCGCAACAAAGACACATCAGTCCCAGCTGCAAAAGGCATATGTGAAAAAGACTTTTTAGTGTTGCCCCATTCTGTCAGAGACAGTCACTTTCTGTTTGAAAACTTTCCTCTTCCCCTGCAGTGAACTCGGCTCTTGTCATGGTACGGTGAAGCAGACGTCTCTCTCAAAAACAACCCCAGGAAAGGAAGCCAGGGGTTAGGCAGGGTAAGCAGTTGCTCACTTCATCAGAAGGGAGGGGGTGGGCAGGGTGGGCATATGCTCACGGTCTCCACCCCTCAAAACAGCCTGCTCTCAGGAGAGGTGTTTCAGAAGGAATGAGAGGGGGGCCACTGTGCTTAAACCAACAGATATTTTGAACAAAGCCTGGTCTGCTTATTTTAAATAGATCTCAGGAACCTATGTCATCTTGTTAAAAAAATGCGTAATATGTCTCTTTTAGGCTGCCCTTTTTTTTTACCCTTGAATGTATTCTTGTGGTTTTGTGCAGACTGTCAAATAGAAATGTTGTCATTTCATATGTGGTGACTGAGCTGCTCTCCTGACATAACTGGACAAAAATTGGATTTTATGCTGTGAAGCTGGCAGGAGAAAAAAATCCTCTTAATATCTGGTCTGACTGTTTCAGATTCACATTTTACTTTCTCACATATATCTCCACCAGATAATGATGAGACAGGTTCAGGCTCGCAGTGCATGTGTGGGAAAAAAAGAAGAGAAAAACTTTTCCCGAGTTATGCCTATTTTTTCTCTCTTCTTCTTCACATTACTTTTCTGTCTCTTTTTATGCAGCTTTCTTTCATCACTTATTTCATCCATGTACTCCTCCACTCTGTTCTTTAATTTCCTGTGCATGAAAGATTCATCTGAATGCTTCAATAATTAATAGGAAGGCATAGTTGAAAAGTGCAGCAAGCACCCTTGACTATAGCAGCAAAGATCCAAAAGACAAAGGAGAATGATCTCCCCTCTTTTATCCTTTCATCCCCTCTTTTAATCTTCTTTTGTCACCGCTTCTCTTTTTTCTTTTTTAGCTTTCCCAAAACATTCTGAATGAGACCTGCTGGTCAATAACAAGGTATATAATCCCCATGGAGAGCATAAGCCTCTAGTCAACGGAGTGATTCACTCAATCAAACATCCATGATGCCTTCACACAGGCACAAGTTTCATGGAGTTGCACAACTAAATACAACTGATCACAAGCAAATTACATGCCAAACATATCTTGGCCCGTCAGCCAGATGAACACTCTGCTGAGCACTCACCCACTTCATCCAAACTCATGAACACATTTCACCTACTCTCTTCATCCCCCCCTCCATCCCCAGGACAGGTCAGAGGACACCTGGAGAGAACCTAAAAAAAGCAAAGAAAATCAAGGCCACCATATCACAACAGCTTATGTCATTCTTCATCCTAACACACCTTTTCTAACTTTAGTTGTGTTCCATTACCCCAGGAGCCTGACAAGATGTCACTGAAAACAGCCTCGTTTCTTCTCTCCTTCCCACAGTTGTGCTTTGCTTGAGTCAAAAGTGAAGAAAAAAAAATACCACTCGTGGTGAATACCTGTACGAGGTAACCCAATTGCATACACTGTAATAAAAAATAAATAAAAAAAAATCTACCTCCATGTTCTGTTTCCCCTCTTGAGGGTTGTGTTGAACTTTGCTCAGCAAACCGAAATAACATTGCCCTTTATTAAAAATTCATTTTTTGAGTTCTGTTGACTTCAAGTTATTTATGCTTTAAATTCTGTTAGTTTAAGCACTAACTTGCCTTCACACTCTGCTAATCAAGAGAGGCATAAAAAGCTGGGTGTTCAGTTTTTTTTGCTGTGCTTACAGTGTCAGTAAATGGTGCAGTAAAATGTTGTAAAATGATATAAGTGCAACTCCAGAGAGGTAGCGACTTAAGGCCACAGAAACCCGGAGGCTCAGGTGAAACAACAGACTCGAGTGTAACACTGATCAAAGCAACAAATACCAAGTCTTTTAACATTATATGAAAAGTGCCTTTGGACCGTCCAGAGTACCTTCCATTCAGTACATCCAAACTTGGGATGCACTGAGACTGTGAAGAGTTGGTCGATGCATTTATATAATCAGGCCATTTACACTTGTGAATGTGGGATTACATTGGGTGGTGAAACTTTTCAATATGAAAAACTATATAAATTTCATGTCTAAATTTATGTGTAGATTAAATATATCAAGAAATAGAATCATAAATTGTCTGTCTAATATAAATGAAAGTGACACCCAATACAATTCTGACATCTGGAAATACTGGAAAAGCCAATTGTATGTGGGCCTATCCCCAATCTGATTTTTAATGAAATGATTGTCTCTGTGTGTGTGTGTGTGTGTGTTGGGGGGGGGGGTATTGTAAAACCTGCTATTAGTAACGGTTAAGGTTAAATGAATGTCTTCTCAGGCATTACATTTAGATGAAATCATGAGAGACAGAGCCTGACTGGCTCAGAGCCAGAGGCTGGTGGTACTACCCCCAGTTCACGTCTACCTCCAGCTTCTCCTTTCACCAGAGCAGGGAAGAGTTAAATTACCCAGGCCAGGATAGACGAATGTGGACCTCACCGTTGTTGGGTTTGTAAGGTCATGACTCGTGTTACTTCTAAACTAAACAAAGTTGATGCTAATCGACCGGTTTGTTGTCCTTTTTCTTCAAATGAGAATCGATAAGGGAACCGACAAAGAACCAAATCGTTAATGGCCCTGTCACACTGTTGCGTATGAGAGAAACATATGAGTTGCGTATGAAAATTATCACTCATACGCTGGTATACGCTGACATACGCCAGGGGAACGTTAGGCATAGGTTTTATACGTTTCAAGCACGCTGGCATACGTTGGCATACGCTGAGGCAGAAATATATTTTTGAACATGCTCAAAACTTTTGTGCGTATGGTTAATACGCTAAGCATACGCTAGGCATACGCTGAATACGCTAGAGGTACGAAATAGGTACGTTACTGATAGGTCGAGAACGCTGGACATAAATTGCCATATGTTGGCATGAAGGCGGCAGGCAACCGACAATTCACGGGAGCGGTCAGGAGGAGGAGTTGGAGATCTTGATCGCTCAGAAGCATGTAACTCATCAGCCGCAGGTGCATCAGGCATTTCAGCAGGTTTGGGTGAGAATGATTCTTGTGTTTTTTTGCCTTTTCCTCGGCCCAGGGCCCGGGCAAACGACGATTGCTTCTTGGGAGGCATGATCAAGATGAATGTCTCGAGAGATGTTGATAGCGCGTCGTCTACTGCAATAATGGAGCAATGTGGCAAAGGCTGCTGATATAGGCGCGTTGAAACGTACGCTGGGCATGCGCAGTTCATATGCTACTCATACGCTAGTCATTCTTTATTTTCAAGGACTTTTCGTGCGTATGAAAATTATATTATTAATTTTCATACGCAACTCATACGCTTCTCTCATACGCAACAGTGTGACAGGGCCATAAGCAGAATCGAAAATGGAATTGGAATCGTAAAAATCTTATCAATTCCCATCCCTAGGGGGGGGGGTTGTATGTCTTTTAATGTCTTTTTAATATATTGCATATTCTTATCTGGACCTTGAGTCTGTGAAATAAAGTTTATTATTATATCATACATAGGCTGAGTGAGAGGTGGGTCTCAACCCTCCTTTTTTAGGACAAAGAAAAAGTTGCTCTCATTTGCATTTTACTGTAAACAAACTTTTAGAATGTGAACCATTTGAAATGCACGTAAAGCATCTCTTTATGCTTTCTGTAGGAGCAAGACAAAGAAACAAAGCCTTATTTTCTTAAGTTTGCAACCCCTCCTTTGCCTAAGAAATATTTTGTCAGTTTGCTTGTTTTTATTATTCGTTCTTTGTTGTTGATTGCTTGTCTGTGTGTTTCCTTGGGTTTTGCTTAAAATGGGATTTTTTTCTGGGGGGGAATAGGGCGGCTTTACCTTTTGTCTTTTTTCTGTCATTACTAGGGCTGGGCAACGATTAAAATTTTTAATCTAATTATTCACATAATTTCCCCGATTAATCACGATTAATCGCGAAAGTGCTATAACATTTGTTATGCAAACACACTTTTAACATCAGCATTTTTATGTAGTTTGTATGTAGAAGCCTCGCTCAACTGTCTGTTTCCTTGAATGACTTGCTGCTATCAGTTGTGTGTTTTGCCTTTAAGTGATATTTTAGACTGGAACTACTACGGTGAGAAGACAATTCAACTTGGCAGTGTTTACAGATGACTTTGGTTCTGTCGACTCCGCCGTCTGGAAGAACTTTAAAATGAAAATGGCCGAGTAAAAGTTCCGTACCCTTCCCCATGTTTGGTGGATCCGCCAATTACTTTCTTTTCTGGTTCTGCAGCAGACAGCAAATAATTGTTAAATAATTAACGAGTTATCGCAATTAAAACAAGTTAATTATTTAACACCGATAAATATTTAACGCGTACATTAACGCAGGTTTTAGTATTTATTTTATTATGAACGAGTTAACTCGTCCAGCCCTAGTCATTACAAAATCTTGCTTATTCATTAACATGCTGACATCATTACACTTATGGGTTTCAAGTATTATGCTCCAATAGTACGAATATTGCCCTATGGGTCTCTTGATATGTTGTGCAAAGAAAGTGGACATTAGTGGACTAGAGTTAAATGTTAGTTATACTGTCAGTTTGTTTTAATGGCAGTTGTTTTTTTGCTGGGGGTCATGAGCTGCACATTAAAAGTAAAAATAAAATGTATTGGATTTTTGTAATTATTATTTGAATTTTTTGCCGCTGAATCTTAAATAACACAACAGTGGTTCATCTATGGTATCTCATGCTTTACAGCTGTTCCTCCGTCATCTTCACGGCACAGTTTATCATCATTAAAATGAAATGCTTGAAAAGGTATTATGTCTGGCTGTGTGTAAACTGAGCTATGTATAAGCGCTGCATACTATACAATAAAAATACATCAGGAGAACTGTCAGTGAGAATGTGGACTAGAAATGCAAAGGGTAAAGCAGCTCACAATTGCATTTGATGCGCTACATACACCGTGATCATCCCATCAACTTTGCTCAATGTTGCGAGAGAGGGAAATATTATAAAGTGATTTCACTGACATGCAATATAGGATTTTTGGAAAAGGCGACGGTTCACTCATCTTCATTTGATCTGGGAGGAAACGGTAAAGAAACACAGACTTCTATTTATAACTATCTCAGAGAAAGGACAAGAATAAAATCCCTCCGTGACACTCGGCTCTTCAGATTTGTCATGCCTCTTAGTCATTTGTTGCCCACAAAAAGTGGCACAAACCAAAAACATATTTTCAAGACTTTGTAACTGCCCATGTTATGGAAGCGAGGAGGAAAATGACACACCATCCGAGCCACTGCCAGCCATTTTCAGTTGATGAGATGTTTCATGCTTCTTTAAGCACAGATTGCAAAATAAGAATCGCCTTATGTCCTCCAGTGTAGAGGGAAATGATTGTGGCCTTGCAGGCAAAGATGTCTTGAGAGTATGGAATGAATGTGCCAGTCAAGCATACCGCATTTGGATGCTATGGACCAAAGTGTACACTTATTCTGCTGTTGATAATGCCCTTTGGTGTAGCCGACTCTCAAGGAACTTACGACAGAACACCATGACTATCAGTTCAAACGCTGAGAGTAAAAATGAATTTAATCCAACAAAAAGAAGCGCTCACTTCATAGCTTCTTTTGTGTCGGTCTCACATATTCACCGACTGTGTATATGAGAGGCTGCTGTGATACTTGGTCATTTTAAACCTGTCAGAGCCAACTACAAAGTGATGAAGATATTGGTTTGGGGGTTCTAGTGTTGTCTTTCAGGGGGCGATTTGTTTTCTGAGTGTCTTATGGTGATTGATGCAAAGCCATTGGGCTCAAATGAGACCTTTTCCAGAGCTCCGAAGACAAGTTGCAAATCCTGGGGAAGAAGAGGATGTTCATTTATCACTGATATTTATTTAGCAGCTGTTGCTCAGGAAAAGCCTTGAACCACTCCTTCGTAACCCCTTGTGCTCAAGACAAGTACATTTTTGCCTCATTTTAAAAAAGAAATGGATTTTCAAGGAAACAATGTCAGATGCACCATTTTTTTCCCACTCAATGTAGTTGTTGCCTTACTCTGAAAGGTGAAAGGTCTGGACTGCATGCAGGTCAATCCAGCACCTGGACTCGTCCACTTTGAAGCCATGCAGTTGTAGTGGATGCAGAATGCAGCTTTAAAGTTAAATGGACTGTACTTTTATAGTAGTACTTTTACACTATAAGCAACATCCATTCACACACAAACTCATACAGCCAGCACTCCTTAATCTATACAGTGCTAAAGGCTGCACATACTTTTTACTCTATCACACACATTCACATACCAACTGAAACATCGGAGGCAATGTGGGGTTCATTGTCTTGGGACACTTTGTTTAGCATTGTCTTGCTGAAATATGCAAGGCATTCCCTGGTCAAGATATAATCTGGATAAGAGCATACCCAGATAGCACACAAACTCCGGAACGGATCCGTTCCGGATTTAGGGTAGACTCAGGAACGGATCCGCAAAACGGACCCCGATCGGAGTCCACTTGCACACCGGAACGGATCACGGATCCGGGTCAGACGACGACGGAACCCGAGCCGATCTGGCAGCCGAGCCGATCTGGTACCTACACCGGCAATATGCTATGTGCGCTAGCTAATCACGCCCGCTATGCTATATGCTATATTGCTATGGTATGCTATATCGCTATGCTATATTACAAAGTTAAAAGTTAAATCATAGAGACAGATTAACCCGCTTTCCATCTGCATAAACAAGCACATATTAACAGTTTACTTACAGTGTACGATCTGCCGAAGGAGACGTTTCGCTGTTGCTTTCCAACTTCGAATGAGGTTGTAACAAAGAATGGTACGGATCCGCCTAGAGTGTGCAGCGCTTCAGTTGTTTCACAGTACATTGTTTGGGGGCGGGGCGTATCACTGCCCAACTCCGAATGCAGATGAAGCCGAGGTTTGAAAAGAGCGTGTACAATGTGAGGATCCGCCTAGAGTCAGAAAAGGGTCCGCTGAACACTGTGTGGAGGCGGGGTGAGCGGTTGATCAGGACGGCGGATCCGCCCCGGAGTCCACTGCTATCTGGGGAGCGCGTACAATGTGCGGATCCGCCTAGATTCCGCAACGGGGCCTATAACACTGTGGGGAGGTGGGGCAAGCGGTTGATCAGGACGGCGGATCCGGCCCAGAGTCCACTGCTATCTGGGTATCCACCTCTAATTCCGGTAAACAACTCTCATCATAGATGGTGTTTTTCCAGATGAGCAAGTTACCAGCTCCATAGCCACTAATGCAATGCCATGCCATCAGAGATTTTTGAACTGATAAGAACCACCTGCACATGAGAGTGAAAAAAATTAGGAAATAAAACTAGAATGACTAGAGGCCAAAACTTATGGCGCTTTTCCGCCAGCTCGCTTCGGCTCTGCGCGCTATTGCGTGTTTCCACTAGCACGCCGTACCTGCAACGGCACGATTTTTCGTACCACCTCAGCCCTGGTTCCAAGCGGGCCGAAGCGTTACTAAAACATGACGTCAGCTGACTGCCTTCCACTGATTGGGCGATGAGTGTAGTCACTGGAAGCGTCATAACGCGGATAATAAAAGCTAGCGTTAGCAACCATTAGCTTAACTCCAAACGTCGTCTTTTTGAAGCTCGTAACAAAACTCTCCGGTACTTTCTTAATTCTGTTTTGTCTGGCGGCCAGGAGTCTTCTCTGGCTCTCTTCTCTTGCCTTCTGTGCGACAAAAAGCCACAGGGTGAGCAGCAACACGTGCAGCCGTGTTACGACGACCCTGCACACGTCGAGGAGGCACGTAGTGTAATGGAAACACAACCAAACCGAGCCGTGGCGAGCCGTGTAGAAGTCGTGGAAAAGCGCCATTAGTAACATGAGTATTTAATGACAAATTTTGCTGTTGGAGCCAGACATTTTCCAGCTTTCAGGCTTCAGTGGTCATCAGTACAGTATATTGGATTTGAAGGCACTGAGTTGACTTCAATTTTCAGAAGCAATGGCCACTCTCATCTTCTATATAAAGTCTATACTTGGCCTTAGATTAAAACCTGTGGTGCAATGTTCCCTTTTTAATGAATTCAGCAGCTCACTTTGTCATGTCAGGAAGTCGTCACTGAGATGCTGTTTAAACAAAAAAAAAAGGGAATAAATCCTGTACTTGGGTGTTTGTGATACATATCACATTTTCTAAACTTTATGGTTATAAGATATCAAAATATTTACAGTGCGTCAATCTGGTAGTTTCTGCTGTTGTAACTTTTTCAGGTAACAACATTATTTAGTGAAGTTTAAAAAGTAAATTCTACGTGTTAACAGCAACAATGAATACTTTTTTTTTAGTACTTTGGTTTTTGTGGTTTTCTTTTCTTTTCTTTCCCGCCTTTCCTCAGATACGTTTTTATGTTTTGGGATATGTCGCATGTTATTCAAAGTCGCACTTACAGCAAGAGCAAGAAATAGAAGAGGCTACATGTCATGAAGTCTTGTAATCTATTTCTTTAATTTGCTTTTGTAAATTGATGTAAATAACAAATAGAGAAGATGAAGAACACAGGTTAAATAACAAGGTCTAAATAGTGCCAAAGTGGCTCTTATTCAAGCAGAAGAGACACTTGGATGTTGATACAGCACAGTATCTGCTGTTGTTTTGCTTTGTTTGTTGACCTCTAGCACTCCAGTATGTGGGGCACTGAGAGGACTCTGTATCCGTGCTGGCAGCTGGAGAAAGTTGATTCACGGTCGTCAATGTCGATACCCTCCTCTGGGTAATAACCGTAGGATTCAGATAAGAAGAGGTTGGGAGGAAGGAGGAGAGGGTGGGATGAATTCAAAGAAAGGGGGGCAGGATGAAGGGAGTCGAGGGGGGACTGAGGGAAATATTTGGAGGGTAAGAGGCAGAAAGAGAATGGGGGATGGACAAAGCTGTCTCTGTTGGAGCACTCAGGTCTCAATGCCGTTTGATGAAGATGAAGTGACGTGTTAAAAATCAATAATATGCTCGATATGTCCTCAGATAGGTTTGACCACTGGGTCTCCAAACAAGGGATTTATTTGAAATGCAGGTTGAATATACTGGGACACTTTCCAAAGCTTCAGTCAGTGACCAAGTGAAATGACTGATGAACCCAAACAAATTCAATCAACTCTGATTTCAAAGTCTATAAGTGCAGCAGAATAAATCTAATTCTAATGGCATTAATGAAACATAGTACACCAACAAAAACTCCTGATTGTACATGAATGTGTCACAAATACACTACTAAGACCATGCTGACAACATGGAAATGAGGCAGCGACCGAAAATGACCAGTTTTAATCAAGACCAAATCATCAGGCACACATTGTCCCCTTTTAAATGATTTTTTTTTCTTTTTGATTGGAATCATTAGTCTTCTGGATAGGAATAAAGATCAAGGGAGGACTACGAAAGCAATCACAATTTACGAGGAATAAATGGCATCTGTCACAAAAGCTATTTCTGTGTTACACAAAAGGACAGAGTCATTTCTCACAAACATTAATTTTGAAATTGCATTGACATTGTAGTTGTCTCCAGGACAACTAAAATGAAAAACGGGGAGAGCATAATCAACAGGGGTTCTGCCTCTCAACAGACTGGCAGTGCATCCTCATAACAGAGCCACTGGACTGTGGCCATGCAAACCAGGTATTGATCCGAGCAGAGCAGGCTGAATAAAAGATCATAATTGCTTCGTCTAAAGGCTGTAAAACATGGGATCATCGAGGTGGGGTAAACTCATAGGGTGGTGTTGGAGACAACAGTGTATGCATTTATTCTGTTTCAGTGAAAAGGAAGAGAGGATTTCTGTGGAAAATGCATCAGAAAAATACAGATGTCACAAGACACTTTACAAGGCCTCCTGAGAACTAGTTGCATGGAAAATTAGAACATATAGTATTTCAGTGTACATGAAGTGTGAACATTTAAGTGGTTACTGTTAGTTTTCATCTTTTTTCACTGCACACAGCATACATCTCATCTATTTTAGATTGTTTGGGTAATGATTTTAGAAAGCTTGTTCCTTCTTTTTTAGCTCACATCCATCAGTTGGTGTAACTGGTTTCATAAATAAAACGTTCTGCATTTCAGCCTTTTAAAACTCGGAAGCATTTACATAGCGTAGGTAGAAAGCATTTCTATAACTTAACTTTAACTGGGATCACATTTTCACAACAATTGAATCATTTAAGAAGATGTTGTATTACAATTCACTTCAGAAGTTTTTCACCATTTCTGTATTTACACCTATCAGCCATAATCTTATGAACTCCAGCGATATATTGAGTAGGTCCTCCTCATGACCTCATAAGAGTTCTGACCAATCAAGGCATGGACAAAGAACATCTGACAGTCAGCAGAGCATTGCGTTGGAACAGGACGTTACTCACTTTACTTGTCAGGTGTTTTAATGTTACGGCTGATAAGTCTACATGGTTATTTATTTTGCGGGTTTCTGTGAAGTACAGGTCCACTGCTGTAGACAGTGGTCGGGGGGGGGGGGTGAAGGATCAGGAAGGAATTCAAATGAATCCAAATGAACAGCTACAGAGCAAACTTAGCAATCAAACTACCTGAAACTCAAAAATGAAATTCCATCCATCCATCCATTATCTTCCGCTGGTCCGGGGATCGGGTCGCGGGGGCAGCAGCTTGAGCAAAGAGACCCAGACGTCCCTGTCCCCGGCCACTTCCTCCAGCTCATCTGGGGGGACCCCGATGCGTTCCCAGGCCAGCCGAGAGACATAGTCTCTCCAATGTGTCCTGGCTCTTCCCCGGGGCCTCCTCCCAGTGGAACGGGCCCGGAACACCTCACCGGGGAGGCGTCCAGGAGGCATTCTCACCAGATGCCCGAGCCACCTCATCTGACTCCTCTCGATGCGGAGGAGCAGCGGTTCTACTCCGAGCCCCTCCCGGATGACCGAGCTTCTCACCCTATCTCTAAGGGAGAGCCCAGACACCCTGCGGACGAAAACTCATTTCGGCCGCTTGTATTCTCGATCTCGTTCTTTCGGTCACTACCCACAGCTCGTGACCATAGGTGAGGGTAGGAACATAGATTGACCGGTAAATCGAGAGCTTCGCCTTCTGGCTCAGCTCCTTCTTCACCACGACGGGCCGGTGCAGAGCCCGCATCACTGCAGACGCCGCACCAATCCGTCTGTCAATCTCCTGTTCCATTCGTCCCTCACTCGTGAACAAGACCCCAAGATACTTGAACTCCTCCACTTGGGGAAGGATCTCATTCCCGACCCGAAGAGAGCATTCCACCCTTTTCCGGCCGAAGACCATGGTCTCAGATTTGGAGGTGCTGATGGTCATCCCAGCCGCTTCACACTCGGCTGCGAACCACTCCAGTGAGAGCTGAAGGTCACGGCCTGACGACGCCAACAGAACCAAATCGTCCGCAAAAAGTAGAGACCCGATTCTGAGGTCGCCAAACCGGACCCCCTCAACGCCCTGGCTGCGCCTAGAAATTCTGTCCATAAAAATTATGAACAGAATCGGTGACAAAGGGCAGCCCTGACGGAGTCCAACCCTCACAGGAAACATGTCCGACTTACCGCCGGCAATGCGGACCAAACTCTGACACTGGTCATACAGGGACCGAACAGCCCATATCAAGGAGTCCGGCACTCCATACTCCCGGAGCAACCCCCACAAGAGTCCCCGAGGGACACGGTCGAACGCCTTCTCCAAGTCCACAAAACACATGTAGACCGGTTGGGCGAACTCCCATGCTCCCTCCAGGATCCTGCGGAGGGTATAGAGCTGGTCCACTGTTCCACGGCCAGGACGAAAACCACACTGCACCTCCTGAAACCGAGATTCGACTATCCGGCGGATCCTCCTCTCCAGTACCCCTGAAAAGACCTTACCAGGGAGGATTAGGAGTGTGATCCCCACCCCGATCTGCCAGTCCAGAGGCACTGCCCCCGATGTCCACGCGATGCTGCAGAGGCGTGTCAACCAAGACAGCCCCACAACATCCAGAGCCTTGAGGAACTCAGGACGGACCTCATCCACCCCCGGGGCCTTGCCACCGAGGAGTTTTTTGACCACCTCGGCAACCTCAGCCCCAGAAATGGGAGGTCCCACGTCCGAGCTCCCCAACTCTGCTTCCTCATCGGAAGGCGTGTCGGTAGGATTGAGGAGGCCCTCGAAGTATTCCCCCCACCGACTCACGACATCCCTAGTTGAAGTCAGCAGAGCCCCGCCCTCACCATACACGGTGTTGACGGTGCACCGCTTCCCCCCGCGAGCCACCGGATGGTGGACCAGAATCTCCTCGAGGCCGTCCGGAAATCGTTCTCCATGGCCTCCCCGAACTCCTCCCAAGCCCGAGTTTTTGCCTCAGCAACCGCCGAGGTTGCGTTCCGCTTGGCCCGTCGGTACCCATCAGCTGCTTCCAGAGTCCCACTGGCCAAAAAGGCCCGATAGGACTCCTTCTTCAGCTTGACGGCCTCCCTCACCACTGGGGTCCACCAGCGGGTTCGGGGATTGCCGCCACGACAGGCACCGACCACCTTGCGGCCACAGCTCCAGTCGGCCGCCTCAACAATGGAGGCACGGAACATGGCCCATTCGGGCTCAATGTCCCCCACCTCCCCCGGGACATGGTTGAAGCTCTGCCGGAGGTGGGAGTTGAAACTCCTCCTTACAGGGGATTCCGCCAGCCGTTCCCAGCAGACCCTCACAATACGTTTGGGCCTGCCAGGTCTGACCGGCTTCCTCCCCCACCAGCGGAGCCAACTCACCACCAGGTGGTGATCAGTTGACAGCTCCGCCCCTCTCTTCACCCGAGTGTCCAGGACATACGGCCGCAAGTCCGATGATACGACTACAAAGTCGATCATCGAGCTGCGGCCTAGGGTGTCCTGGTGCCAAGTGCACATATGGACATCATTATGCCTGAACATGGTGTTTGTTATGGACAATCCGTGACGAGCACAGAAGTCCAACAACAAAACACCACTCTGATTCAGATCGGGGGGCCGTTCCTCCCAATCACGCCCTTCCAGGTCTCACTGTCATTGCCCACGTGAGCATTGAAGTCCCCCAGCAGGACGAGGGAGTCTCCCGGAGGAGCACTCTCTAGTGCCTCCTCCAGGGACTCCAAAAAGGGTGGGTACTCTGAACTGACGTTCGGTGCATAAGCACAAACAACAGTCAGGACCCGTCCCCCCACCCTAAGGCGGAGGGAGGCTACCCTCTCGTCTACCGGGGTGAACTCCAATGTACAGGCGCACAGCCGGGGGGCAATAAGTATGCCCACACCTGCTCTACGCCTCTCACCGCGGGCAACTCCAGAGTGGAAGAGAGTCCAACCCCTCTTGAGGAGGCTGGTTCCAGAGCCCAAGCCATGCGTCGGGGTGAGTCCGACTATATCTAGCCGGAACCGCTCAGCCTCGCGCACCAGCTCAGGCTCCTTCCCCAGCAGAGAGGTGACGTTCCACGTCCCAAGAGCCAGCTTCAGTAGCCGAGAATCAGACCGCCAAGGTCCCCGCCTTCGGCTGCCGCCCAGCTCACATTGCACCCGACCCCCATGGCCCCTCCCACGGGTGGTGAGCCCGTAGGAAGGGGGACCCGTGTCGTTTCTTCGGGCTGTGCCCGACTGAGCCCCACGGGCACAGACCCGGCCACCAGGCGCTCGCCGGCGGGCCCCACCCCTGGGCCTGGCTCCAGGGGGAGGCCCCGGTGACCCGCGTCCGGGCAAGGGAACACGGCGTCCAAAAGTATCACTCATCACAAAAATGAAATTCAAAACTCAATAATTCAAATGTTATATATAGTCAACATGTATCAGACAGTTTGACAACTGTGACAACGTTGTCACTATTTTGGAAAGGGCATTTCTAGCACAGTGGCTGG
This sequence comes from Odontesthes bonariensis, assembly GCF_027942865.1. Lineage (NCBI taxonomy): Eukaryota > Metazoa > Chordata > Actinopteri > Atheriniformes > Atherinopsidae > Odontesthes > Odontesthes bonariensis. The sequence continues at coordinate 26,040,155 of NC_134521.1, forward strand.
GCAATGTATCTGACCATTGATTAACTATGAGTAAGAGGAAGTATTGTTAGGATTTTCCAATACAGCATATCAAAACTAATACTTTTCAATATTCTTGTTGACACTACTCTTACAAGCAAAACATAAAAACAGGACATGTAAAAACATGAAAATATTCCAGTTAGAAAACGCTTCTCCATGACCTTTTGTTTCAAACTGCATTTTCTTTCAATTTTCTTGGGTTTATCATTATGAAATTGAAACTTTAAAGTCTAAGAAGAAAAGAAACAAAAATTCATTCCAAGAATGTAAGTTTTTAACAAATGGTCAATATTTTTCCGGCTGTTTTACTTTCACATATTTTCATCAGTCACTTTCTGTACAATAAAGTCACTGAATGATGTGTTCTACCAAATGGCAGAGCAGGATATTAAATGATAAAAGACACATATTTGCCAGCAGGGGTATGCATTACCCTAAAACAGCGCAAATCTGTCAGACTTAGGTTCATTCTGCCATTAATCACTTTTGAGATAAACGTCCCACACAGAACCAAATATATACCAGCCATTGGCTGCTGGTTAATGCACTGCCCAGTATGCTATGTATTCAGCAGATTTGGTGATTTTATTCTCCCGTTTCACACTACATTCTTTCTTGGCGGTGAGAGTGGTGATGCTCACTAGGCTTTACGTTGCAGAGTAGTTGGGAAGTTAGGACTGACACCTCACAGCAAGAACATTCTCAGTTCAAATCTCTGCTGTGGCCTTTCTGTGTGGACTTTGTGTGTTCTCCTGGTGCCTGTGGGGGCTCTCTCCAGGTAATCTGGCTTCCACCCCAAGTCCAACAACATGCATCTTGATGGACTAAGGGAGGAAGCCAGATGGCAGCTGGGTTAGTTCTCCAGCCCCCTGTAATCCTCAGTAGAATGAACTGGGTATGGAAAAATGGGTGACCGAAAATGAACCAATTTACTATACTATATTCTTAGTTCCCCCTCTGCTCCTCAGACTCCATGAACAGAAATACAGAGGCTACACTGCCTGATAAATGTAACCAAGAATAACCTGCCCAAGACCCAAAACATACCAGCTCATCTGTTAAGAATGGTGGGGGGGTTATGGCTTGGGCATGGCTGCCCCAGGTACTGGCACATTTATCTTTATTGATGATGTAACTGCTGATGGCAGCTGCACAATGAATTCTGAGGTAGATAGAAATATCTGATTTGCTCAAGTTCCAATAAATGCCTCCAAACTCATAAGGATCCCAAACATACTGCTATACAGTTTCTCAAAGCTAAAAGATAAATAGAAAATTCTTGACTGGCCAAGTCAGTCACCTGATTTAAATCTAATTGAGCATGCCTTCCATGTGCCGGAGAAGAAACTTAAAGGGAGGAGTTGAAGGCAGCTGGAGCATCACTACGATACTCAGGTCCTGGGGATGTATATCAATCTCCGGCATTGTGTGTAAGAGATATGAAACAAAGTACTGAACATGACGGCTTTAGTGTACTATGACTTTGTCCCTTTGCATTACGGTGCCCTTAAATGTGGGGTAACCTAATATATATAAAATGTGATGTATTTTCTTCATGGTGGAACTGCAATATATGAAAATGACTTTTAATTAAAGTCTGGCATGTGCATTTTAATCACATTTGAATTGTTAGATTTAGAATTTTACACTGAAGAGCAGAGGGGGAACTCAAACAATAGGTTGACTTTGTCCCAAAGATTATGGAGGGCACCATATCCATGTGTGTGTGTGCTTACTAGTATCCCTAGCAATATTTATTAAAAGAGCTTTTCAAGCATAGTGTTTCCCTTTCCATTTTATACAAATGATTTCAATTTGTAGACTTGAGGTGTATCACTGGGACACAGTTGTGTCCATATTTGCATTATATTGCAACCATATCAACTAGTGCACGCTATGCAGATGTGGACCTTTTAGGTTCATAATGTGAAATATCACCAGACGCTGACTTTAACCTTTCACAAAGTACAAGTTAACATCTTGGATCAGTTAAGTTGAGTACATATAACCTTAGTTAAATTGACATTGAAAGCTAACTAATTATTTTAATAAACAAATCACACAACCACAAAGCTTTAGCTTAAAACTGTCAGAAGGCTTTATGACAATATGAAGGTCAGTGTTTTCCTCCCTTCTACTTGTGGAGTTAAAAAATGTGTCTTTCACTGCAGAGTAACATTCAAACCATGATGCATGAGTCTGAAAGAGCTTTTAATTAATTTTCCTTGCCAGGTAACATGAAGGTGCCATAGCCCTGGTACATTAGGCGGAACTAAATGTTATAATGCAGACATTATGGTTCATTGCAACAACTAGGTTCCCTATCACCTGCAATCTATTTTGGCTAATCAATCTGCCAGCACTTCCACAAGATTAATTATCCTGATCTGGAAGTCTCACTATCAAGCCCTAACTGCTTTTCAGAACCAATTCCACTCCACCAAATCATCCACCTGCTTCAATAATGAGTAGGCTACTGGGGATACAACCATTGACTCAGGGAACTTTATACTTTACTTATTCTTTTGTCTCGCTAAAAAAAATTATCTCAGCATGCAGATCAATGCTTAACTACAAATATGAATTACTGAAAAGACAGGTGCATGTCAACAGAAGATTATTTACAATACATGTGTCATACACAGTGCAGAGGCTTTGAATAGAAGATGCTAAATTGATTTTTTTATTTCCTCTGACAAACACGTTACTGTACTCACATCTTTTATCAGGTTCCTTGCAAGTCCTTCATGGAAACATTGTCTACATTGCAAGACTCTAATTCTGCAATTATCAACTGGGGAAAGTGTTTAAGCAGCACAATCACCCTTTAGAAGCTAGGACATGCTGTTCTCCACCAAGGCCATTGTCCATTCTCAGAATTTTAAACAGTGATCCAGGTCCACATTAAATGTAATGGGTTATTTATTTCTGTCCAGGCACACCTCTTCACCAAGTTTCAGAAGTGTCTTTGTATAATCTTGCAGACAGACACTGACAGGGTGAAATAATCTAATTCACACAAAATAATCAAAGAAAAAATAAAAGCCCTCACGGAGGCCATTAAATGTTATGATTCTATTTTTTTTTTTAATTAAAGAAAAGGGCATTTTCAGGAAACTCCTTTACGTGTGCTTACTTTTATTCATCTCTTGTTCAGACTGGTCTGACAGGAATACACAACTTCTTCACAGTGTACTGAATGGTGGAGGGAAGAATGTAGCCAGCTTTTCCTTCGCTGACTCGGTTACCAGAGTTACCTGTCCAACAGCAGGCAGCGCTGACAGCTTCTGTGAAAAGGTCAGATACTCTGTGAATCTTTATCTACCTATATATGTACGGAGGACTGAAACTGCCATCATCCAAAATAAACACAAACATTTCTGACTTAGTCATTTAATTTGAAATTCTATTTGTGGATTAAATCATTTTTATTCATTGATTTACATATTTAATTTACATATCTATTCTTAAGTCTTTGTTTACTTTCTTCCATTTTTTTTGTTATTAGCACTTTCCCACTACGGTACTTATGTCACGACATTTATTATTTATGCTTTACATTGTCATTTTGTTTCTAAAATTAAATCACTGTATAGTTTTAACTATAAGAAGCATTTGTGTCTCCATTATCTCTCCTTTGCATTTCTTCCGCAATTTATTTCCCCAAGGTCATTCATTTCTCCATCTCTTTTTGTGTTACTTTTGTCTCCGTTTATACATCCATGTGTGCATTTCTGCTTCACTTTGAAAATCAACCATGCTGTACAAAGTTGAAGCAGTCATGCTTGTTCAAAATATCTCTTAGACCAGATTGGTATTATGTTCTGGTAAATGTGCCAGATCCCAATATGCATTTTTAACACAGATTTTCTGTTTCACTGACAACCAGAGATGACAAGCGAACGAGCTTTGTATTTTTCAAGCACCTGAGAGCGCCTGCTTGCTGCTCTGCTCTCATATAATTTAGCCCTCCACATGTACATCTCCCCTGTATTGCATTTATCAGAATAAAATTAAATTAATTTAAAAAAGGACTGTTAAATGTGCAAGTGGATGGGATTTTGGTGTTAAAATCTTAGTGCAGGGCTGACAGGAACTAAAATCTTGCTCCAAGACCCTGCAGTTTGGAAGTTACAAAGTTATTATCACATGTTTTTATTGAAATATTGCACAACTTCATTGTACTTCCAAAAACTAAAGAAAAAAATAATAATTTTATAGTTCTTTCAGTTAATGTGAACTTTATAAAGACTATATAGCCATAGCCCTGTCATCAAGTGTTCGTATCTCCAGCAGGAGCATGGCATTTCTCTGCAGTTTCATCAGATATGGCATTTATCTAAGATTAATGAGCTGTTACCCCCTTTGCTCTTCACCCTTTAAATGTTTCTTGAGAACAAACAGTATGCACAGAAAGTGCCCATCAATATGTTTCTAATGATTTTCTTGTAATGTCATCGTTTTTGTGCAACTTTTTCAGTTGCATCTTTTTTTTATTATTCAGTTTTATACTAAGTGAGAACATAACAACTAAGGCTGTAAAGTCCTTATTGGTCGATACGTTCTGGGTCGACCAAAATTCTGATTGGTCGATTTTTTTTTTGCCGCGTCAATTTCATACAATCTATGGTTAATTTCAGAGCTATATGGTTCATTTTATCAGGAGGAAAGTATCAAGTGCTAATGGGGGTGTTTTCAGAGCACCCCTGTTTCTCAGATAACAGCCTGTCTTCAGGTAGATTGAAGCAGAGCTATAGAGTAATATACTAATATGTGGCTGTAGATGCTTTGACTGATGAGCCGGGATGAATTCTTCTTTTCTGTAGAAGACCTAATTATTCTATATTTCTCATGTGAACTGAATACATGCATCTGTAACCCTGTTTATTGTGCTTCAAGCCAGAAAACTATTGTAAAATATGAATTAATCTATTAAAATATTAATCTAAACTTTTTTTCTGATTAAAACCATATTAATGACAAAATAAGTCCATCAGTTGTGCAAAAAAACAAACATTTTATTATAAAATGTCATCATGGAAAATGTAAAACAAGCCTTAATAAAGAAGTTATTTTACTGCTATTTATACTGTTGGGTAGATTAATCTACAACAATGAACTGTGTTTGATCAAATTTAAGGATTTGGACATTGTAGAAATGTGCTGAAGTCTTGAACTAATGATGGATGATCCATGGCAGCATGGCAGCACATCTGCTGACCACCCGGACAACAATAAGAGAGAAACAATTCATTATCACAGCTGCAAAGTCACGCTGAGTAAAACTAACTTAATTATTTAGCTAATGCCTCACAATGCCAAAACATTTTGTAATTTCATCAATTTACCGGAGAAAATATTTCAGAAATACCAAAAATGTAATCATTACTATGGGCCTATATAGTATTTTGGTAATGTTTTAAAACCTGACAATCAATACAACTTTACATAATGTCACCTGACAGTAAAAAGTTAACGGACTTTAGTGAAATGATCTCGTTAATTACCTCACCTTAGCCTCAGTTACCAAGCTTTTCAGTCAGGTCCCTAAATCCATTCCATTTTTAACATCAACGTCGACATTTCATGCTAACCAAATGTGAAAATAACGATGTCTAAGAGTATACTTCTGATAGCTTATGCTTAAAAATGTAAAACACGTTTAAAATGCCATTATTTCATTGACTTACCAGTAATTGTTCTTGACTAGCAATTGAGATCAACGGAGCTGCGTCCCTTGTTTGGAACTATTGGCGTCTCCGTGACCCACGTGACTTCCGCATTCCTTTCTTTCTATAGAAGTCTTTGGGAGTGTTTTTACACCACTCTGGTTTGAAGAACCTCTACGTTATTCAACATCCGGTGGTTTGCTGAATATTTATTTTTATTTTGAGCCTTTCATTTACAGTGAATCCTCCTATACCACCCATGTCAAAGACATTGGCAGTGTGGCAGAATTTTACGAAAATGAATGGCGGGAAAAAAGTCGAACGCAAAATTTGCAAACAACAGTTTGCATATCACAGTTCGACTATAAACATTGCGTATCATCTAAAAACGCTAATATTTCAATATTATAGGCTATGAATATCATATTAAACATATTTCAATATTTTAGTCTAATATTAGTTTATTCGTTTTATAACTGCAGACTCACCCGCCCGCAACAACGGCAGCATCCCTCAGATACACCCAGACCACGCTGGATGTTTAGCTTCCTCGCGCAATTGCACCATGCCCACTGATTGTAGGCTATTGTTTTGAGCCTACGCTTTATTTTTTTAGGAATGGGCAACTTTATTTTGTTTGCACTTGTCTTGATCTGGGATGTTAAATGAAGATAATTTTTCCTGAATTGTCTTTTGTGTTTAATTGCCTTCTTGTGCTGAAATCAGTATATTTTCGGTAATCACGGGCTATTAGATTGCGCAGCTGCACGCGATGAAAAAACGCTTTCAGAGCCGTCAGAGTCGAGTTTGCCGTCTGACACGAGGTGCCAGGTGGGTGAATGTATTTGGTTGATTACAGCCCTAATACCAACATGCTCTAACTCACCAGGCATATGCTGAATTAGTCGTCCTGTATGTTGGGAGGATATTACCTACATCGGGACAGAAAAGTGCTGATTGTAGAGTGTAAATCACCGGCTTTATTGCTACTTGCTGCCATTGTTCATGGTTGTGAAGCTGTCCAGATGTCAAGTGTTCATGATATACTACATGCAGCTCATGCAAGTGCTCACAGACATACTTTACAGTCCATGTATGTGCATGTTCCACCTATAAATATTTCAAATAAACCACAAAAATCAGCACTGATGGATGAAATAATGGGAAAATGTCTATATTAGAACATACCAAGCTTATTTATAACTAATGAAGTCTGAATAAATCCAAATCATCCCATTAAACTCATTCAGTCGTGAATCATTCCAATGAGGTGCTTGAGCCTCACAGTTATGACCCATTACATTTAATTGTGTATTTCACTTTAATCCAATTCCCTCACTTTCACCCGACATGAACATTATTACATGACCACACAGAGGTGTAGATGTGGAGGATGCAAATAATGACTCTCTCAGCCAAGTCCCTGGAGTGAAATATCCTCATTTCACATTTCTACAAATTGCAGATTTGTGTCACATCAGAGTTTCTATACCCTGGATACATGTAATCTCTGCTCAACATTTCTGGGCCAAAAAGGGCATGGTGTTGCTCTCACTTGACAAAATGTCAATGTTATAAATCTACAGGCATATGTGGTTTCTGCAAACCTAGACCAATGTTTTGCTTTGATTAGCAGGTAAACCAACCTCTTAACTCACCTTATACTAGTACTTTTTTTCAGTTACTGTCTTAAGTTATTGTTGTAAGATTCAGCTCGAATAAATGCTAAACTGGAAATTTGTCGAGTAATTTTTACACACCAATAAGTTACTGGAGGTGTCCTTTTGATTCTCCCAAACATATAGACTGACACACAGATTTCCAGCAACTTTTTAGCAACTTTCATTACAACAGATGGTGGAATAAATGAGAAGCAGTTTACAACTCAGAGTGTTGAGATATAATCCATATTACACCATATTTATATTACACACTATTGAACATTAAACTGAAACTTTGGCTTCTCTGCTAAAGCACATGTTGGTCTTTTCTGCCTGATGTGGTAAAAGTCATTATAAACAACTTGCTCATCTGCAGCTCCATCTGTTTCATGTGCCTCTACAGGTTTCTCTCTGTCATTTTGCTGTGAACAAAATAAGTTTATAGATGTAACAGAATAAAAAAATAAATGTAGAATCGTTTAGGAGCATGGAAAAGGATGTTTGAGGAACATACTGAAAACATATAAAGAATTTGTGAAAAAACACACCTGTATAAAACCTGTGTCAAAGGTTTGCATTATCATGCTCGCATGGATCATCACTTTACAAGCCTCTAACTCCCTGCTGAGCCTCCCCTCTCACCTCGTTTTGTGAGCTTGAGAGCACTGGAGTAGAGGTTCGCTGCAAACTTGCTTTGCTTTCCGTGTCACACCTGCCCCAATGTTTTAGCAGCTGGCCTTCAAACAGCACCATTTTGAGTAACCCACCTCTGCTGTGACCTTTCTTTAGAGAGTGAGATAACTCTAACTTTCTTGCTGCTTTATTCAGGGAGAGAATGGTGGGGGTCAAGGCAAGGCAAGGCAAGGTAAGCAGGGCTGGACTGGCATCTGAAAAGGGCCCGGGCACTTTTTGATCACTGAGGGCCCAGCGCGCATATATGTATATATACATACACACACACTTCTGTCTAATTATCATTAATCCTCCATTTAATCCTTGTAAGGTGTTCATGTTTTTGTTACATAGAAGATATTCTGGCCCAGTGGACCTGGGACTAAAGGAGGGGAAAAAAGCTGCTATGCACCCTCATGTTCCCTTCATCCTGCTTGTGAAGTTCTGAGTATCTTTGTTTTTGAGGATAAGAGATAGAGAGAGGAGGATAACCAACTTTATTTTCCAGATGATGAGCCCTGGCCAGTGAATCTCATTGTGAAAAAAGTATTCATACCATTTTCCTTCAGCAAAACCTGAAAATGGGTCCCACAGACCCAAGCCAGGGATTAGCAAAGCAATATTTCACCAACACACACAACACTGTATAGAAAAGGAGCACCAGCACCACACACACACACTATTGTATGTTCTAAGTCTTACTGAATCAAATTAAACATGTAGTAATAATTTCCTGGGTTCAATTATTTTATTTATTGCTCAAAATTGCTCCAGTCCACAGATACTGTCAGTGAGCTTACTGAATGGAATGTTAACCCCCGCCCCCCAGGCATAAACTGTAATGCAGCTTGAGACTGATCAAAAGAGCCTAAGATAGTGCTTATGTCTGTGTGTTTTTTTCTCGGACATGTCATTTTTTTCACTACAGCAAAACCAAAAAAAATATACCAAATGGGTATGTTTGTGACTGATTTGATGAAGTCAGGATGACAACTTGGTCTCGGTTTCAAACTTTCAGGCAATGGGAAACGAAACGCTGAAGCGCCCAATAGCTACACTGCATTGGCTAGCTAGCGGGTGTGTTGAGATGAATTCTAACCTCAATCTCTCCCTGCTGGGTCACGTCTCCTATCTCCGTCTCCTCCTCCTCTGGTTCCCCAGCTGGAACCATCTCCTCCGCCTCCCCCTCCTGTTCATTCTCCAGCACCTGTGCGCTCGTTGATGTACCGGCGGCCCCACTGCCCCAACCTGAGGTCCAGCAGCCAGGTTCCGCATCTCCCACGGCCCCACTAACCGAACCTGAGCTCGAGCTTGTGCTTTTAAAAAACATATCGGTGATTTTAGCGCATTTTACCAAGAGAGTCGTCTCTTGGTTTTTGTTTTCTCTTTTCTTTACGTTTGTCATGGCCACTCTTTTGTTTCTCTATTTCGCGTCCTCTTTCCACCAGAGCTTTAGCCGAATATAGCCAAGTGAAGTCAGCTAAACTTGGGGTTATAATGATGATGATGACTTGGGTCAAGTGGGCCTGTAGGGAGGGGCGGGCCTTTGACAACGTTAGGCATTCTCATTGGACTAGAGCTCTGTGCGTCAGGAGAAACATCCAATGGGCCCCGACGTGTCATTTTTTTACCGTCGCAGTCAATGAAAAATATAACATATATATGTATATTTTATTTACGGCCCTCGGAGGGCCCGGAGGGCCTAAATCGCGGGAGGGAGCCAGTCCAGCCCTGAAGGTAAGGCATCTTTATTTATATAGCGTATTTCATACCACAGGCAACTCAATGTGCTTTACATAAAGACAAGGCATTTAAAAGAACAGCATAAAAACAAGCAATTTACAGAGAAAAAAATAGAATAAAAATTAAAAACACAGTTAAAAGCAATCAAGAAAAAGAAACTCAACCATAAGCATACCGAAAGAGAAATGTTTTTAACCTGGATTTAAAAGTACTTACAGTTGGGGCTGACTTCAGTTCTGCCGGTAGTTTGTTCCAGTTGTGTGCAGCATAACAGCTAAAAGCTGCTTCACCGTGTCTAGTTTGAACTCTGGCCTCCACTATCTGACCTGAGTCAAGACAGCAAATCTCAAAAAAAAAAAATCTTCATGAGCATGTGGGCCAGACTGTTTTTTTTTTTTTTTTGTATTTCTTGACAATGTTGAATGGCTTAAGGAGAGTGAAAAGAAGTCTCCAATGGAATTATCAAGAAAATGTTTCTATTAATCTCCCTACAATCCTACCTATAAGGTACCAGTAAACAGAGTTAAATGGAGAAGTTGAATGAAACTCTATTTTGCTTGGCAAATCCAGTTACAGCGTCTTACCAAAGCTGTTTGTCAAGACAATGCTGTTGGGAAAATCTCAGGGGCAGATGTGCATTTCTTTGTTTTCTTTGAGACCAATTACAATGACGGACGACAATCGAAAACCGAGGCTCAGATTTCGACAGAGTTTAAGAAGCAATCAAGGGGCATGCCAAAGTAAAGTACACATTGACTGCAATCCTAACAGACCAAGTGAGGGGGTTAGACAAGCCGCCTGCTTAGTTCAACGAAAAAATTGACTGTCAGGGATTCCAAGGGTTGAGTGTTTTTATTGAACTTTTAATTAATACACGTTTCAAAGATCTATAACTTCAATCTGATTTTCAAACAACTAATGGGAGAGACAATTTAGCAAAAGGGGATTTCTGTGAGACTTAAAAACATATTACTCCTATAATTTAGTTCATTTAAACATTATGTTGTGAAAAGAAGACCTTGGATGACACAAAACAAAGTTGAGAACACACAGAATTGAGAAATCTCAGGTCATCACTGTTCTTCCAGTCACAGGGTGTTTGTGCTTTCCCACGACGGTAACAACCCTGCCAGCAATGACTGACACCTTTCTTTGCCAATGAATTTGCTATTTTAGATTTTGTCACACATGCCTGATTTGGCCGGGGTCACTATGCAATAGCTGTGGTTTTACTGTGGCTCAAAATGCACGTGGAATGACTAACATACATTTATTTCCCACCTGCATTTCCTCTGTTTAAAGGTATAAAGTGACACTTTGAGTGGCCGAGGAATGCCTTGACCATACCACTGGACACGACCTCGGACTATGAGCTCCATCCTCCATGCACATCTTCTCAGGCAGGGACTGGATAGTGTAGTGGTAAGACTGCGAACTTTCATGTAGGTCATGCATTTCATCTCTTCATGCATTTTTTTTATACACAGTCTATAATTAGAAGTGAGTTGGTGGCTAAATATGCGTTGATCATCAGAAGAGTTTGAAAGCTTTTAATATAATAAGGGATAAAGACAATCCCTCCTCTCTCAAAATCTGAACGAAAAAAAGAATTGTTTGAAAAAAAATCACTAAAGATTTAAGTGTTCCCAGGGCCACAGTCGCCTAAACTGTGAAATGATGGAAGTTTGGAAGCACCAAGATTCTTCTGGCCCCCACCTAAACTGAATATTCAAGAAAGGTGACCTTTGTCTGGAAGCTTGAGTCTTTTGCCTTTGAAGTGCTTTACGGAGATGAGAGAACCTGCTGGAGGGATGGCCATTTCAGCATCACTCCATTAAACCCTACCTTGAAGTATGGTGGCACCATGCTGTGAGAACACTTCCCAGAGCAGGGAACAGGGATAATGTGCGCCCTTATGCAAATGAAAGCAACCAAACACAGGGGGACCTTGAGGTCCCAGGGGGACTCATTCCCTTTCTTAGCATGACAATCACCTAAAGAATACAGCCAAAACAAGAACAGACTATCTTCTGAACAATTGCGTAGGAAAACCGAAGGTTAAGACAGTCTTATAGTTACAATGTATGACTTTTTAAACATTAATACAGCAACAAACAACTGCTTTCTCTGTTGAGACATCATATTTATATTCTTACGAAGGTACTGTATTTTCAAACACACACGTATGTATCTTTTCCTCTGCTGAATAAGGCACCTTCTTTGATTAAGAAAGCCATACAATGTGAGTCCAAACTGGCGTGTTTTCACTGAGACGGAGATGCTGTTTGAAAGGCTGCACCTTAAGTTTGTGAATAGAATGTCTGAATACTTTAGCTGATTTTCCCTTTTTAAACATTGCAAATTTTAGGCAAAAAATGCAAACTCATTAAAGGATAACTGCGGTATTTTCAACATTAAGCCTCTTTTATGAGTCGTCTGCAATGTTTTAGAACCCCCCTCACCGCTTTTTTGATGTTTACTGCTGTCTCCGGTATTCGCCTAATTTTGATTCATCTCAACCTGCTTCAGAATGGCAAGTCATGTGCAGTCTTAAAAGGTCCGTAAAAGCACAATAAACGTCCGTTTTCAAAATAATCAACTCACCGGAGTGGTTACTGGTGTGCACTGGTAATCCATATCAAATTTCGTGGCGAAAAGTTGCTTCTGTTGTGTTTTATTTGACATTTTGTACTGGATGTTCGTTGATATTACTCCACCACCGCTAAGAAAATAGTGCGAGCATGAACGAGCTGCCAAATAAAACACGACAGAAGCAACTTTTCGCCACGAAATTTGATATGGATTACCAGTGCACACCAGTAACCACTCCGGTGAGTTGATTATTTTGAAAACGGACGTTTATTGTGCTTTTACGGACCTTTGTAGACATGCATATGACTTGCTATTCTGAAGCAGGTTGAGAAGAATCAAAATTAGGCAAATACCGGAGACAGCAGTAAACATCAAAAAAAGCGGTGAGGGGGGTTCTAAAACATTGCAGGCGACTCAGAAAAGAGGCTTAATGTTGAAAATACCGGAGTTCTCCTTTAAACTTGTGTCTTTATAACAGGGACTTTATTTCAATGATAAAAACTTGACATCGATGTGGCAATAGTCCTACAACTTGTTACGCCTTCCACTCCCTCAAACTTCACATTATGCCCCCCCCCCACCACCACCATCTGTAAATGTCAAGGCATTTCAAGGCCAGTGCTCCTTCTTCCCTCCTGAAGTTCAAGACAACAAGTGTTGATATGCACAGCTCAAGTGTGCCTTAGGGACAAAGCACCTTGTACGATAGACCAAAGCTGCGATGTTATATCCTGATGGGGGAACAAATACTTCAAGCCCTGTGGGCCTCTATGGCATTCTTACTCTTACGAATGGATCCATACACTGTTTATTTTATGATTTCCAAAGAGAACCCAAAAATTTCATATTCAAGCTTGGCAGTCACGCTTTGTTATTCCTCCCCATGTTTGCACAATTCTTACTTTCTTATTCATGTTTTTTGTCATTTCTGTCTCACTTTCTCCCTTTGGCCTTCATTGTCCTCACCCTCACTGCATTTTTTATCTCTTGCTCGGATTCATTCCGTCTCACCTCTTCTCATTTAAAGTCCTCTTGTTCTCTCACTGGCTTTTGCTGTCAACAGGTTTATGCGACATATCAGTGTGTTGTTCTCACAAAGGGAGCGCCCTTGTCTGCCGGGGAATTAATAAGTCACCAATGTGCACTTGTGTTGGCATAGTGGCAGGTGTGCTGAGGGGGCACTGGTTAGATTGCATGGGTGTTAAGGATGCATGATGAAAGTGTTTATGTCCATAGATCTGTTTTCATGTGTGAGAATTGAGGTTGGATACATATGAAGAAAAACACACAATGGATTTGTGAGAAAAGTATTGGATTAACAATTACAATAATATCATTGTGCCACAACCTTTTGGGATATATATGACCCAGTGAGGTGTTTTTTAAGTGTAAGATGAACTTTCTAAAGAAATCTGAACGTTTTTAGTTCACTTCTTACATATATTTCCTTGTTAGTCAATCAAAATGTATTGAAAGATTAATATATTATGAAAAGTGTATTTTTTTTTATAGTAATTCGTATTAATTGCTAAAGCAGTTACTCACTTTCAATGTAATTGGCTCGTTAAAGGGTCTGTATTGGTGGTTTCCATCCATGTAATTATCTCACTTCTAACTCTTAGACAAGGAGCAGGGTCAAAATGAAAGTACTCTGAGGTGTGTTGTTCAAATATCTTCCCTAAAAGTTCATTGGTACTTTTTCATCAGTCGGGGTTAAAATTTATCACTTTTAAGGATGCTGCTCTGATGATTTTATGCTGTAAGTGACTCCAGTGCCGTCACATATTGTAATTTGTTACGATTCCTTGGTATAACAGTTTATTTCCACATCATGACCAGAATCCGTTCCTAAAGCCTAACCAAGTAGTTTTGATGTCCAAACTTTACTAAAATACATAAATAAAACTGAAGTTTAACAGCAAGTGAAAGAGAAAGAAAGAAATTCAGTGGGAAAAAAAACATTTTCCCTGACTGGCTGTGAGCCCATTTGAAATCCATGGCACTTTAGCTAACACTGCCACCCTGCCTTCATCCTCCACATAAATAAATACTCCAGAATGCTCTGGGTGTCTTTTGCCGTGCCAAACGCATCCAGCCACAAAGGCCGAAAAACAACTAGTGCTTATCTGAGATATGCCACCAGTTTTGACAAAACTACAATAGTTGATACCCTCAGATAAGAACAGGTCATCACCTAGTGTCTTTTATGAATGTGAACATGTGGTTAAATCTAAGGTTATATCAAACCAGATCAAAAACTAAAGCTCTCTTCCTCATCACCAAATTCTTTTATTCATTATCACAGCATAACAGGTTTACAGAGAAATCCGCTTTCAGACTCAGATGCTGAACAAATGTAACAAACTGCTCTACCAACACACGGAACCCTACTGTCTCCACACTGAGAGGAGAGTACTTTAATTTATCATTTATGTATTCTGAAATACCACTGTGTAGACTTATTAACTTAAATGATCTTATAACAGCAAACAGCTGAGTTTTCATGCATAAAATCACAGTTCCGACAGAGAATTGCGAGCAAAGAGGCCCCCAAAAAAGAGGATTTCTGTTAAATCAAATGAAATGGATTGTAAATAATTACACTGCATTTCTATGGCACTTTTCTAGTCTTGTTGTGCACTCCAAGGACATAACAGTGGAAGAAATATTCACCAATTCATTCATACAGCATTTTCCAAACACACGCTCACACACCAATGAACTAGCGACAATGTGCAGTTCAGTATTTTGCCCCAGGACTCCTCGCTGCATGGCCTGGAGAAGCCAAGGCTCGAATCATCAGCTGATCAACTCATCTTCTCCTAAACCACAACTAGGCCACGTAGTCGGTAGTTCAAATTACATTTTCATTTTTTTTCGAAATACCTTAAAGGCGGGGTAGGGGATCTTTTTCTGGAACATTTTTTTACATATTGCTTGAAATACTCTTCACACCCCCATTGCAACCAATTAATTAAAAATTTTGACACAATTATGAAAGGTTTTAGTGGCCTCTAGAACGTACAATCTAGGAAAAACAGTATCCAATCATTGTGAACGGACCGTTCACAATGATTGGATACTGATGCCGTCTATCAAACTGCAATCTGCTCCTCCCTCCCCCTCCTTCCCCCTGTGCGCGTACCCTGCTCCGTGAACGAATTACGCGTCCAGAAGCTTGGCAGGAAGCTAAACTAGAACCAGCTTGGCTAGCACCTAGCATTATTAAACGTATAGTTAGCATAAACTAAATACTAAATACTGCAACGATCGATGCTTGCTGTCAGAACAGCGCTCGTGCACCTTCGTGCTCGTGTGCGTTCATGTACTCTAGAGGCGTGCCTTCGGGGGGAAAGTGAAGAAAAGGGTTGGGACTTTTGACCTGTGTATTTTCAAAATGCAGCTTCGCTGGACTCAAAATCCAGGATCTCCTACCCTACCTTTAATATTCGTAGTAGTTGTAACAATCGAGTGGTAATATGGCTCAAAGATCACTGACATAAGAGGTGAGTACAAAAAAGTTTATTGGTGGAGGTACGTGGCAGGTGATTGGGTCCCAGTACTGGGCAGACGAAGTTCCCTCATCCAAACACAGAATGATTTAGAAAGCACAGGGGTCCAATTCCACACTGAAGAGAAAAAGCTCATTCGTTAACAAGTTCAGGGAGCAAGCAAGAATCAAATCCAGGTCCGGTCCAAAGGTTCCAGAATTATCCAAACATACGATCCAAAAGGTATAATCCAAAGGCAGAAGAAAGGTCAAGACAGGGCAGACAGGTCAAAAAAACTGAGCCGATCAGAGGTGACGGGAGATCAGGTTAAAAAACAGGTCCAGGGTCCGGTAATACTGGATAACAAAACTGAGGATCAGGCTGGAGAGTGAACTTTCAAGAAGTTGGCACAATCTGGCAACAGGCAAGGGCTGTAGATCTGTATAAGAAGGGGAGAGGACAGGTGAGAAGGATTAGCAATGATTGCCAGGAAGTGAGCTGGAAACCATAACAGTACTGGATGGTGCAGGGGTTCATTTTATTGCTGCATCTTGATGTAGCTTTTTTTTTTTGTACAGGACTTTTTCTTTTCTCACTGTGTGACTACTGTATAATGTAGTCACACAGTGCTGTTCTGCTCTTCCTTTGGATTGCAGCAACTACAACCAGGTGTTTCACATTCTCCCCAGATGGAAATGAGCAGCATGGTTTCACATATTTGTCACGTTTCCAAATTATTTTACTTTCAACTTCAGCTTTTAATCAAGGCCCCTAGCTTTTAACGAACAGGTGCTGGAGCGTGAACCCAATCCGGAACTTTTCCATTTTCCGTCTTTTGCGTCAAGTCAATAATATCCAATCAATTAACATTTAAAAGACTGTGTCATTACATTTGTCAAAAATCTGAATCTTCCACATTTAAAGATGTGCATGATGCATTTAAGATTAGGTGTTAAGCACTGCCACCTCACATTAAAAAGGCACCTGGTCGAAACTCTGTTTCAGGCATATCAGTGAGTAGTTTGTATGTTCTTCCTGTATAAACATTATGCTGTGAGTCTGGTTTGTGTGTGCTGTTAGCTTTCTCCTCAGGCTGACTTTACCTCTCTCACACAGACAGACTCACATT
The DNA here is from genome assembly GCF_027942865.1 of Odontesthes bonariensis. Lineage (NCBI taxonomy): Eukaryota > Metazoa > Chordata > Actinopteri > Atheriniformes > Atherinopsidae > Odontesthes > Odontesthes bonariensis. The sequence continues at coordinate 26,057,133 of NC_134521.1, forward strand.
AGTAAAATTGTTGCTTTCTCAGCTCTAATTTAACTGTACAGTCGATACAATCTGTCTTCACCTCATTCAACGCCAATTCATCAGGTCCAGTGTCGATGGATCCATGGCTGGGCACATCAGAAGTCCTGCCTTACTTCACATCCATCTGGGCCTGCAGCATCACTTTTCACCCCTGCGCCACATCCATGGCATCATTACACTCTGAAAAAGACAACAGCACGATGGAGTCTGCGTGATAAAAAATAAATTACTTTAAAAATCTTTTTTAATTAGTTTAAAATGCCGTCTGCTTATGTATTTGACGAGACAAACATCACAGACATGTTGGAACTGAAACCTCTAATTTCCAAATTGCTCAACTGTATCAACTTCAATGGGCCCATACTTTCAGTCAGTCCTTCACATTAGTCATTAAACTTGACGAGTGAAAATCAGACTTGTGAGTGTTACAGTTGGCTTGCCGATGCTGATTAGCAGTAGCAATTCATATAGTGGGTTTCATATGTATAGTCACAGCTTTCTCTCTTTTTTTAGACTTTAAACTGATACAGCAAATCCAATGGCATCCACTCAGAAAGTCACTCAGCATTCTCAGTAAAAACATCAACTTGCCCGCTGAGACAACATTGAAATGTTTGGCAAGTGTAACAGCAGAGACAGTTTCAGGTAAAAGTCAGCAGAAATATTTAAGGCTGGAACTGATAACATTGAGGCCATCAAAATGACTGAAATGTTTGAGTTAATTTAGTTAAGCAAGGAATCTACTATGTGAAAATGTCCCATACATTGGCTATAACATATATGAAACATATCCTACAATCAACAAGAGTGAGTGAGAGTTGACACAATATACACAATAAGTTGTCCTGCAGTTCCAAAAAAAATGCTCTTATTTTTTTCTTACTGTCATCAAATTCGGTGAATTTTATTTGACGACAGTCTGAGGACTGAAATACAACAAATAAAATGAGTATCAGTGCTTCAGAATGAAACTGCACCCATTTACAGGCCTGAAGGTGCAATTCATCCATTATGGTCCCCAATAAACAAAAAGGAACTCGGATTATAGAGGTGTCGAAATGCGGGTGACGAATCTCTGGTGGTTTGCCACTGATGCCCTTTTACATGAGATGGTGCTCAGTCTCCTTGAAAGGTTCTTGTGAATGTTGTAGATAAGTCAGTTCAAACCCAAATCATAATATTTGATTAAAATTAACAAATTGCATTGCTGGCTCGCTTAAACCAAACAATGGTTGAAAATGAAAAGTCTAAACATACATTGCATACTGAACGCAGTCATCAGTATTCAGAATGAAGGTCAGTGCCTGACTTGAATCACTGATGACTCTTAGAACTCAGAAGCAGTAACTTTTCTACTATTTGTTTTTACCCTAAGAGGCCACGATTGCCATCGTCACTCCTAATGGGCAACAATGCTCCCCTGAGCCTCCTAAGAGGTGGAAAACAACACCTACTAGCTATCTCTCTGTGGGGAAGATAACAACTGATAATGGCTGATAACATTTGAAACAGGTGGTTCAACAAGTGCACAGCAATGAATCCTAAGCTCTATTGGCAGACCCCTGCGAACCATACGGCACTTTTGTGAATCTACACCCTATATGCCCAGGTCCAATGATGCGTCCTCAGTGCTTCACCGTGACAGAAGTATCGAGGTCAATCAGCAGAAGAACTACAGCGTGTGAATAACAAATAAAGCAATTATCTAACGCTTCCAGAAGTTAATGCATTCAAAGACCGTGTGTTTTAATCATTCTGTAATGGACTGAAAATTGTTAGGGTTTAAACAGCGTTGATGGGATAATCCCTCAGGAAAAAATCCATACCCAGTTTGGAATTTGTCCATTCTCTACTCAAATGTAATTGAAGTGTGTTGGATGGTTCAATAAAATCAGTGGCAAAGCAACAAAAAAGAACTCACATGGTAAAAATGATACAGATAAGAAGTTGTTAAATCATTGAGGGAAACATTCTTCCTCTGAGAGGTGCAAATGTTAGATTAGATTAGTCATGTCCATAATTGAGGCTATTTCCATTTGATCACTTCATGTACTTATCTTTCCAAATGTATTTTGCGGAATTTTACATTTGTCGTTCCCGATAATGTCAAAAAATGGCATATTTAGAAAAGCAATATTATCTAAAGGGCCCCGAGAGGAAACCGCTTTCACTGAACCAGAGTAATCTGATAAATAAATGATAATGTTGAGACCCGTGAGATTCAGCAAATGAATCAAATAAATAATATAATGTTCTGCCCATTAACTGTGACGACCCTTCTCTCCGCTCTGTCCAGCTACATCTGTCTCATGTACAAGTTCTGTTTTTCACTAGTGTGTGTCATCAGCTTGAAACAGAGATTGCTAAAAAGGAGACATGAAACTAATTAGGGGCCCATTACTTATTTAAAGGTAACTTGTTTGTGTGAGAGCTGAGGTATAAATTATCCAGGAGACAATGTCTTTGGGGTGTTTTGTTCAACTGAGCTTTATTAACAGCAACTGGTGAGGGCAATTTAATGACATCCCAATTATTTCGAGAGTCCCAAGAAGTAATTGGAATGAGTCCCTGCTGTCTATGGCTTCAGCCAGAGCACCCATTTAGAGAAGCAGGGGAACTGTAGAACTTAATGACACAGTTAAAAGGATTCACTGTGGACAGATGAGCCCTTCATTTGGACCAGGGGACAGTTTTGTAGTAAAATGAGAACAATTGAGCCAGTTGAGTGTTTGTCTGGAGCCTAACTGAGCACAGACCATGTTGCTTTGCTGCTCAAAGAAATTTGAAAGCTTTTTGCTGAATAATAGACCAATATTAAAATTAAACCAAAATTAATTCCTATAATGTTCCAAGACAGCACTGAGACTGCAGAGATTTTTCTGCATCAGAGCAGGATCCCACCACCTACCAACCATCTCGTCAAGAAATTTAGCTCTCGAAAAAAATCATTTTCAATTTGCTATTTTGGCGGTTGACCTTGTGCAGAGAGAAGAGCTCTTTAAGAGAGAACTGAATCAGAAACACTTAATATCTCTGTTAGATGAATACTTAACAGTGTTCATTATGGTAACAGGCTTGATGTAGGCCGAGTGATGGCAGTGATACATTTTGGCAATACCAAAGTCAAAGTCAAATTTATTTGTAGCACATTTCATGTACAAAACAATTCGAAGTGCTTTACATAAAATAAAAGTATTGCAGCGTGGAGTGTAAGTGCATTAAAAATACATAAAAGAATATAAAAAAATAAAATAATTAAAATGAAATTAAAATTATTAAAAACAAGCAACAGTCTAGATAAGTTCAAAGATATCGTGCAGATTTCATGCATAGACACATGAGAAAAGAAATGTTTTTAACCTGGATTTAAAAATGTCTACATTTGGTGAAAGTTTAATCTCCACTGGCAGTTTGTTCCACTTGTTTGCAGCATAACAGCTAAATGCTGCTTCTCCATGTTTAGTCTGGACTCTGGACTGGACCAGCTGACCTGAGTCCTTGGATCTAAGAGCTCTGCTGGCTTCATATTCTCTGAACATATGACAGATGTATTTTGGGCCTAAACCGTTCTGGGATTTGTAAACCATCAGCAGATTTTTAAAATCTATTCTGTGACTGACTGGAAGCCAGTGTAACAATTTCAAAACTGGTGTGATGTGTTCAGATCTCAAACTCCAGCAGCAGCGTTCTGGATGAGCTGCAGATGTTTAATGCTCTTTTTGGGAAGTCCAGTTAAAAGAGCGTTACAGTAATCGAGTCTACTGTACTGGAGATGAATGCATGGATGAGTTTCTCCTGGTCTTTTTGGGAGAGGAAACCTTTAATTCTGTTGATGTTTCTGAGGTGGTAAAAAGCTGCCTTGGTGACAGCTTTGATGTGGCTGCTGAAAGTCAGATCTGAGTCTATCAACACCGAGGTTACGAACTTGGTCAGTGATTGTTCCGAGTCTCAAGATACTTACCAACGCTGACCCTCTTCTCTTTGCTACCAAACAGAATGATCTCAGTTTTGTCTTCATTTAATTGTAGAAAATTCTCTCTCATCCAGGTGTTTACTTCCTCCAGACACTGACACAGTACATCTGCTGGGCTGCAGTCGTCCGGTGACAGAGACACATAAAGTTGTGTATCGTCTGCATAACTGTGATAATTGATGTTAAAGTTCTGCAATATCTGACCCAAAGGGAGCATATACAAGTTAAACAGAAGAGGTCCAAGAATTGACTCCTGGGGGACTCCACAAGTCATGGCCACTTGCTCAGATTCATAGCTGCTAATTGTATCAAAATAACTCCGGCCTTCTAAGTGGGACCTGAACCAGTTGAGGTCCACTCCAGTATGTCCAACCCAGTTTTCCAGCCTGTGCAACAGGATTCTGTGATCTACAGTATCAAACGCAGCGCTGAGGTCCAACAGAACCAGGACTGAAACATTACCAGAATCAGTATTCAACCTAATGTCGTTTAAAACTTTGACCAGCGCTGTTTCAGTGCTGTGATGACGTCTGAAGCCTGATTGAAACTTATCAAGACTTCCACTTTCATTCAGAAAGTCGTTGAGCTGGTTAAATACAACTTTCTCAATAATCTTGGATATAAAAGAGAGATTAGAGACAGGTCTGTAGTTGTTCATCATAGAGGCGTCTAGAGTTCTCTTCTTTAGGAGTGGCTTAATGGCAGCTGTCTTTAGTGACTTGGGAAAAATGCCTGATGCCAGTGAGCTGTTAACTATTCGTAGGAGATCACTTTCTACTGAGGTAAAAACAGTTTTTAAAAAGTCGGATGGTATTATGTCCAGAGTGAAAGTCGTTGATTTCAGGTCGCTCGAGTCCTGGCTGGGATAGAGATATTCTTTGGAGACCTTGGGTGATGTGGAGTAAAGGGTCTGGTGAGGGGGGAGGGCTGTGGGTTGTTTCCCTCGCTGCTGTGTCCTTCAATATAATTTGTACAGTCATGTTTGGGTTTGCCGTCCCAACAGCATGACGTATCAAGAAATACATTAAAGGAATAAGGCAGAAATTATCACACACATTTGGTCATTTCATCCATCTCTTATTTTGTACATCAGGGTAAATAACTAAATAATATGAATATCTAAATTAAAAATCTAAATGACTCTGATGCAGTAGCAACTGCACAGTCAGTAGATAAACTAAAACATGCTCTTGATTTTGGGTCTCGTCTTTTGCTTTGAATTAATAACAGACTGGAACAAACTATTTTGAATATTCTCTTAGAATTAAAATCTTTTTGCTCTTCTTGCAGGCAAATGATGTGGTATCATTTTTTCATCACTTTCTCCTCTCCCCTGGGCTCATCTGGCTCTGTGCTCTCTATTATCACCACCTGTTCTGTCAAAACTCTCGACTTCCCATGTTTTCCATCTCATCTGAAGACTTCAGAGGTCCTCCTAACAGCTGGTGCTGCATCTGCCTTGCGGCAGAATAAATTGCACACATGCACAATAATGCAAATGATTTACTCCTGCAGCAACACTGTTCAGTGAGGTGAATAAAGGTCTTAGCAACTGCAAAAGCGTCTTTTTCTTTGAAGTAGGCATGTTTGATAAATGCAATATAATGCTGACTCGTGTTTTAAAACAGTTAGTTGTTTCCAGCACTGTTAGGTCAGAATTCGAAAGTAACACAATTGACTTAAATTTGACTGTTGGCTTAAAGTGCAGACTCCCAGCTTTAATTTCAGGGTATCCACATCTAATTAGAAGGAAACATTCAGGAAGAGCAGCTCCTAATCATCATTTCTTATGAAGGACTGTCATGATATCCGATTTCTCTACATGATTATCATGGCCAACAGCAATCCCAATAATAATTTTGCAATATCAGTAGAAAGCTCATAAATGAATACATTGCAAATCATATCTTTTTTGAGATTTTTTCCCTCCTTCTTTTGACAACCTAACACTCAAAATAAAAGGTAAGGAAAAAGTTAATAGTGAGCCCAGCAACAAAAAAAAGGCCAGGATGTCCACAGATGACAACTGTGGTGGATGATTATAATATCCTTTCCAATGTAAAGGAAACCTTTCAACATCCAGCAAAATTAAGAACACTAGAGAAAGATGCCATGTCATTATTCAAATCTACAACAAAGACAAGACTTCACTAGAGCAAATATGAAGAGGTGCAAACCATTGATATGCCTCAACAGCAGAAAGAACACATCAGACACTGCCAAAGGCATCCTGAAAAATACAGACCGGCTCTGGAACAGTACTCTTTAGACAAGATAAACATGTGCTAGAATGACAGCAAGACAAAAAGTGTGGTAAAGGTGGAATATGGAATAATCAGCAGTGGCAGTGGCAGACACCTGATCTAATCCCAAACGAGCATTCATTTCAAATGCCAAAGACAAAATTAAAGGCAGATCGACTTCCAAACAATGACTGAAGATAACTATGTTAAAGACCATCCCCCAGCAAATATTTTTCAAGATCAACTTTTACCTCCCACTCACTGTAACATGTCCATTTTCCATCCGATATTTCTCATTCTCCATCTTCAAGACAGTCTCATCAATTCAAGATTCAGTAAGTTACTGTGCTAACTAAAACACATTAACCATGATGACAGCTGGAGCACAAGGCGTACAAGGTAGATTAATCAACCATGTATGTTGCATCGCCATGGTGGCAGCATCCCAAGGCTATGGCGGAATCACAAAATGAGGACTATTTCCCTGCAACACAAATTCATCACTAAGTAACTCTGGTGGCTACTTCGAGAAACAACACTGTTCATTACAAAAACTGGTGAAAAAACTCTGTAATTGGACTGAGCTTTAGCTTGTTTTTTTCACCAGTGACCTTTCAGAAAGGAGGTGGCTAAGTATATAAGAACAAAAAAGAACTGTGACAGCTTGCCAGCATCTCCTATATCATTGTATTTCAGAGATAATTATCAGTGTTGTTTCTAGAAGTAGTAGTATTTATTGTAGAGACACGGTGTACACACACACACACAAACTGTTTATCTGGGCACATTAACATACTCAAAACCATAGTTTCCATTTGCCACATCAAATTCTTTTTATGGTCATACCACATGTGTTTCTTAAAGGTGTCATTCTCCTTGAATAAAAATATAAGATACAGAGCCCCCCGTATTTCTATTACTTTAGCAGTTTGTTTGTCTTTATGAAAGCCATTGCTGTAAATATCTCATATTCACCCACACAAGTACAACAACGCGCACACACACAAACATGCTTCCCTTTGAGACTGATTTGATGGCCTTAGTAAAAGTTTTCTTCTCTTTGAACCAAAAGACTAAGCACAGCAATTAGCAGAGGCTGACTTCTGTTTTAAATTAGGCTAAGTCACTGTTAGGTCTGTTTAATTGCTACTGTTCGAGATAATCAAATCCAACAAGAGGAGTAAAAATGTAAAAGAAGATTAAATTAACAGGAGAGGAGAAGAGAGGAGAAGGCAACCCTGCTGGTTCAGTAGCTGCTAAAATACATCCTTTGTGACCTTTTAAAAGAGAGCTGTCAAACTAAAAATAATGGCAGTCATATTAAGCATAGATCAATCAATCAGTCTTCCACACTCTGTTGCATTCAAAACATGAACTGACTTGTGCTACCAAGACCTGACAAAGTGAAAAAAAAAAATGAGCACACACGGCAGAAGGACACCCATTCATACTTGAGTCTTAAGCCCTATTCGGACGGGACTAGTTCAATGGGGGGACGTATGGTAATGTTGGTTAACCAGACGACGCCAGGGAGAAGAAATGACCAATTCGGACGGGACAAGAAATCCCTGTACTATTCATCTAACATGGGAGGAGTTGTTGGTTACGCACAACCGTCACATCCTGGATGCCATGCACGTCTTCAATTCACTTCCGTAAACCCCATCTGTAAACAGACATGGCGCCGACCATGCGTGCTTGCAAGCAGCGCTTCATCCAGAACCTCCATGTTTGCAAACAGACACACCTAATTGTTTCTCTCTTTAAAAGGATGTGACGACATATTCCGTACTTATTACCGAAGGTCACATTCGCACGGGATTAGTATTACCTATGGTAGATACTCCGGACCGTTTCACAGGAGGTAGAATTCTCGGCAAAGTTTACCGACATACTCCGCTATCTTTACTGACATGGCGCGTTCGGACGGGACTAGATTTCCCGGTTATTATTACTTTACCTCAGGTCCCCCCATTAAACTAGTCCCGTCCGAATAGGGCTTTAGATATCCTGCTCTTAATCACGAAGATTTTTTTCCTTGATGAAACACAAACACACACACACACACTTGGAAGTTATTACAGAAACAGAAAATGACTCTAATTAGGCTTTGAGGTGTGTGAAAAGCTTCAGTTTCCACTGCCTGCCAGGTTGCAAGGCAAAGGAGAGGAAAGAGGCTAAAGCCCAATTCGCACGGGATAAGTATTATCTATGGACCCCCAGTAATTCGGAATAATTGCGGAGAATGTCTGAGTTCTTAGTCCTGTGCGAATGCGCCATGTCCGTGATTTGTGGGGTAATAATTCCGCCGCAAATTACCTACTATATTTCGGCGAAACACAGACGTCTTGTGGTAATTTAAGACCCGTCTGAACGCACACCTGTGTGTTCAACCTATGTGTACAACCATGTACAACGGGGCAAAACAGGAAGTTACGACAATTACGGAATATCCGCTCATGATGTCTGTGATTTCAGTAAATTACAGACTTTTGCTTGTCCCGTCCGAATATGCCACAAAAAATTACAGAGGTGCGGGGGTAGTTGCGAATTACCAGTGATCCATAGGTAATACTTATCCCGTGCGAATTGGGCTTAAGACAGTATCTTATCCTTAGATTGAGCTGCTGTGACATCCACAAGGTCAGTTCTGACTATCTTCCTGCCGTGGCAGCATTCTCAGAGTGAAGGGAGTTCTCCACATCGAAAATGATGGCCATCCCTCTGCAGCATGAACAACACCTGCACAGGACTAAGGAAAGAGCTGGAAAACAATCAAAAGGTGATTTTGTATTGTAAAAACTTTTATAATATCCCTTACAGCTGTTGAGGGGGTTATCCTTTTTGTGTATGTTCCTGTAATAAGAAATGATGACATCCTTGCTTTACTGTATATCAAACACAAGAGGAACCTTGAGTGGCACAAATGTATTTTTTGTTATTGTCACCATCAGAATAGTTACTAAAAGAAGTAACAGTCAACATGCAAGGCACCATTTATTGGGAGAGGTCAGTTAATAAAGACTGAGAGCATAAAGACCATGGGAAGTTTTAATAAAACTAGGAACAAAGTTTAGTCTTTGGCTAGATACAACAGAAAAAGTACCATATGTCAGATATAAGAATGTTTCAGAGCTCCTGGTCCATGCAAAACCTCCTGGGACTCTTTGAAAGCTTGTATTCCCACGTCACTGATAAAAGTATTTTATCAAACACAGAGGGCTGTTCTTGAGCAAAAAATGTAAGGCTGCCACAGTATATCCATTATATTCTGTTTCCACTTTGATTTTTTATGGCCTGTATCAATAAACTGAGCAAGTACAAGCCATTTCATTGCACCAGATGGAAGAACTGAGCTGTGAGAACATCAAGATCTGAAAGGTGGTATGCAGAATTCTTCACTTAAAAGAGCAGACAAGGATACAATCAGAAATGTGTTTATTTGAAACAAAACATCGCAAACTGGTGAATTTACATACCTTTTCTATTGCCCTCTGATGTCAAAACTCAGCTACACAGAGACACTTAATGTGACCCATTTCTTGTACGGGAAGACATGTAATAGCATCAAATGATTACTGACATATGTACACAAACACAAAACCCTTATCAACCCATCGGGTTTGGGATGAACTGGCAGGAGAATTCTAGAATGGCTTCGCACCCGTGGCAGCCTGCTGCAGTAGCTCTGGACATTTAGTGTCTTCTTTAGATTTTCAAATGAACTTTCTTCTGCTGCTGGAATGATTTCTGCTGGTAACTTCACATCTGTTATGATGCATAAAAATTGAAGGAAGAGGAAAAAGGAGGAGGAAGTTTAAACCATTTCTTACATCAATCATCATGGAAATGTTATATCTCAACCAAATAAAATATAGATGCAGCAGGAATATAAAGAGGGTAATGTAATTTATCCACCAAACGTGGCTGCAGCACCAATTAACATCTTTCTACTCAACTTTAAAAGTAAATGGGCAGACAAACACTGCAGACAGAAAGGTAAGGGTAAGGGTGAGGGAGGAAGGATTACAGTGCTTATCAACAATAGATGGTTTAATCCTGGACATGTAACCCAGAAGAACCGTCTCTGCAGCGAAGATGTTGAACTGTTGGCTGTCAGTGTTGAGTGAGAGAGTTCCCCTCCGTAACCTGTAAATGTGTGACATCATCAGCGAAGTTAATGCCAAGCTAGAAAACCAACAACCCAACTCATTGATGGCAATCTCTGATGAATTCTAACCCAACTCTCTCTGCTACACAAAATACTGAGGTCACAACAATGCAAAACCTGTTTTTCAAGTGGTGTAGGTGACCTTTAAGAAATGGACCAACATGTTTATGTTTATGCATTTGGCAGACGCTTAAAAGAGACTTACACTGGTAGGCAGATGGGGGTAAGGGGGTCTTGCCTAAGGACCCCTACCTTTTGTGCAGGGGATTTGAACCTAGGTTACCCACATGAAAGGTGAGAATCTTACCACTACACGACAGTCTATATATGTCACTGTATTTAGGTGAGAAGCAATGACACTGTGTATTTGTAATGCTCTACATCTGTAAGTCATAATCTATGTCTGCCAACAAGTATCCATGCCGAGAGCGAGTGCAGCCTTCACCTCAGTGTGATGAAATGAGCAAAGATCCACAACTTATTTATGCTCAGCTCTGTTATGATGGCCATCAACTGAAGTGGCCATATGTGTGGGTCAGCTCTTTATGAATTCCTCATGGTGTTGTAGGCTGGCAGGGGAGGATTTGTTCGTGAAAACAGATGGGCAGGAAAAGAAGGAGGGAGTCATCAAGCTGAGAAAGCCCTGCTGGGCATCTCCTTATGGTAGAATGAATTACGGACGTCTGGCAATGCTTAATGTCAGAATGCAACACATTATCTCTAACTGGTCATTTTTATTTCAGCAAGACTAAATTAGGCAAAAAGTGCAAAGGCAATGTCGCACAGTGCAGAAATACAGAGAGATTCATGTCTCAAGCACAGCAAACACTGGAAACTGGAGGAGGATTATTCTTAAATTTATTTCAGGTTAAGTTTAGTCATCAAGTTCCCTTCAAATGAATTGGGCAACAATACACTGTATAGAAAACACAACAATGCTTTTGTTTACTGTCAATGATGACTTGTCATGCTTGGATAACCTTCACTAAAGGCCTATGAGCTGACAACAACAAAATCCACAGTGCTCATAAGCTGACACATTGTCTAATTAGTGCATCTTCTTTATTTTCTGTTGTACTATGAATGTCTTTTCATATTAATGACATGAACACCCACTAAGCGTAGAAAGAAGTGACGAGCTAGTCACAAATTAATGAGCACAGCAGACTGGGATTATTTTACGAGCTATCATGGGCTTTTTAGTGCCTATTTAAGAGTTTTTTTTGTTTTTTTAAATACAATCTGTCACATACCCACCCAGTTAAAAGAAACTTACTTCGCTGGATATCTTATAATAACAATATTACTTTTAAGAATGACAGAAATGTTATCTTAATGAAATATGGGCTTTAAAAATCACATTTTGAATTAACTGACAACTTCGCCACTTGAACATTTACTTTCATGTGTATTTTCTTGTCAGTTTCTCAAACAGAAACAGAGTCAGACGATAGATATCAGGGGTGTATGACATGAAATTGTGTTTTCTCCCACTGTAGAAAGTTTTCTTTTACCCTCCTCGTGTATCTCCTGCAGTTTATCTGGATATTCAGCCATTTCCCCAAGTCTCTCTGCCAGATCAATTCTACACTGGAGGGTAACATTGTGAAGCTGCATGGCTTTTCCTGTACATAGTCCAAAAGGTGACGCTCTGTATACTTACTAAAATGTGGATGTTATATAACTTTTAATCTGAAAGTATCACACAAGTTTCTGTTCACATCTGATCGACCAAACTACCAAGATCCAAGAAACTTGTTTTACTCTACACGTCCCTTTATGCACGTATGCAATTTTAATTCCACTGCATTGAATATATTGTCTTTTTAATACAAATAGCATGGTTGTGCCATGTTGAGGATATTTTATTTTTTGCTTTATTTATGTCCAGAACTCACTCAAAAAAAAAATCTGTTGTCAGATTAAATAGTGAGAATACCTTCATCTAAATGTCTATTCAGCCTGTTTGATTTTCCATTAATTACCTATCATTTGCCAATGAAGCTATTTCAACTGTTAAAGTATACAATCTTAGATGTAAAGTTTTACTAATACTATAGCAATACAGTTAATACACTTATTACAACATATTCTTTGAAGCATACAGTCAGCTTAATTAAATTCTGGGTATCTTTCTGTGCAATAATAAAACTGTTACAAGTTACCTATTAAAGAAGGAGGATAGTTTAGTGATTGGATCTATATAACTGAACTATTGGCAGCTATCAATTTTAGGATCAGCCCCCTTGTGTCACTATTTGTCACTATTTTGCAATTTAAAGAAAACTGTCCAAACTACCATAAAAGTGTATTTTTTCTTTGCTTTTCTTTCTTTTTCCTTTACTCCTTACCAAGCTTGATGAAAAATAGTCTTGTGGTTTTTGGGTTATTTTACCATCAAACAAAAAGAATAATGTGCACAGTCATTTCCAGGAGGGTATTTTTCTTGAACCCACAGTGACATCTTAGAGATTCATGTTTTGTCCATCAGATAGGCCAATTGTAAATATTTCTGGTCTCTTATCATGTAGGAGAATAAATGCTGTGGTATTGAGCCATGTTACAAAGTGTGAAGCACATCCATTTCAAACTACGAAGCACATAAGACGAGCGATATTCTTTCTTTTCTTCTTTTTTTTTCAACACAATCTTTTGGTATCTGGTACCTATGATACAGCTCAGTGTCTTTCTATCAACAAGTCCACCAACTGAAACAGACACGTAAGTCGCTTCTCCATACCCCTCATAACCACCCACACCGTCTCAAGGGAAATATGACTAATATGAGCGTTTCTACATATTAGTGAGGAGATGTCATTTTCGAGTCTTTCATTTCACAAGCCTCAAAGTCCTCCTAAGATGAAAGAACGGGGGGAGAGTGAGTATATGGAGCAGCTGCAATTTCAACTATGAGCCTCTGTGTGACGTGAGATTAAATCAACATAATGTAGAAGCTGTAACTTGAGACTGACACCAGGAGATACTCCAGCATGGCAAGAGCCTTATATTGGCCACAGCCAACAAGTAACTTATATGCCATTGTACACTGCAAGACCCCAGGAAATCAGTCAGTTGACTAAAACAACTGTCCTCCTTGACTTAGAGTACGGATACAACACTCAACACAGCAAAGTTAGGAACACACATTTGGAATAACTAAGTAAAATTAGGAACATTAACTTGACATCACCATTAAGTAAGCTGTTTAACTAACACAGTGAACTTGACATGCTGCAAGGGGTGGTGGGCAACCACGCCCCCTGAACACTACAATACGTCCCGTAAATAAAATGACACCTCAATAATGAACTTTTGCTACTTCCTGGTTGAATTTAATGAAAAAATGTTACTTCTGTAGGATCAGAAAAGATCATGATTCTGGCTAAAATACCTTCCTTCAATGCGACTTTCTCCCTTTCAGACACTGTTTTGCTGGTTGCCTTGGTTACATGCAAACATAACATGTTACAATGAAATGTTTCATTATGGTTGGCTTTAGGAAATAACATCACTTGGGTAGAGTCAGAAAACTGTCACGGTTTGGGCTAATAACACACATTTTATCACGCAATCGTAACATCTTGGACAGAATTTTTACCTTTCACATTCAGTTACTCTCAGTACCACTTGAGGTAACATATTTTTCTATGGTAATTATTGACCAAATCAGCCTGCATGAGCAAACACCGCATGGATGTGTTTTCGTGAGGAGGGCAATCTCCTTTCTAAGATTGCAGGAAACAGTCTGAATATGGCAAATATCTATCCTTAAACCCCTTAAACAAATGGATTGTCACCATGAAAGCAAAAATTCAAGACTGGACTCCATTCGCTTAGAACAAATCAATATTTTGTGGTAGTATGCTGGCAAAAAAACGATGGATCTATAATCGTGTGTACGATCACCACTGCACCAATAATTCTGATTATTATTTTGTGTTCCTTAAAGTAATTAGATGTCAGCACTGTTATGCTCACTAATATTCTCACATTATACACCTACAGTACCAATAAACACTGGGATAAACAAACTTTTAGAGACGTTTTGTTTCAGCCTTTGTTCATCCACAGCAAACAATTCTTGGCTGCAAGGATCTGCAGCACATTTTGCAGTGAGCCAAAGCAGGTATCGTGCCATGCATAACAATGGCATGGCTTTTCAGGAATCTTGATGGAAGTAAGCCAGATACATTTGTTTCACCTTCTGTGACAAGAAAAAGTGTTTGCTGTAAAAAGAACCCCACCACCACATCAGTGGCTTCAGCCAGATGTTTCTGCAACACCAGCACAGCCCTGAAACAATGTATGGATAATGGCCTGGCAAAGCATGACTGTGTTACCATTCAGTCAGCGTTGGCTGTTCTGCTGAATGATAAATTGTAGCCAGCGCACCAGCACACTACCACAGAATACTTATCTGTTCTAAGTGAAAAGCCTGCCCACTCCTCCAGGGACAAACAGGAAGGAAATGCTGTTCTGGCATTTTCAGTGTGGAGCTGGATAATTTAGCTTCCTGTGTATGAATTATGTGCAGCCCTTTGGGTTTTATATCACAGGCTACATATCACAGCTGTCTTTTATATGATACAGAGAATATCAATAGTAATGAAAATAATTTGGTTAGAGTTTGTACACATGAGCAAATTAAAATATGTGGGCTTCTGTTGGTATTATTATTTGTTACAATACAAGGCTGGTCTGCATGTCAAAAGTGAGTTATTCTACTTTTACAATACACTGCTATGTCTCATCTGACATACACAGTTATCATATATAAAACCCATGCATTGACACTTTCTGGCATTCATTTTATGTACTAAATAAAAAATCCTTTATTCAATAATCACCGGTTTTAGCAAGTTGTTTCCTCACTGCCAGCACAACCTGCTTCTCTCAGCTCCGATGGCAGCCCAATTATTAATGGTATTATGAGTACCTAATAAGAGAAACTACCCCACAATGGGCTTAGGAGATATAAGAAGAAAAAAAAAGGAGAGGAGAAGAAACAGGTGCAGAGGACTACATCTCCGGACTTCTTTGTGGCAGCCCACTGACAAATAGTAGATAGAAGAGAAAAATGCTGTCACCTCTAAGAACAGGGCTGCAGTTAATGTCGAAATCTAACGTCGACTTCTCCTCCATCTCACCTTTCTGACTGTAGGAAAACTAATATAAGCCCTTCTCCTGAGCTGGTGACCACTGGCAACAATTTTAATGTGAAGATTAAATAGTATAAAATGCTCTGTGACGGTTTGGATAACCCAGAACTGCCTATTTCACAGTATCAACAACAACAAAAAAACACACCATGGTTATCATTAATGCTTCTGACATGCACCTTAAAATGCCACTAGATAAAAACACAGAAAAGTTCATATTTTCTAATTCTTTTTGGCTAAAAAAGAAGGTGAAAAAGAACACAGTATATACTAAATATCAGTGATTGAATGTTAAATACTATGAGAGTCCATTTCTTCAGCCCCGACTCAAAACATGTAATTCATGTTTTAATTTCCTTCCATCTCCAGAAAGTAAATGAGAAAGAAGGGATCAAAATGATGAACGTTGAGGACTGACAGCTATACCTGCAGCATTTTGCGTTGAGAGGCTAGACAACATTTTGTGTAGCACAATTTGTGCATAGGCCCACGACCCCTCCAGAGACTCCCTAACTGAAGAGTGACTCAGCACAAGACTGCAAGATTAATCATGTTTTAGAGGAAAAAAAAAAAAACAAGTCGATACAATTTCTTTCAGTGGGGGGCAATCAGACACTCAGAAGTAGCACACACAAACACAGACAATACTAAACCCTGTCTTCTGTAATCTAATCTCAAGCACAGCATGCTAATACATCACAATTACCTACTCAGTCTAGATAGTGCCATTAGAAAAACATCGTCTCCATTACTACAGACAGTCTGTGTGTGTGTTTCTGTCTGTCTGTCTGTCTGTCTGTCTGTCTGTCTGTCTGTCTGTCTGTCTCTGGTCAAGTGGGATCACATGCCTTCCCAAGTATGGATGCTGCTAAAGAATTGAGGTGCTCTCAATCTCTCTGCAGACTATTTCACATTCAATTACTTTTTCCGTACATCATTGAGATTGCTGCATGTATGCTAAGTCAAGAACAGCTCAGATCATATGACTAGGGTGCAGTGAGGTATTAACCACATTGAGGTTATTAGCACCATAATTGCACTAAGGAAAAATCTGAGTCTGAAAGGCAGAAAGAGAATCATGTGGGGAGATGAAATAAATAAATAGATAAAAATGGTAAATATGTACATGCATAAAATGGCACCAATGTAAATTTGTACATGTCTGTTTCTGGTATAACAACGTTTTGGCATTTCCCAGCCTTGTTTTACAGTGTGTAAAACAAGTTTTCAAATTTGATAACATTTTCTGACATTTAAGTCTCCTCGTAAAATGGAGTCAGTTCATAATTTGTCTTCACACTATGATCCACCGTGAAGATACAAATAAATGTTTTCTGGCAAGCTGTATCAAAAC
The DNA here is from genome assembly GCF_027942865.1 of Odontesthes bonariensis. Classification (NCBI taxonomy): domain Eukaryota; kingdom Metazoa; phylum Chordata; class Actinopteri; order Atheriniformes; family Atherinopsidae; genus Odontesthes; species Odontesthes bonariensis. The sequence continues at coordinate 26,074,054 of NC_134521.1, forward strand.
TATAAGAAATGTTCCAGTTCTATATGTATTCAACCCTTTGTTATCACAATTGCCACTGAGATCTGGTGGATCCAATTCCTAACAGTGGTCATCGAGATGCTTCTACAACCAGACGACTTGTTTTTGCTGGATTATGTCCATTGAATTTAGGAGATATAATCAAATATCAGTTCACAAAGAAGAGGGAATATATAAGGGTAAAAGCCAAGCCACAAGGTCAATAGAATTGTCAATAGATCTGTAAAGGCACATATGAGAAGAAGGATACCAAACAAAGTAGCATCTATCAATCTAAAGGAGAAGAGGTTGGGAAATGCCAAAGGTCTGCTTAGATCTGGCTGCTTTCTCCAAAATGTAATTACGTTTTTTAATTGCTTAAAAAGTAAGTAAGTACTTTTTAATTACTCAGAAAGTAATTGGAGGGGAAAGGGACTTAGGCCGAATATTCACTGTGAATGAGATAGAGAACTAATTTCTGCAGATGTGAAACACAGAAATACAACCGTCAGTTCAAAAAATCCAGCGACCACGTCTTTCAGCTAGAGTGGTCAGAAAGCAGGCTTTTCTTATTAAAATACATGTGATAACTTGTTGTGAATTAGCCAAAATATTCCAGTTGACAATGACAAGGAAACTAATCTGATAGAACAAAGGTTGAACTGTTTGCCACAATTGCCAACAGTGTGCATGGGCCGAGGCATAGGAGACTAGTCGTGAGAGACAGCAAGACGGATGCAAACAAATACAAAGTCATTCTGAGCGTGACCATTTCCAAAGGCCTCACACTGGGGACAAGGTTTTACATCTCAACAAAGTTATGACCCAAATCATACAGCCAAGAACACAGGTGAGGCTTCAGGAAAACTTTAGACCCTGGAATTAACCCATTTGAAGAGGCCATTTTAACTGGCAACCCACAGGTCACATCTGGCCCTTTAACTGGCTCTTTGATCATTCTGAATAGCTAAACTAGTTATCAGTCATTTCTTTCAATCAATTAAATAAGGCTGGGTAGCCTACATGGAGTTTTTAAATTTACACAATAGGATTTTTTAATCCAAAGAAATATGAAATAAGACAATACTTTTCTTCTCAATATAGTCTGATCCTGTATTAGATAGCCTGCCCCTCCTCTAAAATCATCCACTGCCACCTACTTTTCTGTGTCTGTACTTGTGTCTGTGAGTTCCAGACTCGCTTACAGCTTCTCCTCATTGTTGACAACTTAGAAACTTTGTAATTCTATTCATTCAAGAAAGCAGCGTCACACTTTGTAACTTGTTGGACAAACTACTGAAGAGACGCTTGAGGACTCCCGTTCCTTTCAACACCCCTCTGTCCCCACTGAATAGCAGTTAATTCAGCCGACTTACAAGAATGACATAGTTGCTGTCTATTCATCAATACCACTGGCTCATCCTGTCCTAAATATGCTGATAAAATTGCACTTCCCTTCAAATTAACCATGAATATTTATTTTGACCCATATTCTAAATTAAGCTACCAATTCAAAGGGAGGACCAGTGGAGACCTCTAATGCATGGGCCATTGGACAAGCAAACTCTGCAAAACTTTTTTTTCTGCTTAATTAGCAGAAAAGAATGAAGAGGAGGCAAAACATAATCAAGCAACCACATGCACATGCACACACACTTAGCTTGCCCTGACAGGGTGAAACTGCTGCAGTGGAATACCTTAGGTAACCTCTCAGAGAGACGCAATGAGGAGTGACACACTAAGTCAGGAGAATTAGTGAACATCATTAGCGCTGACACTTCATTAAATAAAGGCAAAAAAAAGGGGAGGGAGGCTACGTCTCAGTCAGTGTGCATCCAGTACAGATGACGACAACTCAGTTGGAGAATAAAGGACTCCACCTGCCATAACTTTAAACCGATGATGAACAAGGTCACTTGTATCAGTCACTGTGTTTCACGTCTTTTCATAAAAGCAAAGACCAGAACACAATATGGCAGCTCCTACTGCAATGCTGGTCCCCCGCTATCTCCATCGTAAGGTCACATTATCACTCAAGCAACAGCAGATACAGACAGATGTCTTGAGTTTGATTTACTAAATACCGGCATTTCAAAGAGAAACTGGAAGTGAACTGGAAGAAAATGGTCTTGGAGGGTGAATAAATAACAATGCATCTGCTTGTGGCCTTTGACCTTAAATGTCACAGTATATATTTGAAAAGAGGCTTTAGATACAAATGTACAGAAACTTTTAACCTAATCTATGACCTCATTCGACAATTCCTTCAAACACAAAGTTAAAGCTTCTCAATATTCACAATACATCCATGGACTGCTTGTTTTCTCTACAGTCACACACTAATGGACAAATTGGGGGCAGTGTGTGGGCCCAGTGTCTTGCTGATGACCACTCCACCCCCTGAGCTACGGCCACCCAAGAGCCAACAAAAATCCCTTCAATAACTGAAGTACTCACTGATTTTATATCTAAACTGACTTATTTAGCTTTGTATTTACAACTTTGAGGGAGTGTGCAGAGTCATAAAATCAATAAGAACTACTGTACACAGTGGCCAAATAGTCTAACTTTTACCTGTAGGGTCGAAACAATTCTCAGTAGATGGTCTACTAAGTTAAAAAGTGAAAATGACTTCAAAACCACCTAATACCTGTATTACCCTTGCCCTGTTCATGAGTAATAAATAAAGCCACAGCAAGGTCTCTTCAGTTTTAATAACTGGAGTGGACTCCTGTGAATAAAAAAAATTGAGACACGCTTCAAAACTAAAAAACCGAGTTCTCTTTGATAGACCACGGATTAATGTTGATGCACATTTATATTCATTCATCTAGCAAATCCATGGTATAAGCAATTGGTTGTGAATCGTTTTAAAGGAATGAGTGAAAGTAGAACATGTAAAAGAAAAATAAGTGCAAAGTAAGAGCGAGTGAAGTGTGGTAGTGGTATCGCTATGTTAATGGCTTAGAGAGTGTAAAAGATAAAGAGGGGTGACCCTGGTATGACAGCACTTAGTAGCAACCTCCATTGTGGAACTATTACTGATATCAGTCTTAAAGGAGACTACCTTGTGCAAAGGGGTGGCAGAACCAGACAGTATTCCTGAGAGTGGTTGCGAAGAAGAACAAGTCGTCAAGATTGAGTTTAAAAAGCTGGGTGCAGAACTCTGTATTCTGTAGGGCAAGAATTGCTGATGGAGATTTAATTTGGGTTACCATGGTTAACTAAAGGAGTTTTAAGATTAAAGTACTGTCGTGACATGTGGCCCTTTTGGTTCATTAACCACCAGAGAGACAGTGTCTGAAGGGGTGTCACAGATCTTACAAGAATACTTGCTAGTAGAGTATTGCAGTAGTCAAGGTCAGAGAAAACTGTGGTCTGTACCAGGAGTTAGTTGGTATACTGAGTGTGATATGGCAATGCAATGGGACATGATCAAGAGACCGATGCAACATCGTCAGACGACAACTGGCAACCAATCATGTCCCTCAAGTTCCCCATAGCCTCAGTCGGGAAGAGAGTTCGTTTTCATACTGATAGACTGAAAGGCCAATTGGTTGGGATGGTTGATAGTTCATACTTAAAGAAGTTTAGCTGAAGGTAGTGTTCTTTCATCCATACAAATGTGTCAACAAGAAAAGCTGAGATTCACTTTGAAACTGTGGGGTCTTCTGGCAAGAGTGACAGAAAAAGTTGAGTAGTGTTTTTCTAGCAGTGGTACAAGATGTCAGGCGAGGGCTACTATTTCATATTATTCTCATGTTGCTGTGAATTACAGCATGATTAAGGACATGGAACAAGGATGTTCTTCTTAAGTATGTTTTTTTTTACTCACTGTCTAAACTCTATGCCTGTGGCACATGTTTATTTGTGCAGGTGAAAGGCAGATGTTTGTGTATCCCTGTGAGACAGAAAACAGTAGACATGGTGTAAAGGCTCTGGCATGGTTGCCGCGTCTGCAAGCATGAGCGGTGTTGATGACGTCACGATTTCGTGCCGGTAATATATAGTGGCGCAAGTTGATGCGCCAGTAGTTGCAATTTTCTCCGTCACAGAGGTGGCGCTGCTACGTGAAGGTTACCGCTACTCTACAACCACGAAAGTCGAGAAGAAAACAATTCCACTGTCAAGAGCAGGAATACTGTAATTAATGATGCTGCTGCAGTATTCGGATCATTTTAATTTTTTAATTCAGTTAAAAGAGGTGAATGTTTGAAGCCCCCGGCATCAACAGAGTCTCTGCCCTCTTCTTTGCCTTCACGTATCTGTCCCGTAGCTTCTTCCACACATTCTTACAGAACTCTCCCTCTTTCCCCAAAGTTCTGCCAATCTCTGTGCACCAGTTTTGGGAGTTTACATGGTCCTTGTGCTAATTCACTGCAGTTTCATACAGGTGGCTGTACAAACGCACCTCCTGACTGAGCCTGGTCTCACATTGGTCCATCAGGTTCGTTTTTATCGACGCAGCCAAGTTACAAAAATCGACTGGTGCACGACAACGCGCTGCGCCGTCTTTTCAAGGCAAGCGCCAGGCCTGAAACGTCATTTTGACGTCACGGTCCGCCACCGCCGTGACAGACGCATCAACTGTAACTCCAGCTTAAAGGTGGGGTATGAGATGTTTTCTGGAGCATTTTTTAACATATTGTCTGAAAACCTCCTCACGACCCCATTGCACCCACTAAAATAGAATGTTTGGGAAAAAAAAATTAATATTTTAGTCCATTGTAGAGGGTGTAGCAAGAGGAAATGTCTGACCAATAGAAGTAATGATGAGAGTTACTTCTATTAGATTCTGACACGCCAATCAACCGTCAGCCCCCCTCACCCCTGCACGTTCACAGACTCGTGAGTCGTTCATGTGTTTTGAAGGCGTGGTTTCGAGGGGTGGGCTGAAGGGAGAGGCAAGGTTGTGTATTTTCAAAAATATAGCTTGCAGGAACCGTTTTTCCAAGATCTCAGACCCCACCTTTAAGGCTCTTGTCCAACAAAACAGAAGAGCCCATTACAAACTGATGTGATATGCACACGTTTTCACATTTCAATCTTGATGTGATGTAGAAGAAACACTGAGATCTTTTCGAAATATACTAATTAGCATAAGGGCAAGGTCGTTCATTTACCATAAAATCTTTTTATTTCTCGTTTCAAAGTTCTTGAAAAGCTAAAAAGAATTCAGGAACAGTTTTGTCTTTTTGAAAGCTTTTTAAAACAAAGCCTTAGGTCTGCATGGGGTATGAGAATGATGTCTCGTTTTCACACACATGATAGCTGACAGGATGCATACTCCATGGATAAATATGTCCCGAGGACAAAGTCTTCAGTTTGATTCCTCCTGCCTCCCTTGCTCTTCATCATAGACTTCCCCAGCTCTGCTGTGTAATACATACTATGAAGATAATATTTCTGCCACATTGTTTGTTCACTTCTAAGAGCATCCCTGATGGGCAGGAAGTCTCCTGTCTTGGAAGACATTAACATATGTAACTCCTCTTGAAATTTTGAATAAAAAAAACAGCTGATGCATACAATCCAATGGTTGTTGTGGCTCAGTAACATGTTTCCATGAGATGTCTGAGAGAGGGAGTCCAGTAGGGCTAACCAAGGCCATCTAAGAGCAGGATAATTGCATGAGGTGAGTTCAACTGGAGACTCACCCATTAGAGACTATGTACCCATGTGATAAGCTCACTAACCACTCAGGTATAAGGTCATCCAATGTTATACAAAAATCTCAGAAGCAATTCAAGTGCAAGTGATAGGTATGAAGTGGCAGCGTATTTGCGTTTAGAGTTGCTGTTTTGAGCAGCAGCAGGCTTATCTAAATGTGAACGGGGGCAGTTTCAGTGAGGGCAAAGTTTTGAGAGAGTATATTATAATATTCAAACATGGGAAAATGTGGACAATGAGACATTTTTCAAAATGGAAGGATTGTGTTTAATATAGGCAAGGCAAGGCAAGTTTATTTGTATACAAGGCAATTCAAAGTGCTTTACAGCTACATAAAATCACAAAAAGGCAAATAAAAACATAGAAATAATCATTAATTAATTCAACTAAAGACATGCTATTCAACTTTTTCATGGTCATAAAATTGCTTGGCAATCATCAGTTTGCTTGGCTGACCCGTTCCGATGAAAACGGTGACATTTCCATCTCCATCTGGTGGCCCTAGCCCGAAACAGCGCTTGCAACTTTGCCTGTGGCGCCGCGTGCTTTGTTTAGTTCTGGAAGTCTCGCGACACACGAGAGCCGAGAACTACTGCTTCACGGCAGGTCGTAAAGGGCTCTGAGCCGAGCCAGGTAGCCTGATAGACACACCCCCTCTCCATTAGCTGTCGACGGCTAAATTGAATGCGGTTACGGCTAAAATCGTTACATTTTCCAAGTCAAAACTTGTGAAAACAATGTTTGGTTAGCAGCCATTGAGCTAACCACCGTTTTCATCAGTGGATGTAGCTGCTAGTATATAGACAAATGTTGAGCAGTTGCCGTGTGCAGTGATGTCGGTGTAGAACTTTTCGTTTTTAATACAATAATTTTGAATGCGGCTTGCTGGAGTTAAAGGTATTTGAGTTGTAACTGTAAAGGTGAACATACTGTTATGTATTGTTCCTGCCTCACAAACTATATCTAAAATAACAATTCTCTGTTTCTAAAGCGGCTGGCTATAGCACTAGGACTAGACATGTCCGTTTGTGTTTCTTTCAGTGGATGTTGCTATAAGGACTTTTGTAGAACTACATTTGTACAAATACACAGTCTTCCTGTGCCAAGTAGTAGGTCTTGGTGTAATGAAATTAGGCTATGTTACGATCGCTTCCAGAATGATCTTTTTAGGACTGTTATTATTACTATTTGGGTGTGTGTGACTGTTCACTTTCTCATGCGGACCCAGGACAAATAAACCGTAAATTGCCTCTGGTGGGTTTACGACAGTCTGGCTAGACTGTCGCCTATTTTCTACGGAGCTCCCCCTACAGCTTTGGGGTGTGTATTGCATGGCAAACAAACCCCGTATTACTGAGCCCTGCTTTAAAAGCGAAGAGTGCAGATAAGATACATTCAGGTGTCATTTGCACAGCTAAATAGAACTGTTTTCAGCCTGGTTTTAAACATTGTCAGAGTTGAGGCCTGTCTCACATCTTCTGGAAGACTGTTCCAGATTTTAGGGGCATAAAACTGAAACGCAGCCTCACCTTGTTTAGTCCTGACTCTGGGCACCAGCAGGAGACCCCTCCCTGAGGTTCTCAGAGCCCGAGTTGGTTCATATGGCTCTAACATGCCAGAGATGTACTTTGGCGCCAGACCATGAAGAGATTTGTGCACAAGCATATAACTAATGACTCTGTGCACTTTGAAAGTGAGACATCTGTAAGAAAATTATACTTAGGTCCAAATATATTTGGACAACAGAGTGTGCTGATGGTTTTGTTATGGGACTTTCTGCCATTAGTTTTACTTTAAGTGAAAGAGATCCTCTTCATTAGCTAATTGACTCTGCCAATGTAGAATTTTCCACTCCCTTCCCCTCCAAAACTTCTGGGTTGCTTTCACAGCAAGTTTTAGGTCATTATTCTTGTGTAGTGCAACGTATTATCCAATCAGTGGTGCTGCATTTGACCAAGGGTGCATTCTGATCACCCAGTAATTCTCTGTAAGTGAATTCCACAGAGTTTCAGCCACATAAAGTAAAACTTTACAAATCCCAAACTCAAAGGGAACTTTTAATAGTGTTGGATATGGGGCAGTGTGCTAAATAGCAAGATAACCCATCAGTCATTTCGGCTTTCTTAAATAACAAGGTAAAGACTTTATGTATTAGTAGTAGTATGTATTTGTCAGGGTGTGGTGAGGATGGAGGACACGGATGCGGACTTTTCAAAAAATAAAGGGTGATTTATTAACAAACAAAACAAAGTTCAAACCAAGAGCGCGGCAGAGCCGGATTCAAAAACTTGACTGTGGAAAAATACTTGGAAAAACAAAACAAAGGACTTAACATGGCATGGATTATTAAATACTTAACTTTGCACGGATCGTGGAACATGGATTACAAACAGGTTTCTTGGCATGGGTGGCAAACATGACAAACTAAGAGGGGAGACTGGAGACTAAATAGGGAGTGAGAGTGATTGGAGAGTGAGTGCAGCTGAGGGGAAAAAAACACAGGTGAAGTGAGTGAACTAATAAACAGAGTGCAGGGAAACTGAGGCATGGCTAAAAAACTAAACATGGACTGAAAATCAAAACCTGGACCTAAACTGAATACAAAAACTAAAGAGTCTCATGGCGTGACAGTATTCAGATAGGGTTAGGGTTTTGCTTTCAGCATTATTATTTATGTGATTTACTAAGTTATTTCAAAATATCTATGTTTGAAACTATAAAAATTCTCAAACAACTAGCTTATTAGCCAGCTAACCTGATGTTGGAGCTTGGTTAGCTGGAAAAGGATGAAGGAACTAAATATTAAGCATACTTCTATGCAAAAAGTGCAAGAGTTGCAGTAAGAAATATTTCAGGTGATTGGGTGAGCAGTAAAGAGGGAGTGTTGTCTTCACTGCATACATTGAAATGTGTGGAATTTAGTTTAGGGTCATTCCCTCAGCCGACATTTCTTGAACAGACAGTAGGGAGTAGGGAATAGTGTTTGTGAAACTGAAGAAGAGGGTAACCATTTCTCTTACAGCATTTAGGTTCAAACACACATCCATAAACCATAGAAACAACCTTCAAACTCAGACATTCATGTCTGCTTCAGTCAGCTGGGGAGACACAACTGACTGTGAGCTGCAGTGAAGAAGCCAGCTCGAAAAAATGAATGAGGAGAGGGAGAGCTGCCGATCAGGGCAGAGAAAGAATCGAATCAGGGCAATAAAACTCTGACCGATTGCTTCAGAGGTAGATTCCTAGGCAAAAGTAAAACTGCCAAAACCTTTGTAAATTGGTGTGTAACATTGATTGGAATGAGCTAAAATGTGCTTCCATGTTTAACTCGATCAGATCTGCCGAGGAGGCAGACAATTGAGAAAATGTCAGGAAACTGTTAAACTTGTCTGCTCATCTTGGCCAGAATGCGTTTGTGGAAAAATGAACTGCAGTTTAGTGGGAAAATAAATAAATATAATAAAATCAAACATTCCAAAATAATTTTCTTGTGTGTAAATGGTAATCTTTGTATTGTAATGGTTGTTGAAAAAATATCATCAGCATGAAATATGAGCACTACCTTTACATTACCTCACCACATTTCATCTTATTGTGCAGCTTTCCACATCACATTTTGTGCCCTTTTCTATCTTCGTCTATTTGCCTCACCCTGAATTGTCTCGACTTATCTTGTCTCACCTACTTACATCTTCTCCTTACTTTGGTTTCATTTGATTGTACAGCTCCTTCCCTGCAGCCTTCGTACATCACTTTAAATTTAACTGTATCTTGAAAATGGCACGACTGGAAGCAACCGATTAACATAGTCTGAGGGGAATGTTAGTAACCCCAATTTCTTGATTTGGAATCAAGTTAAAGTTGACATTTCCCGGTATTGTTTCATGCAGGAAGCATTAAGCTTCTATTATGACAAAGAAGTTTTGTGATAAGCTTCCAGCCTTTTGGACAGGAGGTGGGAATAAAGGCTAAGCCTGATATGTCTGTGTAATATGTTTCTCCTTGAGTAACAGATATTGTCATAAATATTCATTTGATGCCTCAAGTTGGCATGAGCTGTGATTGGTTATTCAGCCAAGCACTTGTCAGACTAAACATGCTGATGCATTAAGTAGATCAGGAAACATTTACATACTGGTTTAAATGTAATTTCACATGACGTGCAGTCATGAAATCTTGAGCTACAAAGGGAACATTCCTAAGCCTTGTAGGTTTTACAGCCTGCCTGATTTACTTTAATTAGATTAAGTAAAATGAAAAACTAATTTTCTTCTCTGTCAAACATACATGACCTTAGAAGACTTCTGTAATTGGAATAAAGACAGGAACATTGTTACAAGAATGATTTGACTTACACATACATTTGTTTAAATCATCTATCAAGACAAACATTCGCTCTTAGCTCAACAAATGTGAGGATCTGTTGGTTTTTCCTTATTTGATGTCAATGAGTGTTAAATGAGGTGGCAATCTCAGGGCATCAATATTGGTATTTCTGAGCTTACAGTATGATGGCATGTTTCAATATTTACACGTTTAAATATTTTATAGATCAAGTGAGGAAACAATAACACATTTTTGAATGATACTAATTGTTAGCTTCAGACCCTGTGTCAGGTATCTTTCACTCCTGAAATATAGAAAGCTTCCATGAAGCTCGACAACTCTTCACAAAATGATCGCAAGGGATCTTGCTTTCTGTCCAGGTAGTGCATTAGACAGAGTTTGACTGACAAGGCCTTCAGGATCAAGAATCTGTGCTCGAGTCTCAAAGAATGATAAAAGACTCTGGTGCAGACTTGACAGGGAGGCACACACATAATTCTCCATGTAACTGTACATCCAGTCCATGCTGCAAAATCCGATTTACTGCTTTGCAATCAAATCTTTCATTCTTCCTTTCGAGCTTTCACTCATTCAGCTCTCCTTCTCTAGTCTCTTTTCTACCTTTGGGGGTTTTGTGTTTAAAAATGGCGTTGAAAGCTTGAGGGCTAAAAGGTGAATGGATGTCACTCTTGGTAAATTATCTGCGAAGGACAGCATGCAGCAAGAAAAAGAAAATGAGAGACTGAGTGGAAGCAAACACTAGCTAAGATAAATAGAGGGTGAGGAGAAAGCACAAGCTGCAATGGGACAATTAGAAATTGATACTGAAGCAGAGAAAATACTGAGAACAGAGGGACACAAGAGGTAAGTGAAGAGAATGGGACCAGAGGACTTGGCATATAGCGGGTGAAGGTAAGGGTGAAGGAGGGGAGAGTGAGGAGTGTCTGTCAGTCGCTCTGGTTTTTGCTGCCTTCAAGGCCCATACATAAAATAGTGTGGATAAAGAGGAAAGGGGGAATTGAGAGCTTCAGGGACATTGAAGAGTTATGGAAAATTGCTGCATGAAACTCTCCAACTCAAAGTTTTAACCTGAAACTGTCTGACTCAGAAGACCTGACAATTTCAACTTGGTGGCTTTATAAGACACTGAAAAATTCACGAAGCTTAGTTTGCCGACAGCAAAAGCAATAAGTATAAGACTGATGCACTCTGGGATTCTGTGTTGAAAGACAAAACTTATCTGAGAAAAAGATTTTTATATTGTCTCTCCTGTTTTAGGATATGTAGTCCTCCTTTGGTTAAATAATTCAGTCTCACAATCTTTTCTATTCCATTCTGAAATCATTTGCGTTTCCTGTTCAATTTCTGTTTCACGTTTTTCATCAAATTCTCATGAATGATCTATTTCAACTTCAATAAGAGCAAAAACTTTTACTCTTCTACAATAACATGATTTTGTTTTTCATGTCAAGCAAAAAAATCCAAAGCCTAAGCCTAAATCCTTTCATATGCAGCCTGATTCTAATTACCTGTGTGCATACAGTATATTCACCCAGAGATTATGTGTGAAAATATGGCATAACAAATTTATAGTATGTGAGATTAGTACTGTAACTAAACTGAAAAAACTTTAAAGTGGTGTTTGTGTCAGTCCATGAGTGTGTCCTATGGGTCTGAGGATTTAACTTCTCATAAAAAAGTTTCATTTAGGACATATATCCAACTTGACAGTTAGTAGCCCCTATCAGGCAGCCGTCAGCTTTGCCCAACCTAAAGATTTTCCACTATATTATAGTGTACAAAGCAGATAAACTGCTGGAAAGCATGCAGATTTTTCACATGAAAAGAAATTATCTCAAAATGTCTTGCTGTGAACAATGCTACATTTACAAACATACAATTAAAAAGGTCTTCAAAGAATATAATGTCAACGTGATGTTTAGATGTTTTGTTTAAAAAAAAAAAAAAGGTTTCAGATAAAATCTGAAGTGCTCCAATTCCTCCATTTCTCACGGCGCCTGTTAGTGTACATGTGTGATTAACAGTCAGAGTGGCAGCAGTAGCCCTGCAGGGCAACAACAAAGTAAGCAAACTTGCTGGCCAAATCACAATCCATGGGTACTGCTGTGTATTGGTGTTGACCACACCAACAAATAAGGATGCCTGAAGAACATCAGCTAGCTAGCTAATTAGCTACAGTGCTGGCCATAATTACTGGAACTGCGGAACTAAGAATAAAAAAGCAAAGAATAAAAAAAAAAGAAATATTCATGAATAAACACCTAAGCTTGAGTTTCTATGGTTACTGAACAAGGATAAGAAAAAACATGCTTTTTCATAGTAAAATCAGAAATACAAAAAAATTTGCCCTTACATGCAATTATACATGAGTAATCAATATTCAGTTGCAAAATCTTTGGCAACAATGATGGCCTCAAAAAGTTTCTTGTGGGCATTGTAGAGTACTCAAGGATGCCCCAGATTGGGGAGTGGGGGGCACTCATTAACCCTTTTGTTTCTGCTATTGGCTTCAAAAACACAGACCACCTAATTTACAGTTGTGTGAAAGAAAAAATATTCTCACACAACCTTTCAACTTTTTCAAGATTCTTAAGAGAGATTAACATGTGTAGCGTAGCTTCATAAAATATAAAGATTTATCAGAAGTTATCACTATCTAAATAAACCTTATTTAACTTGTATGGGCACCACCTTCAGAGAAGGAAAAAGACAGAATCTTACGATTCTGGTATGTTAAATTTAATGTTTCAGTTTCATAGTGCTACAACGTGAATTTTCGTTTGCTTTGACCGACATTACGTAAAGAAAACATACAACATAACCGGTTAATTATATATATATATATATATATATATATATATATATATACATATAGGAAAATATAACAGGAAAAATGCGCATATCGATGATTATATAGGAAACAGTTAGTGAATTTAAAAAAATATGGGAAATGGAGAAATCAGAATTACTTAAATTGTCTAGATTTTGTTTCCTGTTTGCAGTTAAATGAGTTATCTTGAAGTCATTTATCATTTCAACAGTGAATTCTCTCGACACCCATCGTATACCATCTGAAAGGTAAGAAGAGGGCAGACCTTACTTGGGTTGACACTTTAGCCCCGTTAGTCAGCTCTGAACACACCAGGTGATAGCCAGCGGGGTCCAAGTGGGTTTCTCTCGGTTCTGCGTCTCAAGGCCTTCCTTATTTGTGGGCTACGTAGGCTTACACTACACTTTCAGCCAATGGTATGCCTAAAACTCGTGTGACGTCCGCCTGGGCGTGTTTTGTAGAATCTAATTCTAGATGAATTTCTCCATTCTCGCCATTCTCTCCATTCTCCATTTTTCTAGAGGATTCTGAAAACACCACAACTTGTTAAGATATGTGACCCGCTCTGGCAAAATGAGTTGGAAGTCGCAACGTTCTATTTTGAGGTACGGGCAGATAACGTGAAAAAACAATGGATTAAAAAAAAATTTTTTTTTAGCTAATTTCAAAGAATAGACATTAAAAAACAATCTCCCAAAGTTGTATAGTCCATATGATTGAGGAAAGGCATGTAAATGACAATTCAAGTTGACTTGCAAGTTGTATTAAATGCGTTAAAATTGAACAGGTTGAACAAATTCATCGACTCCTCTCCCGTTAACGTCTACCGTTCCTAATACCTCTGAGGATTTCCCTTTACCTCTGAAACGTCTCTATCTCTGCTTACTTCATAAAACCAATCAAAATGCTTAAAAATGTACACACACTGTGACACAAAGGCCCACAATAGGCGGGCCGGGAAGTCACGTTTCGAGTGACTGGTGCACGCGATTGGTCCAGCCATCACTCCTGTCAAACTAGCTATCTGTGTTGGTGTAGCCTAAACTAATCGTAGAAAGTCTCTCAATATTCGTCATTGTCAAAAAAGTCATCGTCTTATTACAATATTAGTATCGTGTAGTACTGTAGTATAGTGTAGTGTGTTGATCTGTGTTTTTGTTTTAAAATTTCATTCGCTAAAGAAAGTAGAGTCGCGAAAGCTTTAAACTCTCGTGGCGTCCAATTTTAGCTCTGCTGCTGGACAGCAAGACTTGCTAGCGCTAGTTACGGATTTTTTTACTGACGTGATATCTTCTGAAGAAGAAAATGACAGCGATGTCGAAGACTCGGATATGGAAAAGGAGCAAGAATTCGCCACTCATGTGGAAGATGACGATGAAGTCATTGAGCAACCTGTGACTGATATTGATGAGGTGACGAGGGCTATGTCGAGCTGTGGAGCAGTGTGTGGGAACAAAAATAAATATTTTCTAATCATTTGGGCTTCAATCTGGTTTAATACCATTTTATATGTGTACAAATGCCTTTGGTAAAATTAAGCTTTAAGATAAAGAGTTTATCCCCTTAAATTCACAGGATTTTGAAAGCTATCAACAAAAAAACGGGCTAAAAACTTTAAACGCGATTTTCTCAGGTTTTCAATCGTAAAAAAAGGGTGGAAGATCATAAATCAAATGGCCATATTTTGAAAACGATCCAACGTATGACTTTGACTATGGTATCTTTTTAAAGCTTATTTCCATTCCTTTCTTTTGATACCAAAATCTCAATTTTGACATTCGGGTCACTGTGACTCATTTTGCTGGATCAGGTCACATATGTAGATTAAAGATATGACATACGTATGGTATAAAGACGTCAAATAACAACATAACAAAAGTAAAGATTTTGTCTCAAAATTCAGATGGATATCTGTAAAGTTGAGATATGAATAACAAACCAAACAATGTTATTTTCCTGTGCTAACCATGGAAAAAAAAAGAAACAGCAGGAAACATCGGTTAACAGTTGCATTACTTCATATAAATGTTGAGTTTACTGACTTCATTTGTGTTCTGACTAACCAGTCTTCCCCTTCCCCAGCAGATGGTGCAACCTCCCAGCAAGCCACTCCTGCGGTTCCTCAGCAGGTGACTACGTCCCGAGATGTCAGCTCCCCTAACCCTGATAAGTACTCGGGTGAGATTGATTGTGGTGGTTTCCTGTTATGGCGTTTTTCCACTAACTCACCACGGCTCAGTTTGGTTGTGTTTCCATTACAAACGAGTATACTTCGTGCCTCCTCGACGTGGGCGGGGTTGTCGTAACACGGCTGCGTACAGAAGGCAAGAGAAGAGAGTCAGAGAAGGCTCCTGGCCGCCAAACAAAACAGTATTGAAAAGTACCGGAGAGTTTTGTTTCGAGCTTCAAAAAGACGACGTTCAGAGGTAAGCTAACGGTTGCTAACGCTAGCTTTTATTATCCGCGTTATGACGCTTCCAGTGACGACTCTCATCGCCCAATCAATGGAAGGCAGTCAGCTGACGTCACGTTTTAATAACGCTTCGGCCTGCTTGGAACCAGGGCTGAGGTGATACGGAAAATCGTGTCCAAATTCTTACCTTTGTGCTTGTTTTCCAAGGTTGTCTCAGTTCCATGCCTACTTCCTGCCTGGTTCACAGAGTTCTGAAACCTAACCTACAAGGTCCCGTCAACCCCCAACCCAAGTTCCTGACTGGCAACTTCAGACTCCCTTTCCTCGCTTCTTGGTCAAGATTGAATCCTGTCCGCTCTCCACCGTGCTCCCAAGTAAGGCGCAACACCACCTAAGAATCCACGGACCACCGGAAAAAGAAACCCCAGCAGCCCCCTTGGTGGATCACCCCAAAACTCCCAGTATGCCACACTTCAAAGAAATACTGGATCCGATTAACCATCTCCAAACTCACCCTGTTCTGTGCTCTCTCCAAAGGACCCATTCCTGTGTGGAACCCCAACCCGAGTTCCCGGAATATTATCTTGTCATATTTTCACTCCAACCTGTAAATTAAACCTTTTAAAACTTCCCTGAGTCTCCTGAGAGTATCTGCATGTGGGCCGGACAAACTGGTAAAACCATGACAATTTGGATTTAACTATTCAATACTACAGACCACTAGGGGGAAATGTGGTTCCATAGGCAGGTTAGTCATTTTCCAAACTAATGATTTCTTTGTTATTCTTCCAAGTACGATTATGAAAAAGGTCTTAAAATGCAGCTCGTGATTTCACTGAGAACCTGAAAGAACCTGTACAAAGATATAAGGCACATTTAATACACTTTCAAGATTCGACTGAAAGTGAATCTGAGTAAAGTAATTTTGAGAGTTCCATGAGACGTCTGTCTCTCGTCTACCTGGGTCAGAGTAGATGTCACCTTTGGGCTGCGGCTACACGAAAACGTTTTTCACTGTAAACGATACTTTTTCTTATCGTTTGGCTGTCGCGGCCACACGGAGCCGGCGTTCCCACTACCCCAAAACGATAGTTTTTGAGAACGGGTTCCAGAGTGGGAAAGTTTGAAAACGAGGTCGTTTTGTTTCCATTATTACAGCGAAAACGTTTTTGCGTCAGTCAAACGTTGACGCTGTGAGACTTCTCTATTGTCTCACAGCGTGGCGTGACACAGTGGCGTGTGTACTGCATCGTTTCATCGTTTTCATCCGTTTTCGTCTGGACCTGAGTCTTTACAGCAGCGTTGCCGTGTGGTTGCAAGAATTTTCGTACCCGTTTTAAAAAAAAAACTCGTTTCGTTTCCGTGTAGCCGTAGCCTTGGTTTACTTTGTCCAGATAAGGTAGGGAGTAGTTTAGTCTGGTTATTCTCCAATGTTCTCCTAAGAGGATCTTTTCTTTGTTCAGCTTAGTTAGCACTAAGTCGTTAATGTATCCCCATAACTTCATGGGGCAGGTCTGTGGAAAGAGAAACCTCCCCAAAATACTTTCATAGAGCATAGGTTGTTATTAGACAATCTGGTCCCTTTCTTGGTGTAGAAATCCTCCATCTGGGTCCTTTCACACGAACATCCCCACACAGGAATGTTGGAGCTTTCCAAAGGTTTAAGTTTATATCAAATTCCACACCTGAGTTCACTACATCTGCTTACCCAGCAATAGCTGGGTTTGAATTCACAAAGACTCACCTTTTGGTGCAGAGCGGGGGAGAGAAACCCGTACCAAGAGAGGACATTCCACCCTTATCCAAGACTTGTAAATTAGATTTGACACTGAGCTGACAAAACACAGGCTTGGTCAAACTATTTCCACACTCTTGGAAGATAACAAAACTTTCAGAAAAAGAGTCAAACTTCAGATGGATTAATGGAACTATGATAAACATGTTTCATACCTGCATACAAGTTATGAAACATAATCACGACCATCTCAAGCTTCATTTAAAACAATTTGACAACGTTGTACGTGGTACGCCAGGAAAGTAAGATTTCTGCCGTGACATCGGCTGTCGTGCCGTGGAGCCACAGGGCCACCTAGAGGTCGGTGGCACCAAACCTTTGAATTAGAATCATTCTTTATTTAAATACTCCGGTAACATGGACTCCATAATTGAAACAAATTAACTGTGTGTGTTTTACACTAATCCAGAGATTGAATGTGCGCTGTGATGCTGGGATGAGAGAGATTCATTTTTACCTTGATAAAGTTTAAAACTTAAGATTAAGCCATTTCGGACATATCACTGGTTGAGAGTTCACGCTCATGTTCGCCCTCTTGCCTTTTTGTATTCTTGCTGCTCTTCTCCTCTTTGCTGCTTTGAACACTTACTTACAAAGAAACTCAGACAAAGTAAACTCTTGGTAGATCACGCAATTTCAGTTAATTAAATTTTTCCTTTTTTACAAAAGTTTATTAAAACGCGCCTGTCGTTTGATTTGTCGTCCGACCCCACTCAGCCTCAGACTCTGCATCTGCATCTTCGGCCAAGGGAGACGGGACGAGGGTTCCATCATCTTACTTCACGCACCGAGCAACTCCAGCTGATCCCAGAACAAACCACCTTGCAGAAGGCTTCATGTCAAAAGAGGCGAACTGTCCCTTTAAGATTTCTGTTTTTCTGTTTAATGTTAAATAAATAACCCATATTCAGCAACTAGTCATGTTGAATGTTTCTTGAAGTAATTATGGTCACTTCAGTAACAAACCCTTAGCTTGTAACTTTTGATTCTGTTTCCTCTCAAAATTGGACGAGAGGTGGTTCCCCAACGAAGGTAATAAAATATTAAATTAATTTAATATTTAGAATGCTACAGCATCAAGGAGCTTTGTTAAAAAGAGCTCTTCTATTTCTTTATTTGTTTGTTTGATGGAATAAACCAACCGAGGCCGAAAAGTCTTTTGACATTTTATGTAAAACTCATTGTTTATTGGCATTTGATCTGAGGATACTCTGTTCTTCCAGTTCAGAGCTCCCATTAATTCTGATCGACAACTTACACACTGACTATAGTGAGCAATATCTCCGGCGGATGCTGGACCACAGTACTTGCTATGCAGCAAGTGAAGTATCACTGATGAAAAGGTGCACCTTTTTTTTAAGTTACTACACTAAATGGTAAAGAAGCAGCAAAGGTTCTTCTCAGTTCTTATATTTCCTTCCCAGGTGAAAACTGTCTCTATCCAGAGGTACCCAGCATGTAACATGAATTACAGTTTAAAGAACAACCAAAGCTGATGAGGGATGCTGAGAGATAACAGAGTGTGGGAAAAGCTGTTCAGCACAGGAAATACTGATGTAATCTCCTCCTCTCTCGTCTTCCACATATATCTGCTGCACCTGCTTCCGTTCCCTTGTGCTATATTTCTATCTTTGCCAAATCATTTCTTAACAATTTATTCATATCAAACATAATTTAGTTCAAATCCAGAAGTCTGGGGACACGGTGTCCTCACGTTTACAAGCTACTTCTTTATTTCACAAGAGAAATCCTGCATTATCTAAGTGAGCTCTAACCAGAATCCTACACTCTCCTAATCTTACACAGATGCATTAATGGGGAAAGGAAAAGTCTCAACTCTGTCACCAGTGACCATGATCACACAAGACGGGAATCTTTAAGTTTACTAATTTGTAGCTTTATACAGTTTTTCATGGCAAGTCTCAGCTCTTGTTAACCTGCCACAACTGCAGGGGGCTACTTTAAGTAAAAATGTATTTAAGATATAAGATGAATACAAGCTCATCTCTGCCAATGATGAAAAGCTTTTAGTCAAGTTTGTCTTATTCATTCAAAAAGGTAATAATAAGTCTGTGATGTTTTCACAACATGTCTTCAGAGATGTTAAGGGAGTTTTAACTCGACTTACTGTTGTCAGCGCACATATAATACACATCATTTCTCACAAACAAAACTGGGACCTCTTCGCAGCTACCCTGAGGGTCAGTGTGTTTTGATAGAGGACAGGGTCATGAACTGGACAAGTGGAGCGCCATCCCACTGCAGGTGGCTTGGAAGCAGCCTCCGGTGATTCTTTCAGCCAGACAGAAACATTGCTGAATGCCCTCTAACACCACCACTGGTTTACACAAACTCACATTCACAAACACATGAAATGCCACACACACATAGATCAATGAGAAGTACATACATACTGAATAAAGACCGAGCCTTGGTGACAGCTCTCCCTGGGTGTTTTTCGTGCAGCACTATGCAGTGATTTGACATTATTTCAAATTAATGAAGCCAGCAAAGTTTAAGTGGAGCATTTACTCTTATTTTGGCACCGGAGAAAAACGTACTCTCTGCTATAGCACAGCGTGCACCGTGAGAGCCTCCGTGTGCTGACTAAATAGTGCTTTCACTGCACTGTCTGCAGGTCTGCAGTGTGTGAAAAACGGATGTCCTCAGACCCCAGTGTTTTTCAATAAAACCATCTCATGTGAGCAATTTCAAAAGTCCAATATGCAATAGTATGAAACAACGGAGTGTGGAGTCCAGTCAAGCCAAAAATCCAATCTGACAAGGAGAGCCTCAAGCAGATGGTACAGATCTTAGATGTTCGTCTCAGAAAGACCAGAACAAAGTTGACTGTGGTCTTATTGGTCTCTGGTCTTACTTAGTCTTAGATCTTAGTCTCTGTGAGAGAGACACAGTTTCTTTCTGTGGAAGAAAATCTGGAAGGCTGTATTGCAAGGTTGGGACTTACATGCACATGAAACGTTTGCCACTACAAAGGTACCCTCTGCTTAGTACCTCAATACACTGTTAGATCTTTGAATTACAAATACTTATTACAAATACAGTAATAAAGATCAAAACTATTGTTTATATAACCTTTAAGATAATAAAGACAACACTGATTGTACTATGATTCTACATGCAAAAGATGATTGGGACAACAACTGTACAATAACCATATGATTTGAAGGTGATTATATGACTGCAGGAGTGTTAAAACATGTGAGAAAAACTTCATTCATTGCTCATTTTTGCTCAAGATTTCTCCTAAAATTAGCATACTAACCACCAAGTGCCAAAGTTAGGTGAAAGATCAGAATTATTCTTCACAGTCAGTTGTTGTGTGTGGCTATTGCTGCTATCCTGTACCATTCTTGTTTGCAGTGGAGCTGAAGAAGCCTCTGACTGAACGCAATCCTTTGTGTCACAACGTTGTAAAGAGGGTTTGCTGTACTGACCATGATGTTCAGCCACTTGATAGTATCTAATTAGATACTCATTTGCAATGGAAGTTGTGCTAGAAATCTTCAGAGGTCACCATCAATGCATTGGGTCGTTGATGTTGTAGCTTGGCAACAACTTAGCTGATGGTGTCACACACAGCATTGACGAATAACACAGGTGACAACACGGGCAGAAACTCATAGCAAACAGTTCGACAACTGGTGCACAGAGAATGTGAATGAATGTGTAATCAGCAGGCTGAGATCTCCTCCCTCTGATATAAAACTGTCATAGTTTATAAATAGAAATCCTGCAAAAAACGGAATGCATCATAGAGGCGTCTAGAAATCTAGACGCCTCTATGATGAACAACTACAGACCTGTCTCTAATCTCTCTTTTATATCTAAGATTATTGAGAAAGTTGTATTTAACCAGCTCAACGACTTTCTGAATGAAAGTGGAAGTCTTGATAACTTTCAATCAGGCTTCAGACGTCATCACAGCACTGAAACAGCTCTGGTCAAAGTGTTAAACAACATTAGGTTGAATACTGATTCTGGTAATGTTTCAGTCCTGGTTCTGTTGGACCTCAGCGCTGCGTTTGATTCTGTAGATCACAGAATCCTGTTGCACAGGCTGGAAAACTGGGTTGGACTTTCTGGAGCGGTCCTTTACTGGTTCAGGTCCTACTTAGAAGGCCGGAGTTATTTTGCTACAATTAGCAGCTATGAATCTGAGCGAGTGGCCATGACTTGTGGAGTCCCCCAGGGGTCAATTCTTGGACCTCTTCTGTTTAACTTGTATATGCTCCCTTTGGGTCAGATACTGCAGAACTTTAACATCAATTATCACAGTTATGCAGACGATACACAACTTTATGTGTCTCTGTCACCAGACGACTGCAGCCCAGCAGATGTACTGTGTCAGTGTCTGGAGGAAGTAAACACCTGGATGAGAGAGAATTTTCTACAATTAAATGAAGACAAAACTGAGATCATTCTGTTTGGTAGCAAAGAGAAGAGGGTCAGCGTTGGTAAATATATTGAGATTCGGGACCTTACAATCACTGACCAGGTTCGTAACCTCGGAGTGTTGATAGACTCAGATCTGACTTTCAGCAGCCACATCAAAGCTGTCACCAAGGCAGCTTTTTACCATCTCAGAAATATCAACAGAATTAAAGGTTTCCTCTCCCAAAAAGACCAGGAGAAACTTATCCATGCATTCATCTCCAGTAGACTCGATTACTGTAACGTTCTCTTTTAACTGGACTTCCCAAAAAGAGCATTAAACATCTGCAGCTCATCCAGAACGCTGCTGCTAGAGTTTTAACCCGGACTAAGAGATCTGAACACATCACACCAGTTTTAAAATCTTTACACTGGCTTCCAGTCAGTCACAGAATAGATTTTAAAAGCCTGCTGATGGTTTACAAATCCCAGAACGGTTTAGGCCCAAAATACATCTGTGATATGTTCAGAGAATATAAACCTAGCAGAGCTCTTAGATCCAAGGACTCAGGTCAGCTGGTCCAGTCCAGAGTCCAGACTAAACATGGAGAAGCAGCATTTAGCTGTTATGCTGCAAACAAGTAGAACAAACTGCCACTGGAGATTAAACTTTCACCAAATGTAGACATTTTTAAATCCAGGTTAAAGACATTTCTGTTCTCATGTGTCTATGCATGAAATATCTTTTAACTTATCTAGACTTTTGCCTGTTTTTAAATTCATTTAAATAATTTTATTTGTTTCTTTTTATATTCTTTTATGTATTTTTAATGCTTCTTGCACTCCCTGCTGCAATGCTTTTATTTTATGTAAAGCACTTTGAACTGTTTGTACGTGAAATGTGCTATATAAATAAATTTGATTTGATTTGATTTGATATATTTGATGGAGCGCCATCACTGTCACCCAACATCGGCAAAGATTACTAGATTACTCACTTGGCCACATACTTTAAAAAAGAGGCACTCCTGAAGTGTGCAGCAGAATAACACACAAACTCTGCAGAGACAGATACACCGATAAAGAGCAACGGGTCTGTCAGCAGCATTTGAAAGGCAAGAATCAACTAAAAGGTCAGCAGAGGATACTGGAATGACTGGAAAATTCAGTACATCTAACCTGGAGTAAAGGAAGAGCTGCCATTCTCTGCATTGATGAGTCGTGTTGAATTATTTAAAAGAAATTCAGCTTAAGTGATATGTGCAGTTCACTGGAAGTGACACTGATGAGTCAACCAAATAACTTAAAATGAGATAAAGAGATTCAGCTCAACGCATCAATATTTATTTTAACTTCATCATTTTCTTCTTGGACTAATATAGTATGTTTAGTCTGACAGTTTTGCTTTGAATTGCAGAAATGTGATATTCTTTATGAAATGTTTCTGATCAAGTTATTCACTTATCAATATTGCAGTCATAACGAAAAAAAAAATCGAAATCTTGTATTGAAATAGATGTAAGTGGTGCTCCTATTTGTGCTGGTGCTCTTTAAAAAAAAAAAAAAAAATGAAAGAGAAAAAAGTTTACAGCCTTGAGAATTCAGTCCAGAGGCCTGTTTATGAACATGTTATGCCTCCTAAAGCAGTCACTTTTCCCTCTGTGGTTTTGAAATCTGTAAAAAAACATTCAGTCCGTCTCCAGACTAGACTTGATATTCTAGCATTGTGACAACCATGGTTACTTTAGCATCCAATCTGTTCAACATTAAAGAAAGCAGTGTTTCCAGGAAATTGATTTTTTTCACATATTCTACTCTGTTGATATTCATGATGAAAAATAGATAGTTGAATGAAAATTTGAGCACAGCAGTGATTGAAGCTCTCAGGAGGTCAAATGGCAAAGACATTCACTGCCCAGCCTGGGTTTGTTTTAGCCCTTGCATGGATCAGCACTGCCTTGGCATGCTTATGCTTGCAACATCTCCTCTCTTGGCAAAGAGAACTGACGGTAGGCTTGGTCTGAACAGGAAGCCGAAAATACATGGCTTGTCCAACAGTTGATCTTGCAGGTTGGTTGTTAAATAATTTCTATGCTGCAGCAGGGGCTGGTATTGTCAGTTTGTCTTAAAACTAGCATCATATATCAAGGACAACATAGAAGAAAGATAGGGAAACAACAGTAAAATACTAATTTTGTGTCTTTTCAGTAAACCATTGTTCTTAAATAACTTAAATAATAACATTGTACAATAAATAACAACACTTTTGAACAGTTTTTTTTCAGCAAATTTGGACTGGTCTGACACCAGGCTCAAGTCCAAAAATGTCACTTTGTAAATCGAAAAGTAAAAATAATAAATCATTTCTGACCCATACTGCTTAACTGTATGAAGAAAAACAAAGCACTGCTTCTGTTCCATTAAGAAGCTGTATGTCATGAATTGCCTTGACAGAATATGTCTTTGACTTTATTAAATATCTGAACATTTTCACCCTCAGCCTGTGAGGTAAAGTTACTCCAAGGAAAAATTCATAGTGTAAACAGAGTAATAACAATATTTCTGGAACAGAGAAACTTGGTGGAACAAAAATTATAGCCTTGTAATAAAACTCCCAGTTAATAAACTCCAAAGTAAACGGCATCACTGTGCTGGCCAACTCTAAAACTGTCAGATGATTATTACATCTACATCTACACAGAGGCATCTTCAGGATTTACTTAACACGGAAACAGTAAAAAGCTGTTTGAAAGATGGACTATACGAAATAAACGATCTGTGGTGCCGGAATGAGCTTAGTCAACTTCCAGGGTTTCTATCATCTCTTTTTAAAAGTCCACATTAATCTTTCAAGACTACCTATAAGCAGATTCAACAGGAGTTATCATAAGCTCTGAGACTTTCTTTCTTTTGCATACTTTTGCTGCATACCGACTTATCTGATGCCAGAGGCTGGGAGATGTGTTAAATGAAACAAGACGTATCAGCCTTTCCCTCTCAAGTCATATCCTCACATGCACACTCCAGAAGAACTTTAAACTCCACCTAAATTAATCTGAGCTTCGTCTTTTTTTCAGCATTTTTTTTTTTTTTTTTTTTTTTTACTTTACCTTACTGTGATCTAGTTATCAATGCTTCCAGTCTCACAACATTTCAACCATGATCTTTAATTGTAAGGAAAACATGGTGCTGTTATATGCCAGGCTTAATTCACATGTGGTAACTGTTTTCATCCTTATCTTACTCTGTTACCATTACACGCAACAAAGGCAGGTAAAGTGATCCTGCAATGGGAGGCTCACATTCATTTCCTAATGTCTTATTCGATATCAATTCCATTCAATATCGATAACTCATTTAAGGCTAATTGTCTTCAATAGATGATTGAATTGTGTGAACGATCTCACTTTCTTCCAATTGTTCATGAATGACAGGTTCAATAACCCATTCATATTCTCACTGCATGAGAGTGGCCTTCATCAACATCTGCAGCTTTCTCTTTGAGCATTTAATGGTTTTGTAATTTATCTCTGAAGTTAAGGGAAGTGAGTTTTATTTGTCTGGTGTCTAATGCACGTTGGGAGAAACGTGATCAGTGTGAAATTTAGAAACATTAACATTTTCAAACTGTCAGAGGAAGAAATTAGACAAAAACAACTGAAAGATATTCATCGTGTATCAAAAGCAGATAGATAGATAGATAGATAGATAGATAGATAGATAGATAGATAGATAGATAGATAGATAGATAGATAGATAGATAGATAGATAGATAGATACTTTATCAATCCCAAGGGAAATTCAAAAAGCAATGCTTTCTGAAAGAGAAAATAGTGCACATGGGTGCAGCTTTTATTTCAAGGAGTTTTTCATTCAAAAACAACATTCATTCATTTTATTCACATTTCAGTACAAAGCCTCCTCATTTTTCAGTCAGCCCTGAATTTATCAGGCGAACTACAGCCATAGATCAGCTCAGACCACGACTTTAACAGTTTGTGATGAAACAATCAGGAAGCCAAAAGGGATGTTTAAAGAGTCAGCGTGGAATCTTAAGCCCCACTGCACACATCTAAATCTGCCGTCGTTACAGTAGAAGGCCACGCTATCCAGAGCTTCCATAATACATGGTCAGAGAGCTTTTGTAACTAAGTGCTCCTTCACTGCAGGGAATTAGGAAGGAAAGAAAGATTCTGGCAGGTTCTGAATTATTGTCTTTTCCCAGCTGGCTCCTCATTGCTCCCCCCCTCATGGTTGTGAAAACAGCCAAATCCCACTTGCTTTCCCTTACTGCTTGATGTATTTCGACCATGTAGAAAAGCCCCATAGAGGTTTACCGGATGGCTTTGTCAGATTCAGAAAAACTAAGCATATGGCTTGTGCCATGCAAAGAGGGTATGGTGGTAATAACAAAATATGCCACCAAACGAACATTAAGCTTAGTACCTGTTTGTTTTTTTCCAGCATGACTGATGAGGGGATACTTAAAAGTGTACAAATAGAATATCTGACAAATCAGCAGCAGGAATGGTAAAGAGGTTAGAGAGCTCTGTGTGACCTCTAGTTTCCAGTGACATTTTAAACTTCAGGACTACTTCCGTTTAGAAGAAAGTAAGCTGCACCAGATCTTTTCATAAAAATCTTTATACAAAAAGTGAATTGATTTTACTGCACCTGCAAGAGAAATGATTTCATCTCACCTCAGGCTCTGTGCATACTTTCCAGGAAGTACTCGCCAAGATAAACTTTTTAATTTGCACTCTTGTGCAGGGATTATGGATGTATCTGGAAAAGCTCCTTTAATGTTTTATTCCTTCTCCACAGCAAATGATGCAGCGGTTTCATATTCAAATAGCCTTGGAGGTTAACTAAAATTGGTGAGGGAGGCTGAGCTTTCACAGATGTGCATGCATGTGTGTGTCTGTATTCCCTGCTTGAGTGCAAGACAGTGCAAGAATGTGCATGCTGTCACTGAGTGTGGCCTCAGCTCACCTCCTCCTTATTCATGTATCCCTCTTCCCTTTTACATGCATTGCAGTGCCTCGACATGAAAAGAGCAGGCCTAATTGGAGTCTGCTTTCTATGCAGCTTCTGTTCCATAACGCCACATTGGGAATTCGAAAAAAAAAAAATAATAATAGTGCGGGGGAGTAAATGGAGAAGGGCCTGTGTGTTTGTATGCATACGACAGAGCGGCTGAAAGAAAATGAGAAGCTGTGATAGGAGGCTGAGAAAGAAAAACTGAGAAAGGAGACGTGATGATGGCTAAACTGTCCTCTTCCATTTTCAGTCTGAATGATTCCATTATCTTGACATAATCCGTCCAAGATCTGCTTATTCTTCATTCCAGCTCTAAGAATTTCAAAGTGAAACAACACGTGTGTGCCACTGCATCTCAATTAGGTCATTGTCTGACTTTTCAAGGGCATGGGTACTCAGCCAACAGTCAATAAGACCCAACTACAGGGTCCTATACAGCTTGATTGCTACAAAAGGACACTGACTACACTACCCATTTTTAATGCATACTGTATGCATTTTTGCCTTCCTTCTCTCTACACCAACACACAGAAACCCCTCGTTTTCCCCTTCATCTTACACACCTTTGGAAAGTTGTCTGTCAGTGGAATTGCTTGGACTATAATGATCCCCTGAATAGGACTTCAGCTTAAGGGCCAGCTAAGGTAACGGATTGGTCTCTGCAGCTTAGCACAGACCAGGTGCTTGGTCAGATATTGGGAAAGATTTTAATGTGGTTTGCATGCATGAGAACGGCAAACCATCCACCCAGGAGAAAGGGAGAAAAGGGAAGAAAACAACAAAGGCTCGTGGGGGGTGGGGTAGAATAGTTGGAGAAGGGAGCATAAAAAATAGAAGAGAATTTGCAAATGACTGGAGAGAAATAAGAAGAAAGCTGGGAGACTGGGATGGTTTAAAATGAGACCGAGAGACAAGGGCAAAAGAGGGAAAGGGCCTGAAAGAAAGTGGAATGAGGCATAGAAGGAAGGGAGAAGAATGTGAACAAGGCAATAGAAAAGGGAGAAAGTTAAGAAGAAAAAAAAGAGGAGGAATGAAAGAGTATCTGGTTTAAAACTGAAGCAGAAAGAAAGAATTTCACCAGAGGCACAGATTATCTATCCAGAATATGTCCTTTTCAGCACCATCAAAGACTGCAGAATTCGCCAATGCTGCGCTTTTTATCATTCCATTCTTTCCCTTTCCTTCTCTCTTTCCCATTTGATTTTCTCCAAAAGATCTCTGAATTGACTGACATTCAGGAGTGAGTGCCACTGGTTTTCTTATTCTATTATTTTTTCCTCTGCAAAGTTAATTGTGAAGTCTCATGCCAGGAATATCCAGTGAGGTCAGTTGTGAAATTGCACTGATCTGGGTCAGAGATTATTCTCTTTATCTCTTTTAACAAGCCCAGGCCTCAGGGTGTGCATAATATTAGCTTTTAGACCTTTACGGTTTAATAACAATTCGAAAGATATGATTTCTCTACACAGACAATGATGTAGTATATCTTTGGTTCTTTGTGACAAAGAGATGGTAGTCTTTACTGTGAAGCCCATCAATCATGAATCAATAATTAGGCAGCAGAAATAAGATGGGTCCATTTTTTATTTACTTATAATTTAATGGGTGTTTCCTGATATGGTGGGGTAGAGTTTGATGAGGTATTACTTTATTATTTGATAGTAATTTGTGTATCTCTTGTGTGCTTGACAAAATACAAATCTTTGATTTATGTGAAACCCTCTCCTCTGAAGCAATTCCACCATTACTGAGGAGACAAACTCAATCTGAAAGCAGTTTCCCTGACAGCGTGTGAAAGCACAGATGACTGGATTGATAAGCTTCAGCAGTCATCCCTTCAGACAGATGAAGGCGTGTGAATGCTATTCTGTCCCTAGTGAAATTGGTCAGCTGAAAAGGTCTTTAGGAGGAAAAAATAGACAGGTTGGAAAAAGCTTTTGAGAAAAGTTTCTTGCCGTCAATGATTTCTTGCACTTCGATTTTTTTTCACCTATGATATTGCAAGCAGAATTTCCAAAAGCTAAGGTCTTGCGTGTACTATCAAGAAGGATGAAGAAAGAAGCAGATTTTCACATTTGAGTATCAGTGTCCATTTGTGCTTCAGTTATCTAGGATATTATCTAGGAAACAATGTGTCAGTTAAGTTTTCAGCTCATCTGACAATAAAACTGGAACACAGGAAATTTTAGGGAGATGTCCAAAAAAAACATATACAATTAAAAAAAATCAGGTGCTATTCTATACATTCCATAATAGACAATTACACCTTATTCTCTTTTAATGTTATGATAATTGTAATAGCTATATGGTTCAACTTTAAAATTTGAAGTCTTCTATCCATCTTCTGTGATTCTTATCCACGTCTCTTTCCCAGTTCCTCTGTAGTCAGAGAGACTCAAAGACAGGAAACCAACCTTTCTGTCCAAATGAAAGGTTATCATCATCACTCAAAAATCCTTCAACACCCAGAGCAACGTGCAGACACGTCTCCTGATTTATTTTGGTTTTAATCTCTGTTACTTACTTTCCATCTCTCTTATTCCTCTAAGGTTTGTCTGTACTCACATTTTACTAATGTGCATGTTCCTGTGGGATTTGCACTGCAGTCCTAATTCAAACAGCTTTTACCCCCTTATGCTGAATCAGATAATGAAAGCAAAAATGATATAAACCAAGAGTAGTGGTTTCTTATTGCTCAACTTGAATCTCAATAACTGAAGCCTGTCACACTATGATATGCAGCTGACATAAATGAGAATTCATGACTTCAAGCAAAAATACAATGAGAATACAATGAGTCCTCCCAAGAAAGAAAGAGGCATTTATTGTCTTGTAGTTGTGTAAAATCAGTGCAAATATTTAAGTTTTAATGTAAAAATCAAACGTGTTTTTTATGGTATTACTATCAGCTTGGAAATATCTGACAATGGGTCTTTGAAACATGTGGTTAATGTGGTGAAATGGTTCATATGAACCCAAACCATCTTTACCTTAATTTAAACAAACCAGAAGGAAAACTATTGTAAACAGTACTGAAAGTACAAAAAAGACAAAAAAGGAACCCCACATCATAACTAGCTTATGGACTTGATAGTTTTTAGGATTTCAGGTAGATATAAAGATATAAAACAAATGTACATCTTTTATTACAAACATTTTGAGTAATTTCTCTATTTTGACAAATGTTTTGTTGTAAAGGGGGTCAAACTTGTGGACAACAATCAACAATTTTTCGTGAGAAAAGTGTTCACTGTGTTTTTACTGTGCTCTTTTTTTGCAATAGGAAAGGTTAAGAAAGAGAGACACATGAAAAAAGGCCTATAAATCACAGCCCTTTCTGTTAGTCCTGAAAAAAACTTGATTTGCCAACTTCAATTACATTGGCTCTTTACAAGAGACTTTTTCCTATTGACAGAGTAGAAAGTATGTTCACGATAATGGGTCAAAGAAGATAAATTGACTTTAAAAATATCCTAATCACTTTCTTCGGGAGCCCCAATCATGAGCATCTGAGGAGCAATAAGGCAGCATGAGGATGATAGTCTGTCATCACTGTGTATCCAACACAAAACGTGTGCCAGCGGAAACCCCACTGAGCCGTCCAGACCTGATGCAAACGAATAAGGAGATCTGAGGTCACACGCCCGAGAAAAACATAATTAAAAGAGACTTAACAGAAGTATCCGAGGAGAAAAAGAAAGTGTCTTAGAAGAACAGAGCTGCCTCCCTCAAATCCTTGTGTGTGCCATATTACAGCCTTAGTAACACAATGAGTATATGCTTTCCCAAGGAGGCACACCTAATTACTCCATTATACTATGTTACTCTTGGGTAAAAAAAGGAACACAGTCACTTTATATGCTGCCAAACTATGGCCACCATGAAAGCAGACAAGTAGACAGTTTGACAGAACCAACTGCAGACAAAGTAGTAGCCGTGAGGAGCTGGACCTCCTCTTTATTTTCTCTCACAACTCTGGCAGCTAAGAATTCAGAATTTGATCAGGGTCTACAGTTTTTGTCCAAGCCAAGTGCTTGAGGTCAGGCATCTCCAGGAAATCAATGGAGGTTTGTGAGCACGTTTTTCCAATACAGATTTTTCAAAGGTTGAAGATATAACAGCTTCGGTGCTAAGAAGAAAAAAATGTACATCAGCCAAGTGTCCTGACAGGTGGTTCCTGTCAGTTTTGAGGCAATTCAGCTTGTTTATCATTGTGTGACTGAAACAAAACGTTCTTTTCAGATCAATTCATCACATCAACATATTAATTACTTTCGCACAAGAGAAGGGCATATTGACCTGAATCTGTCATTTTTGGACATGTGTAACATTCGCACTTTAGGAAAATAATCTTACTCATTGTAACGTTCCAACCTTTACGCAGTTGTCCAGGCATCTCTGTCACAAGCTGCTCAGCGCGGGCTGGCTTTGGCATGAGGGGGTGGGGATCTCTGCATCAGCTGTGTGTTTCGCTTACAAGTAATATTTAAGACTCCATGGCTGCATGATAATGTAATTCACTTTGATAGTAACAGCAGATAACTTTGGTCTTTTTAAGAAAACTATGTGGCAGGGTTTGGAAGATGAACTTGCCATTCAAAAGACCCATTTCTTTATCCATTTTAGCCCGCAATCCACAAGATCAGGCTCCATCTCTTCTTGGTTTTCGGAACCAAGGGGTGACTAAAGGTCATATTCGCAGAACATGCCAATATCAATCTTGTGTCAAAAAGTGTGCAGCGTTAGAAAGATTCTCGTTAATTATTTAGGTAATATTGACATCCCTAACATACATACATAAACACATAGGCAAGGCAATTTTATTTATAGAGCACAATTCGTACACAAGGTAATTCAAAGTGCTTTACAGCTATATAAAATCACAAGAAGGCAATAAAATCATTAAAAATAATGATAATAATAAAAAATAAAAAAAAACATTAAAGAATAATCATTAATTAATTAATTTAAAAGTGAAGAGCGCAGATAAAATACTTTCAGGTGTCATGCACAGCTAAATAGAACTGTTTTCAGCCTGGATTTAAACATTGTCAGAGTTGAGGCCCGTCTCACATCTTCTGGAAGACTGTTCCAGATTTTAGGAGCATAAAACTGAAACGCAGCCTTACCTTGTTTAGTCCTGACTCTGGGCACCAGCAGGAGACCCCTCCCTGAGGCAGGAGACCCCTCCCTGAGGTTCTCAGAGCCCGAGTTGGTTCATATGGCTTTAACATGTCAGAGATGTACTTTGGTGCTTGACCATGAAGACACTTGTACACAAGCAGAGCTGTTTTAAAGTCTATTCTCTGAGCGACAGGAAGCCAGTGCAGAGACCTGAGCACTGGACTAATGTGGTCGTATTTCCTGGTTCTAGTCAGGAGTCGCGCAGCAGCATTCTGGATTAACTGCAGCTGTCTCACAGCCCGTTTAGAGCCCAGTGAGCAGGCCGTTACAGTAGTCTAACCTGCAGGAGACAAACGCATGGATCAGTCTAAGTCTGGTTTAGACACTATTCCTTTGATTCTGGCAATGTATCATATACATATACATATTTAACTACTTTGCTATGGGAGAGTCTTGCCACAAGACATCAGACTCTTCAATGGAGCACATGTTGGTCAGATTAATGAGATGCTCAAATTGCTCGTCCCCCACAGCAGTCAGGGTCAGCAGTGCTCCACCGAGGCCAAGCACGACCTGGGACAGGTGCTGCTTTCCTTCTCCGAGCCACAGAGTCATTTTCCAAAGCATTTTAGAGGCTAACCAAAAGTCCTTCTCTATGGTCTCGCTGAATTCCTCCCATGCTACAGCTTGAGCTTCCACAACCAACAACACACCCTCTCTTCGATCACTGGCTACTTGTCAGCGGCTTCAGGTGGCCTCTGGGATAATCAGGCCAAAAAGTAACCCTTCTTCAGTTTGACGGTTTCCTCACCACCAGTGTGAAAATCTTGTGTTAAGGGGCGAGTTGGTCTTGTCTGTCCAGCAGTATTCCCTACCAACAGATCCAATTTACCACCAGTGGTGATCAGTTGACAGCTATAACCCTCTCCTTACCCAAGTCTCCTGGAAATTTGGCCGCAGGTCAGATACGACTAAAAAGTTGATAAACTACTTTTGGCCTACAACGGCCTTGTACCAAGTAAAGTTATGAATCTCTGTATGCATGAGCATGGTGTTTTTAATGGAAAAAGGCCCCCAAAAAGGTGACCCACTCACTCACCAAGGAGAACTCCAGCATCGAGGGGCACTGTCAGGGGCTTTTGAGTAACCCCACACTCACTCGACGCCTTTCTCTCTGGGCAATTCCTGAGTATGAGTATCTATTCGGCACTGTTCCACCTCACACCTGCTCAGGCTCTTTCCCCAACTGCAATAGCTAGTTTGCAATGCCAGAATTCAGCATGTGAAGGTCTCTGCCTTCATGTGCAGCCCAGCAGCCACTGCACCAAATTTAGAATTTTCTCCCCACAAATTTTAAGCCTACGTAAAGGTGAGTTCCTATGCTTCTCTGGGCTGTGACCCAGCAAAGCCACAGGAGCCAGGGATCATACTTCTCTAGTGTTGCGCCACTGAGGTCCTTGGTGTCAGCATCCAGTATAACACATTAGAACCACTAATATAAGTCATATTTCAGGGTAGAATCAACCCAATATCTTAACTCTCTCCGAAGGATACTTCTGCATGTCGTGTTTAATGGTACGGGAAACCTATAAGGTCTCATGGGTTTCAGGACTTGTTATATCAATATGTAGAAAGTCATACATGCCTTCCTTTGGCCACTTTCTGATTAATCTTTCTTCAGCCCAGCTTTGTCCCAAATCTGTCTAATTGCTGTGTTTCGCATTTAAGAAATCCAAGCAAATCAGATAAAAGTGTTCCCCAGTGTCACTTCCCCTTTGCAGCTGGTTTCTGATATACTGATGCTGTTCACTCTAGGAGCAGTGAACATGGATTGCTCATAATAGCACCCATATTTCAACAGAAAACATCATGCTAAATGTACAATCAGTTGTAAGACAACAAACCTACAATAAATCTATCCAAATAAAGGTTAGAATATTTAACTTTGGTGAGATTTGAATCTGAAATTAATTTTGCAGTGAACGCACGTTTTGTCATTTGGTCATTCTGTTATGGGTAAAATAAAATGAAATAAAAATTGTGAAATGTTATTCTGTTTCTACAGTCTTTCACAGACTGTACAGACTTTCACAGCTCAGTAATGAGCATCATCTCCAGCTGCATTACTTCTGACCTTCTACGTGAGAAAATAAAAAATAAATAGAAAAAAGAAAAGAGATTAATTATTTTTCAGTCTTTCCCCCTCTCTCTCTTCGTGACAAACTGCCCTTATCCCTCTCAGCCACCCAGCATTTGTCCCTCCCTGTTGAGCCAGAGGTCCCAATCTCTCTTCTTTGCAATAGAAAAATCCTCAGAGCACCTCTATATCTCTCATCACTATCACAAGTTGGATCAACTGAAAGGTCCCCATAATAAAGAAATCCAATCAGACTACTCTCCTGCACAATGGGAGATATGAACCCAGCCTTTTATAAAGAGACATACAAACACAAAGAACTTGTAAAGAATATTTTCAATGTTACTACTGAAAAAAGATGGGGTACGATGAACACGAGACTTCAGAAATTCATTATATCACACCACCTTTATATAAACATTTTCATTGTTAGTTGAGGAATGGACCTTTTGTCAAGAAGGCGTAAAATGGAAAACTGCTAAAGCACACTTGTTGGGACTGCTCTCTGTTTTGGGAAAACACCTCGTCAGAGAGTAATGTGAGGAAATCAATACCTCGGGGGTGCTCAGAGATGATTATCTTAGCTTGGAAATGGAACATGGGGGGAACCAACTAGCCTTACTGTGTTGCCAGTTGAAAAGTATACCCACCAACACATCTAAAGCTCACTTCTAAGCATGCTGTTTCATACAAATAGAAATGAAAATGAACAGTTAGCTGTCTAATTAAAAAAAATTACCAGAAGAGCACATCACTGAAATCTATTTATACATTTATAAAACGCATAATATTATAAAAAACCTCTGGAACATCAGCAGGTGAAACGATGTATAAACATGTCAGCAAATATTCTGAGCTTTTGGTGTCACTGTGGAGCAGCTGTATGCTGGTGAGAGTTGGCCTTTCTACTGACCTGTATGCTGGTTTTCAGTCGATCCCCACTTTGTGCAGATACATGCAGTACTCAAATCATGACAATAATGAGTATCATCTGCTATTCTCAACACGTTATGATGTAAATACAGCGATTTCATGCTGCCTACGGCGCACTCTTGGCACTCGTTGACCCCAACTTAGCACAACTCCAGCAGAAAGCCTTCCACTGTGACGTGCTTGTGGAAAACTGGAAAAAATTCTAGACCAAATTGTCATCACATTCTCCTGAAAATCCCTGGTGTTCATAAAAATGGCTATTGTCATCTTATTTAAATGACTGGAGTCTCTCTGTTTGCTAAGATGATGATCTTCCAGTCTTAGTATTCCCTTAGACTGGAAGATCTGTTGGCAATCTGCAATATAACATATATTATATATTTTCTATATATCCACAGAAAATGCAGCTCCTTTCCATGGAGTATGACTGTTGCCTTCAAATGTTACCTTAGTAGCTCAGAACAGACGAAGTACTACCTCAACCATACATGTATAAAGTACTAGCAATTCAGACTTGAGTAGAAGTACAAGTACTCTATCAAAAAAGTGACTTGAGTAGAAGTAGAAGTGCTCTTTAAGCACCGTACTTAAGTGGAAGTACTAAAGTATTAAACATGTTTTGTACTTAAGTATTGCAAGTAGTTTATTTTTAAAATTACTACTCAAGTACTGAAAGTAAAAGTATTGTGTAGTGTAGTTATTAAAGAAATTAGTCGAAAGTTTGAAAATCAAATTGTTTATATTATTCAAAATGTTTGGCTGTAACAGCAGTACAGTGGAATGTAGAAGAGTACCTTAAAACATTGAGCTTAACTCTTGTGAACAAAATAATATGTATTGGCAAGTATGTCCCTTCCCTCTTTAAAGCATCTCCCATCACTTCACATTACCAGTGTTGTATAGTAACGAAGTAAAAATACTTCACTACTGTACTTAAGTATATTTTGGAATACTTTGTACTTTCCTCGAGTTGAAATTTTTTTGACAACTTTCACTTTTACTTCACTATATTTCCGAACTTAATTGCATACTTTTACTCCAATACATTTTCACTTTTCGGTTTAGTTACTCGTTACAAAAAAAGAGAGAGAGAGAGAGAGAGAGAGAGAGAGAGAGAGAGAGAGAGAGAGAGAGAGAGAGAGAAAAAAACGCAACAGTGTTTTGACCCCATGCATGTTATGCCTGCCCAAAGACGGGGAAATTCTATCTTACAGAAAGTCCCCTTTTTTAGGTTTTAAGGTAGTTTTACAAAAAAGGTTTTCCTCTTCAGATGCCAGATAAGCTGCAGTTCCCTCCCAATTCTTTTTTTCTTTTGTATAATGACCGGTTGTGTGTGCACCTCCGATAGCTTGTGAAGTACAGTAATCCTAACAGCTTTTTTTCTTGGTGATGTTGGCCACATTTTCTGTACTGAGTTATTTTATTTATTTTTTAGAAAGATTTACAAAAGGGGTTTCAAACTGGACTCCCTCTTCAGATGCCAGATAAGCTTCAGTTTTCTCCTATTTTTTGTTTATAATGATGGCAATAACAGTAGCAGCCTCTTTTGTTTAATTTTTTTCTTAATGGTGTAATGTACGCCTCATTTTCAGCACTGACCTTACTTGAAGAAGAAAAACTTAAAGGTTCACAAAGTTTGTATTTTCTGTCTAAACCTGGTCTAAATTTTGCCAGCACTTGGTTGTGTGTAGATTTTAAGTGTATTTGACCTTCAAAGTTTACCAAAATATAAAATGTCATTCAAACTGCATTTGCCTCGTTTACTTTTTACTTATACTTTTCATTACATTACTTAAGTACATCTATTTTTACAGTAATTGTCATACTTAAGTACAAGATGTTTTGGATACTTTAAGACTTTAACTCAAGTAACATTTCAGTCAGTGACTTGGACTTTTACCAAAGTCATATTTTGGAGGGGTACCTATACTTTTACTTGAGTGTGAGATTTCAGTACTTTATACAACACTGCACATTACACATTTTCTTTTCATCCTTGTCATTTTCTTTCAACTTGTTAAAAAAATCTCAAGGCCAGTAGGCCACATACAAATACAAATGTCATGTAAAAACAAAAAGTGATTAGAACACCTGAAAACACTGGGCTTAACTCTTTGTGAACAGACAGATCAAGCATGTCCCCTCTCCATTTAACACAAAGAGAGAGAGGAAAAACTGCTCAGCATCAACTTTGCACCAAGAATCACTGAATATCATGAGAACTTTTTTAGAGGCAAAATAAGCAACTTAAGGAATACTGTACGTTAACTTGTTTCATAGGTGGCAACAAACCAGGTCCACTCATTTGTAGGGATGGGAATCGAAAACCGGTTTTTGTTGAGAACCGGTTCCCAATGTTTAAATTTCTTGGAATCGTTTGGCGATTTTGTAAACGATTCCCTTTTCGATTCCAGTGGGCGCGAATGACGACACCATGCAAAATTGCGTGGCGAGTCCAGTGCAGCCAGCAGTCAACAGTAAACATGCCGCCCAAGCGGTACAAACGCTCGAAAGTTTGATTACACATCCCTAAAAAAGACAACAACAGGGCAACTTGCAAAGTGAATATTTCACCAAAGGGAGGAATTACCATCAACATGCAGAAACGTTTGTGCACACAGCATGCAATAACTATGAATGAATGACGCGTTTTCGATCCGCTCCGGACTAACGTTAGTGAATGTCAACCCAGCAGCAGCAGCAACGTTAGCATGTCCTCGGCTAATACTGCAGGTAACCAGCTAACTAACAAACACTGCCTATCATGTTAGCGCAATTTGCATCATTGTAAAACCTGCTGTTAGTAACGGTTAAGGTTAAATGAATGCCTTCTTATGCATTACATTTAGATGACCATCACGAGGAACAGAGCCTGACTGGCTCAGAGCCAGAGGCTGGTGGTACTACCCAGTTCACGTCTACCTCCAGCTTCTCCTTTCACCAGAGCAGGGAAGAGTTAAATTACCCAGGCCATGATAGACGAATGTGGACCTCACCGTTGTTGGGTTTGTAAGGTCATGACTCGTGTTACTTCTAAACTAAACAAAGTTGATGCTAATCGACCGGTTTGTTGTCCTTTTTCTCCAAATGAGAATCGATAAGGGAACCGATAAAGAACCGAATCGTTAAGCAGAATCGAAAATGGAATTGGAATCGTAAAAATCTTATCAATTCCCATCCCCACTCATCTGGTCTAGATGGATTAATGTATGGGTACACAGATCATTGGAGACAAAGATCAGGAGTCTCTTTTGCAACAAATATAGAAAATCAATTGTTCCCTCTTTTATTTTATTTTATCATATAGGCTATTTCTGTTTCTGAAAGGAGATCCAAAAGACACAAACTCTGCTCCACTGAATTAATGGGACCTTATTAAGCCATTTTCAATACACGTCCAGTTGTCTGAGTCATATTCAATGTGACCACTCATTCCCTCTGACTTGCCTATTTTTGATTATCATTCTTCACATGTCTCATCCTAATTTGAACCACTTGCTTGGCTTGAGCTAATTAAACTGTGTACCACAGTACCACTAGCTTAATGCTTACAAAGGGTTCTGGCACACTCGCCTGTTCAACTCTCCCTCCCACCTGACTGTATT
This sequence comes from Odontesthes bonariensis, assembly GCF_027942865.1. Classification (NCBI taxonomy): domain Eukaryota; kingdom Metazoa; phylum Chordata; class Actinopteri; order Atheriniformes; family Atherinopsidae; genus Odontesthes; species Odontesthes bonariensis. The sequence goes on from NC_134521.1 coordinate 26,112,340, forward strand.
CAAATTTATGCTCATGTTGCTCACAAGTCAGCACTTTGCCTTATCTTTAAAACTTTCAGACCTTGTTTTTTCATGCTTTTCTCCTCTTTTTTCTCCCTCCTCCCAGATAAATAATGAATGGATAATCATAGGGATATCTCTTTCAGATGAGCAAGTGCATTTTGTGAGTGAAATGCCCTAAATTTACGTATAAATATGTATAAAGTTACAGGCAAAACTAATGAGGAAGATTGCTACAGGAATGAGTCCAAAAAAATAATTAGAATAATCAAAAAAGGGTCAAGATATTTATCAGGAATCAAGAACCAACATGAAGCTTTCCATGGTAATTTCCTTATTTAAATAAAAAAATCTTCATTTTCTTTTATTTACTTTAAAAAAAATAAATAAAAACAACCACATTATAAATATCCAATAACATAATATATGATGTCAGATTATATTCATATTTTCCTCCAGGCTATGCAATTCAGCGCAATACAACAGATGATTGGGGGGGGGGGGGGTTTGCATGCCCCAATGAGTCTGGGAGCTATGTTGTCCGGGGCTTTAAGCCCCTGGTAGGGTCACCAATGGCAAACAGATCCTAGATGAGGGACCACACAAAGAACAGCTCACAAAACCCCTATGATGATGGACAATATTGGACACCGTGTACCCTTGCCCGGACGCGGGTCACCCGGGTCCTCCCCCTGGAGCCAGGCCCAGGGGTGGGGCCCGCCGGCGAGCACCTGGTGGCCGGGTCTGTGCCCGTGGGGCTCGGTCGGGCACAGCCCGAAGAAATTACACGGGTCCCCCTTCTGACGGGCTCACCACCCGTGGGAGGGGCCATGGTGGTCGGGCGCAGTGTGAGCTGGGTGGCAGCCGAAGGCGGAGACCTTGGCGGTCTGATCCTCGGCTACTGAAGCTGGCTCTAGGGACGTGGAACGTCACCTCTCTGCTGGGGAAGGAGCCTGAGCTGGTGCGCGAGGCTGAGCGGTTCCGGCTAGATATAGTCGGACTCACCTCGACGCATGGCTTGGGCTCCGGAACCAGCCTCCTCTAGAGGGGTTGGACTCTCTTCCACTCTGGAGTTCCCCCCGGTGAGAGGCGTAGAGCAGGTGTGGGCATACTTATTGCCACCTGGCTGTGCGCCTGTACATTGGGGTTTACCCCGGGAGGAGGGTAGCCTCCCTCCGCCTTAGGGTGGGGGGACGGGTCCTGACTGTTGTTTGTGCTTATGCGCCAAACGGCAGTTCAGAATACCCACCCTTTTTGGAGTCCCTTTTGGAGACTCCCTCGTCCTGCTGGGGGACTTCAATGCTCACGTGGGCAATGATAGTGAGACCTGGAGGGGTGTGATTGGGAGGAACGGCCCCCCGATCTGAATCAGAGTGGTGTTTTGTTATTGGACTTCTGTGCTCGTCACGGACTGTCCATAACGAACACCATGTTCAGGCATAAGGGTGTCAATATGTGCACTTGGCACCAGGACGCCCTAGGCCGCAGCTCGATGATCGACTTTGTGGTTGTATCGTCGGACTTGCGGCCGTATGTCCTGGACACTGGGGTGAAGAGAGGGGCGGAGCTGTATACTGATCACCACCTGGTGGTGAGTTGGCTCCGCTGATGGGGTAGGAAGCCGGTCAGACCTGGCAGGCCCAAACGTATTGTGAGGGTGTGGTGAGGGCGGGGCTCTCCTGACCTCAACTAGGGATGTCGTGAATCGGTGGGGGGAATACTTCGAGGGCCTCCTCAATCCTACCGACACGCCTTCCGATGAGGAAGCAGAGTTGGGGAGGTCGGACGTGGGGCCTCCCATTTCTGGGGCTGAGGTTGCCGAGGTGGTCAAAAAGCTCCTCGGTGGCAAGGCCCTGGGGGTGGATGAGGTCCATCCTGAGTTCCTCAAGGCTCTGGATGTTGTAGGGCTGTCTTGTTTGACACGCCTCTGCAGCATCGCGTGGACATAGGCGGCAGTGCCTCTGGACTGGCAGATCGGGGTGGTGGTCCCCCTCTTTAAAAAGGGGGACCGGAGGGTGTGTTCCAACTATAGGGGGATCACACTCCTCAGCCTCCCTGGTAAGGTCTATTTGGGGGTAGTGGAGAGGAGGATCCACCGGATAGTCGAATCTCGGATTCAGGAGGTGCAGTGTGGTTTTCGTCCTGGCCGTGGAACAGTGGACCAGCTCTATACCCTCGGCAGGATCCTGGAGGGTGCATGGGAGTTCGCCCAACCGGTCTACATGTGTTTTGTGGACTTGGAGAAGGCGTTCAACCATGTCCCTCGGGGACTCTTGTGGGGGGTGCTCCGGGAGTATGGAGTGCCGGACTCCTTGATATGGGCTGTTCGGTCTCTGTATGACCGGTGTCAGAGTCTGGTCCGCATTGCCGGCAGTAAGTCGGACATGTTTCCTGTGAGGGTTGGACTCCGTCAGGGCTGCCCTTTGTCACCGATTCTGTTCATAATTTTTATGGACAGAATTTCTAGGCGAAGCCAGGGCGTTGAAGGGGTCCGTTTTGGCGACCTCAGAATCAGGTCTCTGCTCTTTGCGGACGATGTGGTTCTGTTGGCGTTGTCGGGCCGTGACCTTCAGCTCTCACTGGAGCGGTTCGCAGCCGAGTGTGAAGCGGCTAGGATGAGAATCGGTACCTCCAAATCTGAGACCATGGTCCTCGGCCGGAAAAGGGTGGAATGCTCTCTCCGGGTCGGGAATGAGATCCTTCCCCAAGTGGAGGAGTTCAAGTATCTCGGGGTCTTGTTCACGAGTGAGGGACGAATGGAACAGGAGATTGACAGACGGATCGGTGCGGCGTCTGCAGTGATGCGGGCTCTGCACCGGCCCGTCGTGGTGAAGAAGGAGCTGAGCCAGAAGGCGAAGCTCTCGATTTACCGGTCAATCTATGTTCCTACCTTCACCTATGGTCACGAGCTGTGGGTAGAACGAGATCGCGAATACAACCGGCCGAAGGGTGTCTGGGCTCTCCCTTAGAGATAGGGTGAGAAGCTCGGTCATCCGGGAGGGGCTCGGAGTAGAACCGCTGCTCCTCCGAATCGAGAGGAGTCAGATGAGGTGGCTCGGGCATCTGGTTAGGATGCCTCCTGGACGCCTCCCTGGTGAGGTGTTCCGGGCCCGTCCCACTGGGAGGAGGCCCCGGGGAAGACCCAGGACACGTTGGAGAGACTATGTTTCTCGGCTGGCCTGGGAACGCCTCGGGGTCCCCCCAGAAGAGCTGGAGGAAGTGGCCGGGGACAGGGACGTCTGGCTTTCTCTGCTCAAGCTGCTGCCCCCGCGACCTGATCCCCGGACAAGCGGAAGATGATGGATGGATGGATGGAGAATTTACATACATTTTTTTTTTTTTTTTTTTTTTTTTTTCAGCATTAAAACAATACCACTCCTCACTATCAACAATGTTTGATCACAATTACTAGTAACAGCGGAAACAAGTGATATGTAGAGCACCAGTGTCTTGATATTTATGTATTCAACTCTTATCCGAGTCCAAGGTTAATTTGCAACTTTTATCTGAGGGAAATTGGATGAAGTGATGGACAGTTTCATGATATATAAATGAAAAGTAATTAATATGATATTCCACTATGCACAGTTACGCTTTGACTTCTTCGCCCTTCATCTCTTCTCGTCTCCTACTCCCCTGTCCTGTGAAGGCACAGATAACGCTGCAATGGCTCCATCGATGAAGTAGACTCCCTTTGTGCTCAGAGCTGTGTCTGCTTGATGAGTCCTAAATTGCTAAATAGATCCGGTCATTACGGCCAAGGATTATGGCAGCACACTGAGCCTTGTTCTCCCTATAATTAGCTGGGAGAAAAGCCACAGAGTTCTGTTTGAACTGGAGTCTTTCAGGAGCTCATTTTTGATCTTTGTGACTGCGCTTAATTTAGGTTTGATAGTGTTTAAGAAATTCCATTCATTGTTATTGTACGATGGATATAATTAACAGCATGACTCCATCCACCCATTCAATAGTTCAACTCAACACATCACATACATATCAAGGTATATGAAAATATGCAGTCTGTTTTAGGTCCTGTAACATCTCTCAACATTTTTGGTGAAGGTGTTTCATTTTTTTTGCATCAGCGTGTAAAGCATGAAAACAAATTCACATGTACGGGCTGTAGCCATCTTTCTTTTACGTGCTTTATTTTGTAATTCATTTCAGTTCAATTGAAAGAAACTGACATGTTAATAAGGCTTGCTTAAGCGGCTTCCCTTGTTTTTATGTCAGCCTTTTCAGGGCTCGACATTAATGGTTGTTCACTTGGGTTAAGACTGTTAATCTGTTGTGGGGTGGAGGGGCAATCAAACTAAATGAAAACAAACAAAAAAGCACCACGACATCACAAAAAAGGGAAACTCGGACAAGTGCTGTCCCAAGACCCCACGTAAAGATACAGTGTCAGCACTCACAAATAAGTTTTACAAGTTTAATATTGCATGGCAACAAGGATGAATATGTTAATAACAAAGTTTATATCGCTGTGCAATCTAAGCGTAGTTATTAAACATTTTCATCAGTGCTGACATTTTCATATGTAAGCATCAGCATAAGGTTACGACAACAGCTCTTAATAGTTCAATTTAACTAGCATAATTGCAGTCTTTTTAACCAACTTGGGGTCCGTTTCACGTAGCAGGTTCAACCAACTCTGAGTTTATTCCTGATCTCTGAGTTGATCTACTCTGAGATAGAAAACCCTGAGTTTTCGGTTCCAGAAACGCTGATTTGAGTGAGGTTAATCAACTCTGAGTAAGTTCACCTTGAGTTTAGCGCGTGCACCACAACTTTAAAAAGCCAGCATCAATGGAGCCCCGATTCGATGAGTCACCTTGGCAAGGTGGAAGAGGAGGGGCTACGTTTTTCACCAACCTCGAATTGGAAATCTTAATGCGCTCATACGGCGAGTTTCAATACGTTTTTAGAAATAAGTGCAACACCGCTGCAGCAGCAAAAGTGTAAGTTTAAATGTAGTCCTTTGCAATCACAATAATATTACAAGGAAACTGCTTGAATGGTAACCCATTCATTTATTTCATTTAGGTGCAATCCCGCAGGGGAGAAGCGCTCTTGGCAGCAGTTTAAGATGAAATATAAAAACAATGTTCAAACAGGTGAGACCTCAGCATGGAGGTACCTCATTTTGATCATGTTTTACACTGTAAAATAAATATTAAGTGGCTATTTGACTGTGCAGTTATTTTATTCCCAACATAATGCTGTTTTCACACACATAAACTATGTCTTCTCATCTATACCATCCATCCATCCATTATCTATACACCGCTGAATCTGTCAGTCGGGTCGCGGGGGGACTGGAGCCTATCCCAGCGGTCAATGGGCAAGAGGCGGGGTACACCCTGGACAGGCCGCCAGTCCATCACAGGGCCACATAGAGACAAACGAGACAAACAACCATACACACTCACAGTCACTCAGAAGGACAATTTAGAGTCATCATCTATATCATGTTCTGTTAAATAATTAAGCCTATTTAAACTAACACAGACTTCTACTGAGCCAACAGAAAGAAGGCAGATGCCCGTAAAACGGGTGGTGGCCAGCACCTCTAACGGGAGGGCAGTGGCTGAGGGAATCCCCGGAGGGAATCCACCCCCAAGACACGAGTGCCTTTATAAAATATAATAGGCCTATATATGTCTTTTTTAAGCCTCTTCATACAAATATTTATTTGTCTTTTATGTCTTTTTTTTCTTTTGTCCCAACACATTCTGATGGTGCCGCTCAAAAAGATAATTGTCTGTAAATGAAAAAATCTATGCGCGGTCTGATAACCATCTCCGACGAATATTTATTTCTCTGCGCAATAATGCTGCACCTTCATCCACGGGATCGTTTTCAAAAGGACATGTTCGTGAAAAAAGTCGCCTCCTGCTGTGCCTAATGGACTTATAGAAGTAGAAGAACTCACTCTGCTGCCTGAATGAATGAGGAAATCAAATGGCGTGTGTGGCTGAAAGAGGGCGGAGACAGAGAGAAACTCAAGGTTTCTTGAATAAAACCTGGTCCCGACCAGGTTAGGTTCAGAGAGTCTGTTACTCCGGTAACTGACCGTGAGGTTAAGTTACCTCTCTTTGTGAAACAGGCTAGAGTTACCCCTCTTTCTCGGGGTTGAGTTACCTCCCTTTGTGAAACGGAAAACTCAGGGTTTACCTCATTTCAGGGTTAACCTACTCAGAGTTTTCACTAAACCTGAACGTGAAACGGACCTCTGCTCTCCAACCACCTGAGGAGTCAACTAATTCTTAACTGAAGTGTTGGGCAGGTGTTAAAATTCTCTCTGTAGCTGACATGTTGTGCAAATATAACCAAATTACCATGATTTGTTTTGTTTGTTTGTTTTGTTTAGGAAGGACGAAAATACGAAGAAACTTGAAAATGTTACCATCCTGACAGAACTGGTTCATATAAATGCTATTTTACAAAAATACCAGTAAGAAATCTGTCATTTTAGTCACCAGTAAACGCAACAATCTGTTACTTGACATTACGTGTTGGTCATGAAATAAAGAAGGAAAAGAAAAACAGTTCCTAATTCTACAAAACTGACAATCTTGAATACAGCACATGGCAGTTACACAAATTGTGACACCCATGGTATTTTGAATATGTGGATGATTTACAATAACTGTCTAAATCCCTGTTAATTGTTTCTTTCTAGTTTTTTCTTAATCACTCTATTTCCATTGTCAACAAATGAGTTTGGCTACTGGGCAAGTACAGCATAACAGTTTTAAAAAGTCCTTCACTGCAGGATCAGCAATCTAAGAGCTGCAACCCACACGCACGTTTTGGGGAGGAAATCGCGCAATAAGGCAGGTTGTTTTGGACGCTTGGTTCTTTGGCTGGTCGTACATATCTACAACCAAGTAATGTTTACTTTTTCAAGACTATTTGTTCATGTAATCCTGTGTCATCAAAACGAGTTTCCACTCTACCCTTGGCTTCATGCTTAGGGTATATGATCAGAATCTGATCAAGCTATTCAAACTGATAGATACATGGATTAATGGGGTTGTTTCTCCAAATCCTAGAATACACAGGCAGTGCTGCCAGAACATTCTACAGCACAAAAAGCACTGCAGAGAAAGATCAGATTATTCAAGACTAATATATCAAAAAATAAAAAAAGTTAGTGTATTAACTTGAATAAATGGTCAAATGAGTGTACATTTTCTCCATATCCAGGGAGAGATCAAAGTAATTCATCCTAATAAGAATATTAACTCAACTTTGGCTCTTTGGTAACACAATTTTTTCTTTTTCTTATTGTGTGCCTGTGCATGTGTGTAATTATATCCTCTTTGTTTTGGGGTTTTCTGAAAAGAATTTAAGCCAACAGAGGATACGCCTAAAAGTAAATATGATTTTTGATTAAATGAATGTGTTGCTCCACAGTGAATGAATTATACTGCACTCTGGTGTCTGAATGATGTGAACTATTCATACACTTTGAATGGCCTTGCCACAGTAGACAAAGAGACTTGTTTCTGCAGGGCTTACATGAAGTAAGTGTGAATAATGAGTTATACAAATGTCATCATATGGCCTGCACAAACTCAAATCAAATCAAGGTTATTTGTATAGCACATTTCATGTACAAAACAATTCAAAGTGCTTTACATAAAGTAAAAGAGTGGAAGAGAGTGGAAGAAGCATTACAAATACATAAAATAATATAAAGAGAAACAAATGAAATAATTTAAATGAAATTTAAATGATTAAAAACAAGCAACAATCTAGATAAGTTAAAAGATAGCATGCAGATTTCATGCATAGACACATGAGAAAAGAAATGTTTTTAACCTGGATTTGTCTACATTTGGTGAAAGTTTAATCTCCACTGGCAGTTTGTTCCACTTGTTTGCAGCATAACAGCTAAATGCTGCTTCTCCATGTTTAGTCTGGACTCTGGACTGGACCAGCTGACCTGAGTCCTTGGATCTAAGAGCTCTGCTGGCTTCATATTCTCTGAACATATCACTGATATGTTTTGGGCCTAAACTGTTCTGGGATTTGTAAACCATCAGCAGGCTTTTAAAATCTATTCTGTGACTGACTGGAAGCCAGTGTAAAGATTTCAAAGCTGCTGTGATGTGTTCAGATCTCTTAGTCCGGGCAGCAGCGTTCTGGATGAGCTGCAGATGTTTAATGCTCTTTTTGGGAAGTCCAGTTAAAAGAGCGTTACAGTAATCGAGTCTACTGGAGATGAATGCATGGATGAGTTTCTCCTGGTCTTTTTGGGAGAGGAAACCTTTAATTCTGTTGATGTTTCTGAGATGGTAAATGACACCAGTGACCACTGCTCATTGGTTCAGTCCACTGGAATGACACTGGTTCAGACTACAGGAATGACACCAGGGACCACTGATCACTGATTCAAATCAAAAATCAAATCACACATCACAATACCAAAGACAAGCACACCAGCACATAAACACACTCTGTTACCTGCATTTTGAGGGTGGATGCACAGTAGAATCATTTTAGCAGGGCAGAGTTAATGGAAGAGTTCATTCCCAGGAAGGCAGATCATTTTCTGTGTGTTTAATATTGTTCGACATCATAAACACAACATGAATTATGCAGGAAGTCGATTCTTTCTGGATTGAAACTCATTGCTAATTAGTAATTAATCAAACTAAATCAATTTCAGTGATTAAAAAATGATCACTTGATTTCACAGACGTGGGTGAACTGTTAAAGTTGTCTGGCACGTAAAGTCAAGTCTCACACGCCTTTACAGGTCATGTTCTGTCTGGGTAACAGTCCAGCACTCATTTTACTATAATATATTTAGTCAGTGATCAGTAGTATGAGGGGATTCACCCAGTGACCAGCCAGGAATCAGAATCAGATTTATCTGATTTACAGAAACTCTAACATCACAGCGACACTTTTACATACAACTTACTACAGTTGCTGTGGATGTGTACCAAGTTTTCAACCGCGGAACAGGACAAGAAGCTCACAATCTCTTTTGGTCATCCATGGACGTGATGAGAAGTCAAGCAAGTGCAAATCAGCAGGTGCAGATATGTAAGGTTGGACTAAAGGTTGTATTGTTGTACTGTAAGCAGAAAACAGAATTGAAAAAAATTCTCTCTAATGAGGCGAGGCAGTCAGATGTGCTTTGTGAGATCAACGTCCGTGTTACTTCTAGTCTTTCAACAGATTATTTGTCAAAGATAAGTTGATATTATAAACGCTTTGAATGATAGAAAATCTTCTTCTAGTATAAACTGGATAGTCATGTGTGAAATATTTATTAAGAAGCTCGTTCTGTCCGAGGAGAACAGCTGTCAGTGACTGTGCAGTCCACAGTCCGCCTCATTGAAAGTTCACAGCATGTTTATCAGCACGTGATCACTGGGACACACCTACCTGCTTCTCTGATTTGGGTCAATAACCTCACACAAGTAAGAATTCTTATGTGCATCATTTTCCATGGCAGAGCTGAATATCTATGTGCAATATGAATGTCAAGTGTGTCCACCAGTGCATACATTCAATCTCACAGCACTATAAATAGCTATTGTAATGGATACATTCACCGAGGTGAGAATTCACCGCCTTGATAAGCCAGAGCTCTCTTATATCTACTTTCTCAAAGTTTAAGGCATGACAGGGTGAGCTGAGGCGCAACACCTATCTGATCAAACTCGACCTTTAAGGTTTTCCTCATTTGATAAAAATCAAAAAAAATAAGGGAAATATTTCACCAAGATGTGTTTCATTTCCCACAGCATTAACGCTACTCTGTCAGGTTTAGGGGTTGGGGGTAAAGGTGGGAAGGTAGGACACGGATGCAGACTTCAAAAAACAAAGTAGAAACAAAAGGCGCGGCAAAGCCGGATTTAAAAACTAAACTGTGACAAAAACAAAACAAAACAAAATCACTTGACATGGCATGGAAGAAATACCTAACTTTAGCCGGGCAGGTTGGGACAGACAGGCCATGAACACTAACAAAGGCAAAGATCCGACAGAACTGACAGGGGAGGCAGGAAACTAAATAGAGGGCTGGGAGTGATTGGGGAGTGAGTGCAGCTGAGGGGAATAAACAGGTGCAGTGAGTGAACTAATTAACAGGGTGCAGGGAAAAGTAAGACATGAACTGACACCAAAACATAACCTAAAACATGAAACTAAAAAACACAAGTCCATGGGCATGACATACTCTGCATGTCATAGTTGTCATTTGCTTAATGTTACATTTTGTTGTTAAGATCGCTTTCACCAGCTGACTTAACACGACTCTTGGTATTGTTGTTAATCACACATTCACTTGTTTCTTTTACTTCTTTGAAGGTGAAATGTTCGAACAGTGCTTGGTTTTCATATCCCTGAACAAATAAGTATCGCATGCTGGTTGTATAATGGTTTCTTTGCGTTTTAGAGTTTTAGTAATACATCTGAAAAATAAACCATTTTGTGATCGTTTTCATGTCAACGCTTTACTGTTGTGGGTGAAAAACCCACAAAAATCGACAGTACCTGCTCTTTATTGTATTACTCTATAATACTCAGAATACTACTCCAAATTGAGGGGGAAAACTTAAGGGAACAAGCCAGGAGAAATCGGGTGAAATTCTTCAGATTCTCTGTAGTCAAGGAAAATACAGTACAATAATGATGTGCTCCAACAAAAGACCGCTTTCTTTTCCTTTATACTGTCCCCTGCTTGTTAACTAGGTGATTTTCCACCAGGCTGTTGTAAGCTGTCAAGAGGTGGGTGTCTCCCTTTTGGTAAAATAAGGCCTCTATGTCTCCTTTGATGTTCACTTGCTGGATTCATCTGGTGTCCAATAGTCAAATACATGGATGTCTTTTTGCAACAAACCCACACAGGATGCAGCACTGCATACTATAAGCACAAATTGTCCAGCCTATGCACCTCTACATTTCACATAGAGTTCACAGCCTACGTTTCAAACTGGACACATGGAAACAGTCTTCCTTTTACAGCCAGGTGCCTTAAATGTTGGAGTCCCTTAAAAAAGATCCAACTGTGTCTTTAAAAATGTGGACTGTCTGCAAATCAAACATCTACCATTAGTGGTTCTCAACCTGTTTTCAGTAATGTACCCCCTTACCAGCTCAAAGCAGTTAAAACAAAACATTGTGCCATCGGTGTCTGATTTATAACTTTATTTATAACTTATTCGACTTTGTACCTGATAGACACAAATTTCCAACAAAAGAAATCACTAACATAACTGCATAGAAAATGTTCACAAAACCTGATTCAAATAAAATATTTGCTAAAGATGAAAAATGGAAATATTAACATAAAAATGTATTTTTCAAGGATCAAAAAGACAACGTACATCTTAAAGCTACAAACTGTGACACTGAACATTGTATTATTGCATTGAACTGAACACTTTTGCATTTATATTTAAGTGAGAAACTTGGGCCTGAGGAACTTTGTGAATCTTGGTGGCAGGGAGGCAACTGCTGTGATCAAGCTCTTCTCCAGGCACAGTTTCTTTGCTTTGTTTTGATCACTGAAGAGAAGGAGGCCTCACTTATAAATGTGACATTTCCAAGAGTTTTTCCTGAGAAGTGACAGGTAGCTTGCTTCTGTTTGCTTCAGACAAGGGAAACAGGTTTCCCACCCAATCCAACTGTGCATATTTTTCCTCTATGTCCAGAAAGTAGGAAGGAAAATCTTAAATCAAGTTGGTCAAAAGTCCTACTATGACCAACTTGACGAGCGCTCTGTCCACATCCTCACTAGAGAGAAAATGATCCACCTGAGGGAAGCAGGTGGAATCCCCCGGTGCACAGGTCCTTTTCCACAGCTCTGCTTGCTTCAGGAAGCCACAAACCTCGTCGTACAGAATTTAAATGCTGTTGTTCTTGCCCTGCAGAGACATCTTTAGTTCGTTCATTTTGCTGAATATATCTGCCAGACAGCGCAGTTTTTCAAGCCAGTTTGTGCCCTGGAACAATAGTGTCCTGCAGAATTGTATGTGCTCATGAATGTATTCAGTATCGACGTATCTCACAAAAGCAACAAGTTGTGCATTTCCCCTGACATGTGTGGATTCATCCAGCTGAAGTGAAAAAGAGTCTTCACTCTTATCATGCAACTTGCTCGACAATGTCTGTTCCCATTTGACCTACTCTGCAGCCATTTGATAAAGTCTTTCATTTCTCTGCTGCATTTGTGTCCAACATGGTCTCAGCCGGCACAACAAGTAAGGAATGAGCAGGTCTTCAGCTATAGTGAATGGTTTCTTGGCTTTTGCTAGCAAAGACACCACATAAAAGGCCTCCGGGGCTCTGGCTGATGTCGAGGAGGCTTTCTGCATTGTGTCTTGGGATGGCCTGAATACAGCTTCCTCCTAAAAAAAACTTGGCTTACGAACATGACATGCATGTTTTGTCCTGAGATGCCGCTGAAGATGTGCTGGTTTCATGCTACTGTTGGCTAATCTCTTTCCCACAGAAATAACACAATGCCTTGGGTGGGTTGTAACTGGTGGACATGAATCCCAATCACACATTTTCTTCTGAATACTGTTGGAATTTTTCCGGCTCTGGTTTTGCCTTCTTTGGTCCCTCTCCTTCCTTGTTTTCAGCATCATTGCTGCTACGCTTCAACCATGACTCCATTGTTGGTTTTCAAAGCAGGTGTTTGACAGGTGATGCCACATGGCACGTGTTAGGTTGGGTCAAACCATTCTGGTATGGGGGACACTTTTCTTTTAGGATAATGAAATTCAATTTAACTTTCATTTATATTTTATTGAAACATTTATTTGCATGTATTGTATTTCTTTGATATTTTAAAAAAGTGCCCTCATGTTCCCATGGGGGTACGCCGACCTCCATTTAAGAACCAATGGTCTACATATGATACTTTCTTCAGTAACTCCAATATAAAACGTTTGTAGTTTTACTCCCTGAACTGACCTCCGATTAGTTATCTTTTCGCTAATTTTCTCTTTTCTCTTTGGTAAGAGATGGTACATGATACATCCCACCATTTTGATAATGTCTAACCATCTCAATGGAAACCTTAAATCCACTTGATGGTTAGTCCTGATAGATGAAAACAATGGTGACGTCGAGCAGTAATGACAACAAATGAAATAGAGTTGCTAAATTTGAGGCACCCCTCTGCACGCTCTGATTTTTGTTAGGTATGTAGCCAATGGATCTATAATTATATCCAGAGTCATTTGTGTGGAGTCATTAATTATAGCACTTGGTTAGGCAGACAGGAGATGAGGAAAGGATGCTGATAAAGCGCCTTACAGAGAGTGTGAAGTCCTGCAACACAGGACACACATATGAATGAATACAAGAATGGATTGAATGTATGCATGCTCATGCTTACAACTTGCAAAACAGGCACACATCACAATACCAAAGACAAGCACACCAGCACATAAAACACACTCTGTTACCTGCATTTTGAGGGTGGATGCACAGTAGAATCATTTTAGCAGGGCAGAGTTAATGGAAGAGTTCATTCCCAGGAAGGCAGATCATTTTCTGTGTGTTTAATATTGTTCGACATCATAAACACAACATGAATTATGCAGGAAGTCGATTCTTTCTGGATTGAAACTCATTGCTAATTAGTAATTAATCAAACTAAATCAATTTCAGTGATTAAAAAATGATCACTTGATTTCACAGACGTGGGTGAACTGTTAAAGTTGTCTGGCACGTAAAGTCAAGTCTCACACGCCTTTACAGGTCATGTTCTGTCTGGGTAACAGTCCAGCACTCATTTTACTATAATATATTTAGTCAGTGATCAGTAGTATGAGGGGATTCACCCAGTGACCAGCCAGGAATCAGAATCAGATTTATCTGATTTACAGAAACTCTAACATCACAGCGACACTTTTACATACAACTTACTACAGTTGCTGTGGATGTGTACCAAGTTTTCAACCGCGGAACAGGACAAGAAGCTCACAATCTCTTTTGGTCATCCATGGACGTGATGAGAAGTCAAGCAAGTGCAAATCAGCAGGTGCAGATATGTAAGGTTGGACTGAAGGTTGTATTGTTGTACTGTAAGCAGAAAACAGAATTGAAAAAAATTCTCTCTAATGAGGCGAGGCAGTCAGATGTGCTTTGTGAGATCAACGTCCGTGTTACTTCTAGTCTTTCAACAGATTATTTGTCAAAGATAAGTTGATATTATAAACGCTTTGAATGATAGAAAATCTTCTTCTAGTATAAACTGGATAGTCATGTGTGAAATATTTATTAAGAAGCTCGTTCTGTCCGAGGAGAACAGCTGTCAGTGACTGTGCAGTCCACAGTCCGCCTCATTGAAAGTTCACAGCATGTTTATCAGCACGTGATCACTGGGACACACCTACCTGCTTCTCTGATTTGGGTCAATAACCTCACACAAGTAAGAATTCTTATGTGCATCATTTTCCATGGCAGAGCTGAATATCTATGTGCAATATGAATGTCAAGTGTGTCCACCAGTGCATACATTCAATCTCACAGCACTATAAATAGCTATTGTAATGGATACATTCACCGAGGTGAGAATTCACCGCCTTGATAAGCCAGAGCTCTCTTATATCTACTTTCTCAAAGTTTAAGGCATGACAGGGTGAGCTGAGGCGCAACACCTATCTGATCAAACTCGACCTTTAAGGTTTTCCTCATTTGATAAAAATCAAAAAAAATAAGGGAAATATTTCACCAAGATGTGTTTCATTTCCCACAGCATTAACGCTACTCTGTCAGGTTTAGGGGTTGGGGGTAAAGGTGGGAAGGTAGGACACGGATGCAGACTTCAAAAAACAAAGTAGAAACAAAAGGCGCGGCAAAGCCGGATTTAAAAACTAAACTGTGACAAAAACAAAACAAAACAAAATCACTTGACATGGCATGGAAGAAATACCTAACTTTAGCCGGGCAGGTTGGGACAGACAGGCCATGAACACTAACAAAGGCAAAGATCCGACAAAACTGACAGGGGAGGCAGGAAACTAAATAGAGGGCTGGGAGTGATTGGGGAGTGAGTGCAGCTGAGGGGAATAAACAGGTGCAGTGAGTGAACTAATTAACAGGGTGCAGGGAAAAGTAAGACATGAACTGACACCAAAACATAACCTAAAACATGAAACTAAAAAACACAAGTCCATGGGCATGACATACTCTGCATGTCATAGTTGTCATTTGCTTAATGTTACATTTTGTTGTTAAGATCGCTTTCACCAGCTGACTTAACACGACTCTTGGTATTGTTGTTAATCACACATTCACTTGTTTCTTTTACTTCTTTGAAGGTGAAATGTTCGAACAGTGCTTGGTTTTCATATCCCTGAACAAATAAGTATCGCATGCTGGTTGTATAATGGTTTCTTTGCGTTTTAGAGTTTTAGTAATACATCTGAAAAATAAACCATTTTGTGATCGTTTTCATGTCAACGCTTTACTGTTGTGGGTGAAAAACCCACAAAAATCGACAGTACCTGCTCTTTATTGTATTACTCTATAATACTCAGAATACTACTCCAAATTGAGGGGGAAAACTTAAGGGAACAAGCCAGGAGAAATCGGGTGAAATTCTTCAGATTCTCTGTAGTCAAGGAAAATACAGTACAATAATGATGTGCTCCAACAAAAGACCGCTTTCTTTTCCTTTATACTGTCCCCTGCTTGTTAACTAGGTGATTTTCCACCAGGCTGTTGTAAGCTGTCAAGAGGTGGGTGTCTCCCTTTTGGTAAAATAAGGCCTCTATGTCTCCTTTGATGTTCACTTGCTGGATTCATCTGGTGTCCAATAGTCAAATACATGGATGTCTTTTTGCAACAAACCCACACAGGATGCAGCACTGCATACTATAAGCACAAATTGTCCAGCCTATGCACCTCTACATTTCACATAGAGTTCACAGCCTACGTTTCAAACTGGACACATGGAAACAGTCTTCCTTTTACAGCCAGGTGCCTTAAATGTTGGAGCCCCTTAAAAAAGATCCAACTGTGTCTTTAAAAATGTGGACTGTCTGCAAATCAAACATCTACCATTAGTGGTTCTCAACCTGTTTTCAGTAATGTACCCCCTTACCAGCTCAAAGCAGTTAAAACAAAACATTGTGCCATCGGTGTCTGATTTATAACTTTATTTATAACTTATTCGACTTTGTACCTGATAGACACAAATTTCCAACAAAAGAAATCACTAACATAACTGCATAGAAAATGTTCACAAAACCTGATTCAAATAAAATATTTGCTAAAGATGAAAAATGGAAATATTAACATAAAAATGTATTTTTCAAGGATCAAAAAGACAACGTACATCTTAAAGCTACAAACTGTGACACTGAACATTGTATTATTGCATTGAACTGAACACTTTTGCATTTATATTTAAGTGAGAAACTTGGGCCTGAGGAACTTTGTGAATCTTGGTGGCAGGGAGGCAACTGCTGTGATCAAGCTCTTCTCCAGGCACAGTTTCTTTGCTTTGTTTTGATCACTGAAGAGAAGGAGGCCTCACTTATAAATGTGACATTTCCAAGAGTTTTTCCTGAGAAGTGACAGGTAGCTTGCTTCTGTTTGCTTCAGACAAGGGAAACAGGTTTCCCACCCAATCCAACTGTGCATATTTTTCCTCTATGTCCAGAAAGTAGGAAGGAAAATCTTAAATCAAGTTGGTCAAAAGTCCTACTATGACCAACTTGACGAGCGCTCTGTCCACATCCTCACTAGAGAGAAAATGATCCACCTGAGGGAAGCAGGTGGAATCCCCCGGTGCACAGGTCCTTTTCCACAGCTCTGCTTGCTTCAGGAAGCCACAAACCTCGTCGTACAGAATTTAAATGCTGTTGTTCTTGCCCTGCAGAGACATCTTTAGTTCGTTCATTTTGCTGAATATATCTGCCAGACAGCACAGTTTTTCAAGCCAGTTTGTGCCCTGGAACAATAGTGTCCTGCAGAATTGTATGTGCTCATGAATGTATTCAGTATCGACGTATCTCACAAAAGCAACAAGTTGTGCATTTCCCCTGACATGTGTGGATTCATCCAGCTGGAGTGAAAAAGAGTCTTCACTCTTATCATGCAACTTGCTCGACAATGTCTGTTCCCATTTGACCTACTCTGCAGCCATTTGATAAAGTCTTTCATTTCTCTGCTGCATTTGTGTCCAACATGGTCTCAGCCGGCACAACAAGTAAGGAATGAGCAGGTCTTCAGCTATAGTGAATGGTTTCTTGGCTTTTGCTAGCAAAGACACCACATAAAAGGCCTCCGGGGCTCTGGCTGATGTCGAGGAGGCTTTCTGCATTGTGTCTTGAGATGACCTGAATACAGCTTCCTCCTAAAAAAAACTTGGCTTACGAACATGACATGCATGTTTTGTCCTGAGATGCCGCTGAAGATGTGCTGGTTTCATGCTACTGTTGGCTAATCTCTTTCCCACAGAAATAACACAATGCCTTGGGTGGGTTGTAACTGGTGGACATGAATCCCAATCACACATTTTCTTCTGAATACTGTTGGAATTTTTCCGGCTCTGGTTTTGCCTTCTTTGGTCCCTCTCCTTCCTTGTTTTCAGCATCATTGCTGCTACGCTTCAACCATGACTCCATTGTTGGTTTTCAAAGCAGGTGTTTGACAGGTGATGCCACATGGCACGTGCTAGGTTGGGTCAAACCATTCTGGTATGGGGGACACTTTTCTTTTAGGATAATGAAATTCAATTTAACTTTCATTTATATTTTATTGAAACATTTATTTGCATGTATTGTATTTCTTTGATATTTTAAAAAAGTGCCCTCATGTTCCCATGGGGGTACGCCGACCTCCATTTAAGAACCAATGGTCTACATATGATACTTTCTTCAGTAACTCCAATATAAAACGTTTGTAGTTTTACTCCCTGAACTGACCTCCGATTAGTTATCTTTTCGCTAATTTTCTCTTTTCTCTTTGGTAAGAGATGGTACATGATACATCCCACCATTTTGATAATGTCTAACCATCTCAATGGAAACCTTAAATCCACTTGATGGTTAGTCCTGATAGATGAAAACAATGGTGACGTCGAGCAGTAATGACAACAAATGAAATAGAGTTGCTAAATTTGAGGCACTCCTCTGCACGCTCTGATTTTTGTTAGGTATGTAGCCAATGGATCTATAATTATATCCAGAGTCATTTGTGTGGAGTCATTAATTATAGCACTTGGTTAGGCAGACAGGAGATGAGGAAAGGATGCTGATAAAGCGCCTTACAGAGAGTGTGAAGTCCTGCAACACAGGACACACATATGAATGAATACAAGAATGGATTGAATGTATGCATGCTCATGCTTACAACTTGCAAAACAGGCACCGTCATTTGGCATTTGATCAGACCAAATCTAAATTTGAATCCACAGATCTTTGTTCATCAACGACACTCAAAAACAATCACCGGTCTGAAAAGTCAAACTGAGGTTTTATTTCTTGGTTGTTTCATTTCTTGCTGATCTAAAAGCTGTTTCTTTTGATCGTCCATAAGATACATGTGATTAAAAACATTATATGAGCTTGAATTGAGAAGTTTTTGTTTTGGAGTAAATTAAGAGAAATAGTGATGGCACTGTGTGTCCACAAAACTCTACATACAAACACACACACACACATATTTGCAGGCAAATAGCTGTCGTGACAAACAAACCCAAATAAAGCACAGGTGCACACACTGGACCACAAATAAACTGTGTACCTGTGCATCTAGAAGCCTAAAAGCTCACTGTGACTGCAAATTTACACACACGGCTGTATAAACTGCTGCCATGCCACTGGGGTGTGGGGGTGAGGTTTGTCAAACTCCTCCGCCAGTTGTGCTGATGGTGAGTTATTGGAAAACATCTTGTTCAGATCCAGGCCTCAGGGCAGAACCATGGTACATTCCACCTGACTGCATTTCACCTTAGCTCTGCATTTTGTCTCAGGTTTCCACCTACTGCCTTCTTTTCATTGCAAGTAGTTGACATATTACTCTGGAGATATTGTACCAAGGGACCTGGAATACATGCACATTTTGGCTTTCAATGTTTTTCGTTGTTTTATTTGAGTCATTTTCTATTCCAATCTGCTGGGCTTTCATCAGTGCTCTAAATTTTTTCATTTGTAACTTTTAAGCACCATTTCCAAGGAAACTGGAAATAAACTGTGTGCTGTTTGCTAACAAATTATGTTCATACGAGCCACTGATCTGAAGAAACAAGATCTTGACATACACGTAAAAAAAACCCTGTAAACCTTAAGTTTGTTCACACCTCTACAGCTTTGATAACCTGGTCATTAAAAACATATGTTGGGATAGAGAATGCTGCTATAAACTATATTTTATTCCCTGTGGCAAAACACACTCATTCTTGTCACACTGCACCGATGCCAAGCCTCTGTGTTACCTCAGAGTTTTCTTGTTCCTGCTGTTGATGTCACCTTCACCAGGGAGTCTACACTAGGGAATGCCATTGGCTCTCTGATAGAAGTGTCCACATTACAACAACTCAGAAGACTTCACATTTTCCTTTCTGTGGCAACTCTGAACACGGTTCTATTGAACCGTGAAGGAAATTATCCCTTCAAACAGGATTATGAAGCTCCAGCAGAGATTGTATTTATATCCCTGTTGGATGTGGCATTGCTGGGCCAACAGAGGGGGAGCAGGAAGGAGAAAGGATGATGACCAAAAAAACCATTGCATTTACTGAAGATCCACATGTTGATAACAATATGATAAGTTGACAACGGACATGGGACCTCTGGAATGTTTATCTCAAATCATTTGGGTCATATTGAATGTGGGGTGGGACTTTTATGGTTCAGGTGCATCCTGCAAATGCTCAATCACATTGGGTATATTGAGCCTTGGGCTATTTATCATGTTCACTTTAGAGTCCAAAATATGATCCTCATGGAGTCAAGTTCTGTGTCTTTAATACAAAATCCAGATGTTAGCTAAAGAACATCTAAGCAAGCCTGGTGCATTGTGGATACAAGTTCTATGAGCTAATGAACCAAACTATCAAAACTTTCAGAATGCAAGAGTGAAAGTATGTTTGGGAGAAAAAACAGTTCAAAATTTCATGAGCACCACATCTCATATGGTATAGCATAGGAGTGGATTGATCATAGTCTTGGTTTGTCCTGCAAGCAATAAAACGCTGAAAATGAAAGAAGATGGCTTCTACAATTGGATGATGATCCTAAACACACATTGAAATCAAAGACTGAATATGTTAAGAGACACAAGCTGGAGGTTCTGGAGGTTCTCCAGGGACCATACAATCCAGGATCAAAACAACAATGAAAATCTATGAACAAACCCCCAAAAGAGCATACAAGACAAACAAAAAAAATCCCCAGAAAAATAGAAGTGTTTGCTGAATTAATGGATAATCAAGAACTGAAAGAGTCTGAGCTGGCTACAAGAAGTGTTAGTAAGCAGTCTCCCTGCAAGGTCAGAGTGATGCTTTAGGGTTCTTCTGCTGCTAATCCCTTTTATTTTTGGGGTACTTTCCAAGTGAAAAAGATGAAAAGTAAAAATATAAAACAAATGTGAAGCCAATATGTCATATTTAACTGTCTGTTTTTTGGAAATCAGGTTATCTTTTTCCCTTTTTTTACCCTCACAGTCTCAAGACTTTCTGACCAGGATGACCAAACCGTTGCATGCAACAACATTCGAGCATGTGCTGTAATCAAATTATTAAAATGAAATCTAAACTGTAGCATATATCATATATATTCTATGTACCCGGCCAGTTGTTCAGAAAGTGGCAATTAAACACCATTCCATAAACCTCCAATTTTGTTTTTGAGTCAGTCATTGTTGGATTTGGTTTATTCATAATCCAATTCAACTTCCATTTTCCAAAAGATGGCTGTACAATTTCTTCAACCACACTTTGAGACTGAGAATAACTCCTTAGCTCCTGCATGATGATGCCTTGCGCTTAATAGTAGACCAAACAGATCATCCTAGATGTCAGAGGTTTTAACAAATCAATTTCAACCTGATACTTCCTTATAAGGTTTAATTCATTTGCATTTAAACTTGAAACTAATTCTATTAATTTGAATATGAAGGTGTGATAATTGTACAGGTGCTCTTACTTTCAAAGTCAGTCAACTGCGACAGTGTATGTGGCTCTTACTCTTTTCACACGACAGCTGCCAGTTACGAGGTTGAAGGCCAGTTTACTTTTGAGTGAAAGGTGCACAACTGTGCACTGTCATAAGAAAATAGATGGACAATATAACTGCCAAAGCCCTGCTGCTGATCCTCATCAAGATGAAATATGCTAAGTGAACATTTTGAGCCTGCAGGATAGAGCAACACAACCAACCACACACCTACACACGCATGCCAGACGTGTGCTGACCGGCTGACATCCGACAAAGACAGCAATGCAGAGCTAATGGGTACATAAAAGTCTGTCTACCTCTCTCTGTCTCAGTCCCTTGAGGGCTAACTTAATGGCGTGCTGCTCCAATCCGTAACATACAGGCAGACAAAAGCAGGCACCACATCGGTAACTAATGCTCTTTCCTAGTCTTTCAATAATGAGGCCTGACAGCAGCTGAGAGGGAGACATGCTGACAAAACTAAAACTTGCATGAAAGAAAAAAAAAAAAACATACACCCACACCTCGATTATTGGGTGATAGTTGTGTCAGGTAAACACTAATGACTCCACAAATGTAGACAAATTTCAGTTGCATTTTACTAAGTGTTAAATGTGTTTTAAATATCTTCATCTTGTCAATACAACAGCAAACACAAGTAATTCAAGGGTTTAAATCAGTTTCGATTGCCATCGAACAAACAGAGGATATAGCCAAAATGTCTATTCCTATAGGGAGTCATGCTCAGGCACCATTTGCTTTTCAGGTGTCTCTCATTGCTGTCATGTCCTCCACTTGTCAGAATTCTGCTCTCTCTCAACAATCTCCCTTGTGGTATCTAAATGCGTTCTCCCCTTTTACTTTCTTTCCTCTGATCGATGTGTCTCTGTGTCTCCAAACGCCCACCCTCTCTTCTATAGAGGCTGTCTCTAAGCAGATTATCAGTCTAAGGTCCTCCTTGACAAGGTGTAATCTGGACTCCGACTTTAATAGACTCCATTTTGCCACGACAAGCAAGTGGTCAAAAAACCATGGAGCTATCAGCTTCTTTTTTCAGTTTCAAGATGTAAGCTCAAAGTAAGCTCAAAAAGGGCTTGGAGTCCACAGGGTCCTCAGAGTAATGGAAAATTTAAGTTTCTTTTCACCCACACTGACATTTCCAGACCAATGTGGCACAGAGACAAAGTAAACAAGCTGCAGAGTGGAGAGCTATGAACCCGAACCATTAGCTGAACCACACTAAATGCTTTAGACGGTCCTCTTGTTTTCCAAAGCACCCTTTTGCTCAAATGGCCAAAGTGGTGCAAAATATAATGTATCATATTGTGTGCTTCAAACAGCATAAACAGCTGGCGGGATGTGTAAGCATGTAAAGTGGAACTGATGGGGATGCAATAATGTTTAAGTTCAAACGTGAGTCAGGATTGTGAACTAACTTTTTTGCCTTTCCAGCAAAGCGACTGCTGATGAAATGATGATGAACTGAATCTCAACAGCCTGTGCTGCTGAATTACTTTCAGTTATTTTTGATGTCCTGAGAGCAGAGATTCTGATTGGCCTCTGATTGGCTGCTTTATGCTGCAGAGTCAGAGTGACGACTGATTGCTCTCCTCCTCTCTGTTCCTTTCTGTTTTCCACGAGACATTTTGCAGAAAGTTTGTCCAACACTGCTGCAGTTCCTCGTCTTGTCGAGCTTCAAAGCAAATTCCACAGTCTTCTCCCGCAGTTCCTGTTGTACCCTCGGAGCACTGGCGGTCCCTGAGCACCAGCTTTCTGCATATCCAGAGCAGGTTGCTGTCACTGTGCTTAATGAAGACCTTGCATTCCATTTCATCAACCCTTTCTTCTTCATCTACCAGTTTTCTACTACGCATCGCATATGGCGATTCCATTATTAATATGGGCTCATCTTTTCCACTAATGAGTACACCGATTCCTGTGTTGCTTCGATGGAGTGCCATGTTCTTGTAACAAAGAAAGAAGAAATTATAACTTTGATTTTATTTCACAGCTTTTTTTTCTAAACCTTGAGATTTGATTTGAAAATACACAAACTGAACACCTACGTAAGAGTAAGAAAAAGCAGCAGAGATGAAAACAAGATGGTTGAGTACTTCCACTGGAACATCATGGTGACCTTTCAAGCTAAAACATTTATTTTGCAAGTAACATTTAAAGTCAGCTACACCCAGAGAAAGTCCCTCGCCTCTCCTGTCCTGTCCTCCCTCATCAGGTCTGTTCACCTTTCATTTTTTTTTACTTCATTCTTGTTTCTTCTAATCCCATCTCATTGCCTTATTTCCCTTCCTCTCCTCATTATTTTAATGTCATCTGCTCTTTTTTCCCCTCTATTCCACCCTTCACCTTTTAGATACGGCGGAGCGTAGCTGTCAGCGCATAGACACACTGTATCCCCCTGTGGTAACAGCCACTCTTAGCTTCTCATCCTCCTGTAAGACACTGATAGAAGTGCTGTGGTTTGTTTTCCTGCTAGTGTTAATTATGTAACCCAATTACACCATCACAGTGCTGATGCAGAGAAGCTAAATTAAAAGTGACTGGCTTCATTACAGTCGCCTCAATGCTGCACAGAGTGCTGTCAGGAGGCCCCATTTAAAGTTACTTCTCCTGATGTAAAAAATGGATGTTTGATACTGGCTCCCATCTTCAGAACTAATGCAGCAAATATAACGAATACATGCAGATTTAGCTTTTCCTGTTATTTTCTGTCAGGATTCAGGGTGACAACCTAAAGCCACCTTGAGAGCTACAGGCTTTATTTTCTGCCAGTAACATTGCTCTGCTTGTTTGTGTTGTTTTATGTCCAGACAAGTCATTACTGAGCCAAAAGGTCTTCATTTTCCTGGATTACAAAACAACCTGATAGCTTCCAAACTTGAAAGGTCACGATCTGCATACATTTCTTCATCGCTCTTGTTGCTTGGAACTACACGTGTGAATGATGTGCATGCGAAGCTTGAAAACAGAAGTCAAATTATTTCACTTTAACCAAGCTCCTAAAAGCTAAATATTTCTTTGTACAAAATTAGGTATTTGTGACCATGTAAAAAACATTTAAAGATCCCCGTTGATGCCAGTGAAGTATTAAAAAGTGAGCTATCTAATACTCAGACAGTATAAAAGGCAAAAACAGAGCTTGTACCATTCTAACAAGCTTGAAAGTCAATATCTTTTACACAAGTACCTTTATTATTCTATGCAGCCTGAACTATCCTTGACAAGCTTTCTTGTAAGTTCTTTAAGTAGTCTTCAGGAATAGTTCTCCAGGTTTCTTGAATGACATTCCAAAGCTCTTTTTTCGGATGTTGGCTGCCTTTTGTTTCCTTCTCTGTCAACATGATCCCACACTGCTTCAGTAATGTTGAAGTCTGGGCTCTGGGGAGGATTCAACACTCCATAAGACCTGTTGCCACTGATTTTCAATCGAGTTCTTGTGTCATATGGCATAGCTCACAATGTCCTTTTCTTGACATTCACCCTTCCCCCATGAGTCACCCATGGAAACCATTTGGGATGAGGCTTCAGGAAACAGCAGATAGATCAGCTGAAGGGGCCAGATAGCTCTCACAGGTCCTGTTTCAGGTCTTTGCTGGAATTTTTACTATTTCTTACAGGCATCATTTTCTGCTGCCACCTCTCATTTTCAGTGATACACTACAGATTATGCAGAGATATGCCAAGTAATTAATTAACTAATAGCTCTTTGTGAATCACTTTGTTGGTGCAAAAATGTTATCTTTATACTCGTCGAACTAAGCTATCTAAGGCATTTTTTTGTGGAAGCAACCAAAGAAATGGGAAACAATTATGTGTCTTTGTGAAAAGCAGTCAGTATCAAAAGTTACAATATAAAATTGTTTCCTTGTGAAGCTGTCTGTTATGCATAAACACAACACTGATTCATACTTTGAGTTTTATGCCTTTTTTAACCGAAAAATTCAGAGATCAGTGTTAAATGGAACCAGTCCAGGGTGTACTCGCCTCTCGCCCTATGACAGCTGGGATAGGTTCCAGCCCCCCTCCCACGCGACCCTGAATTGGATTAAGCGGGTATAGAAGATGGATGGATGGTGTTACGAGGCTCAACATTCCATTGAAAATGGTCTGATAGGACCACTGAAAGATCAGCCAATGTCAAAAAAAAAGTTTGAAAGACTTTCAGAAAACCACTTTAATATATTCCAGGAAAGGAGGCTCCTAGGAAGCAAAACATAGACAAGTGACTCAAGACTTTTGCATAGGACTGTACGTCAGCAAACTAATTTGCCCAATCTCTGCAAGACTTTAAACCACAGTAGATAAACAATGTATGTATTATACATCTGTGTTATATACACTGCACCCTAAATAAATAACAATGACCACTGATTTGATCTTTGTGAGTCAAATGATGTTTGTCTTTATTTGCTTACAACCAAAGAAGTGAGATGTGATCTATAGCGGTCACTGTAGTAAAACTGATATGTCTGAAGCTCCAGCAATGTTCGTACAAATACAGACATAAAACTTGTGTTCTTCATTACATTCACCAGAACAGCCAAGCAAGTAGGGATTATAAAAGCAAGATCAGATTATGGCAATATAAAATGATGGCAACATAAAATTATAAGTCTCTCTATCCTCCTTGACCTACTTTTGAAGACAAAGCTTTCTTACTTTTAATTTGTTTGGAGTGAATTAATTTTGCTTGATTCAACATGAACTTCCCAGCTTGACGTAAATGCCTCCACTTGATCATTGACCTTATCTACCTGGAGAAACAGCAAAGAGGAGACTGTGTCAAGGGAGACAGGCGCAGAGGAGAGAGGACGGGGGGGGAAAGATTGAGGAAGAGAAAGAACTGGGGAAACAAGGAAGCTTAAGGGAAGAAGGGATAACATTCATCTTTGTAACTGACTGCCACACGTCACTATATATTTATCCTTCATTCAAAGAGGGAGCCTTTCTTAAAAAAAAAGGTGGAAAAAGCTCTTCTTCCAATCTTTTTTCTCGTATAGAATCCATGGTCAGTACTTTTAAGCAACCTAACAAGGGTGAAATGCAAGTGTTTCTATTTTTAATCATGATGTTTATTCTGAGGTGCAAGAGAGATGAAGATAGGAATCATACCAACTAAACACATCATAATTAACTTTCTCATTGCTGCATCACACTTCTGTTCATCACCATTATATCCTAATGGTGATAATTTTGCAGCCTTTCAAACTTAGCACTCCTCCTCTGTTCTCCGCCCACCTTTTTGTTTGCGTCTGCTTCTGTCTTTCTTCCTTCCACATTTCTTCTTCCTCCAAACTCCCACATTTCCCTGCCTCCTCTCCATCGGCTCCGCTCACAGTCTTTTCCTCTTCTATACAGCCGTTGTAAGCACTTTAAACAAGTTTCTGATATGAAGAATGAATCAACACTGCCCCCTAAGGGCCAAAGGACTCGGACCAAATGAGTCCAATGGTTTAAGGATTTCCTCTTCGATCTGTGCTGTTCAAATCATGTTCTAAGAGTTTCTGTATTTGCCTCATGAAGACCTGTTGCAATAAAAAAAAGTATACAGGTCTTAAGATGGTAAAACAATTATACTTAACTGTCAAAAAAATGTAGGTTAACAATTGATTATTTTCCCATATTTCCTATGACAAAGCATCTTATGCCTAAATCCCTGGATTATATTTAGGATTTTCTGTAAAAAGATGTAGTGCAGTTTTTGCACTTTTATTTGAGGGAATTTGTTCTTTTACTGTGACAGTGAGGAGTGATCTGCAGTTATCTGTTATGCTCTACTGGCAGGCATGTAAAAACTCTTACTTTGACTCTACTCTCAGAAGATTCTCAATCAGAATTTAAATCAATGAGATTCATAAATATGACATGGAGACGACTCTTGTTAGACATGGCTGCCCATGACATTGCTGAGTCTTTAAATGACTGTCCAGGCATGGATACCATTGCAGCAGTCTGCCAACATATCAGCAACGGCAGAGAAATGTAAGCAGTAAGAAAAGCCGCAATATGAAAACGACTCATCTCTGAAAGAAAATGCGTCAAGTCTAATCATGGCAAGAAAAGCGAAACCTGAAATTCTTAAATTGCAAAGTCCTTACCTTCAAGCATGATGAGCCATGATTAATAGGGGCTTGACATTTATCAGCTTATAGTTTAGTCTTGAAAAAAATCCATTTACACCTTAAAGCATATCCCATTCTGTGAAATAAGTAAGACTTTATTTGTAGTTAAGTAACAGAAATCTGTTTAGTCAGTCAACAAGTAGATGTGGCTGTGGGCGGCCTTTCAGAACCACCTACAATCAACTGTGATGGATGTGGACTCTCATAACCACTGGCTCTGCTTTACCTTTTTACACAGTTACATTAACTAACGATGACAATTCTTGCTGTAAAAGCATTTTAAAGTCACTTTTCCATCAACATTCTGAGACTCAAACTTCACATCCTCCACACCAGAACACGATGGGTGCTGACGAGAAAAAACATGGGTGTCGCCGATAATGAGGCATCCGTGGGATGTGAATCTAATCTTAGTGGTTGACGTATTGACTGAACACATGTTTTAGATGCGCCAAAGAGGTATTTCATCAAAGCACTAAGGTGGCAAGATTTTTTTTCTTTTTATCGCAAAGCTGCAGTGCAATCACAAATATCAGCATTTCCATTACTACTCCATGGATATTAGCATATGCCCCTCTGTGAAAGGCACTGCTGTATACTTTACACTGAACGCCGGCCACCAACAACTCATCGTTATTCAGGATTTAGTATTCAGGGTGGTGTCTGAGCTACATGCAGAGTTAGCAGCCTCCTTTACTCACAACAGCATCCGCTAGTCTTACTTTACACTCACAGCCATCTGGGGTTATTGGGATATGACATTATGTTCTGTAGCAGCTTAAAGCACCTTATCACAATTACTGAAAGTTTTATGTACTTCAGGATATCTCCATTGAGACTTAAAAAATTCATTTAAAGGCTCAGAGTGGGACATGACATACCTTCAATGTCAGAGCTATTTATGATGTCCCTAAATTTCAGCAACTCTGGATTTACATAACTAACTTCCTTAAAATTATATTTCTGCAGCAGTTTTTAATATTACTACTGTTATAAATGAGGTTTTAAAGAGGCAAAATAGGGCCCAAGCGGCTCTGTTATTACAGAGCATGTTTTATATTGTTTAAAAGGCAAGGAAGTTTCCTAATCTTTGTTGTACTTCATGCAGTGGAATAAGCTTTCGCATAATGTTTGTGTGTCTGATGTAACCCTAATATCTGTGGCTGATGGTGTAAGCAGAGATGAGAATGTCAAATGACTCATCATAAACATGCACTGCTATGTGCATCATGTAAGAGTGAGTAAGACAATCAATTAGTCAATCTGAATGAATCTCGCTGTTGGCAGTGGATACCGAGCATTCCAGATCAAGTCCTCTTAATAACCAATTTACATTTCTACTTGTGCTTGTTTGCAAATTGCATAAAGGTCTGAATTGATGAATTCAGTGGGTTTAGCAACATTTTGGTCTCTGAGGAGACAACTGAAGCAAGCAGGCATGTTGATCCTACATTGGACTTACAAATTCAAAAGCTGTAAAACAACTCTTTGAGCCAAGCTTTACTCTTTGTGCTGTGAGGCAACATAATGTGTGACTGACACCACAGCACTTCGCTAGATTCAGGTAGAGCCAGACATATCATTTATGGCCTTAGGTACAATTCACTCATTTGTATTCATTTGCAAAAAGTATTAAAGAGCTACTATTGTTTGAGAGGATTTAGAGACAATAGAATGTATTTGTTTGTCTACTGGACTGTACTTAAATGTTAATTATTTCAATTGTTAGGTATTGTACAATGTTTTGTTAATTGCCCAATTTGAAGCTATGTTAATTGATAATGTTTTGTCTTTTTTTGGTTGTTTATCTCATGTGGTACATCTTTTGTTCATGAAGATTATTATTTTTTCTTTATTAATCAATCACCAAATTGTCTCATTAATGAAAGGAAAAGGTGATCAGATCTGACCGTGTGAAGTTGGTCATACTCTCATCACCATAATCAAAGTCATAGTTGCAAAACTCAGATGTATGGACAATATCAGTTTGCTCTCTACCTTTCATGCATTGTATATATCAGTAATAGGAGGGTGACTGTATTACTACTTCTTAAGAAAACCTCTGGAAAACATTTAAAAAAACCACAAAGGCATTCATTTTATAATGTTAGGAGAAATCTATTCGGATTTTCTTTGATAGATTGCTAAAAACAGCTGATCTGTTAGTAAATCTGTTTAGTAATTTTATTTAGTCAACATAATAAAGCACGTTATATTGTTATCTTTGAGAAATACCTCCAGTCAATTAAACTCAACAATCATTATACCTACCACTATAACTTGGTTACAAAAGCTCTTTGAGTGTGCGGTTTAGTAAATCAAAGAACTAGGGAGCTGCAACAGGACAGGATAAATCTTCAAAAGGTCTGCAGCATTGGCACTGACATCTTTTAACCGACTGTGTGAGCAGAATGGTAACTGAAGCCGTCAATGACAGTAAACTTTTCTATCCACAAAACACAGTAACAAATTACTTTATTCACATCTTTGAATCAACTATTTTGTCACAACCAAAGGCAGCTGCTTTCACTCCTTCTTTTCTTTGTGAATCACTGCACACTACCACCAGTGCAACAGTGTTGGGCTGTTAAGCACCAATAGTAACCTTAATTACCCACTCTCTCCAGACAACATGGACCTGTGTGCCATGTCATCTGTTCCTTTGTTGAAGCGGGGTCACTTTCTTTATCCGCAAGGGATTGCACAGATCTGCAATGTCACTGAAACACTGCGTAATGAGACAGACACACACACACACATACAGTACACTGCAACACAGAAAAGAGATGGGAAGTAATGAATATCATGCCAGCAGTACTGGAGGCCCAATTACTGTCCGACTGGTGAAGCTTTGTTGTAAACAATGCAGCTCTGCAGACTGCTGAAAATTAAAAGCCATAGTTTTGGAGGATGTATTGGAAACTTCTAGATTCAAATGGGAGTTAGCTAATTTTAGAAA
Organism: Odontesthes bonariensis; assembly: GCF_027942865.1. Classification (NCBI taxonomy): domain Eukaryota; kingdom Metazoa; phylum Chordata; class Actinopteri; order Atheriniformes; family Atherinopsidae; genus Odontesthes; species Odontesthes bonariensis. Next base: position 26,142,591 of record NC_134521.1, read on the forward strand.
ATTAGCTAAATGGGAGTTAGATCATTCTATTCACTAGAGGTAAATCTCTACTAACATCTGCAGAAAAACATGTTTACATTGACATTTCTAACCACGTGCCCTTTAGCAAGTTAATGTTTAGTATACCAGCTATTTAATTTGCTCTATATTGTCCTAAAAATAAAGACTGAAATTTTTGACTTTGTGATGGAACTAGATGAAATTTATAGCATCAAGGAGGTTAGTAGGTTTCATTTGTATAACATTCACAACAACCCTTTCCGTGATTTTGGGACCAAGCAAGCAGCTTACACAAACCAGCAAAGTTTTTACCCCATGCTGCACATTTACTCACAGAAGTGGAGTTATATCCATTAACTGTTCTTTCTGTTTGCCTCCTAAAGCCATACTTGTAGCTTTAGGTTTCCTGTAAATGTGCAACTGATGTAGCTGAATGACCACAAAACTTTACAAACTGCTTTTTTTTTCTTTTTTTTCAAAGTCATCCTAAGGATTTAGTGCATTTTTGGATGTCAACGGAGCTAAAAAATATTACTGTGCAAACTTGTGTAAATATGTATGCCCATGCTTTAACTTCTTTTTTTTTTCAGGATGGGTTGTTTTTCTCCAAACTGAATGTTGGCTGCAACATCTCTAGCAAGACAACGAACCATACATCTTCTCGGAATTCTTATTGGTGTGTTACTGTCAGAAAAAAAACACTGCATGTGCATAACGTGTGCTCTCTAGCCAGGATTCCATTCACCAGTGAAGAGAATATGAAGTGAGCTTTTGAAAAGCCACAAAAAAGAAATGGGAATCACATAATTGACTCCATTGCCTGTTTTTTAGGCAAATTAACCAGACTGCACAGTGTCACTAGAGGGCAGTGGTATAGGCTGTGTTACTGGTGGTAACTAATGATTCAAACAACAATTGTCGAGGAAACCACAAAAGAAAAATTAAGAGTGAGTTTTTCTTCAGGAGTTGCTTTCATTTGGAATATCATATAATACCAGTGAAGAAGTTAATCAGCCACATGAGTTTATTGTTTCCTGGCTCAGGGAGGTAACAGCTGGTGACTCTTGGTCTTTGCCAGGTCATACACATTTCTGAAATTGTGTATTGTGAATAGCGTGTATTATGAGACCAATAGTCCAAAAATTAAATAAGACCTTGTTAAAGATGGTGATTCCACGTCTGTGATGATATTTTCTTATTGGTGGCTTTTAGGGATACATACAGTATGTGGGTGATTAAAAACAGCTACACGATATGCCCTTCAAAGTATTCCAGCCTGAGCATACCAAAATTCCACAACAATGCTATTATCTATGAGATTTATGATCTTGATCAATGATCCTCAACCGTTATGAGCCTGTGATAAATATATCCCGCTCTGCTGAACTGAAGCCCATCATGTCCAGGGCCTGCTGTTACAGCCCTATCTTTGTTTCTTTTCTAAAGGACATACAGAGTCATAAAAAGTTCACTTTCTTTTATTTTCACCCCCTGAACTTAAACTGATTTTCACCCCGTTTATTCTGCATCTCCTCTGGACTGTGTCCTTGTTTTTATATTCATGCCTTTTCCCTCTCCATCCAATGGCAATCTTTTAGAAGGGCATCTTTGACGTATTACTTGTTTGGAATAAATCAAATCTGAAAAAAAACTAAAGAAACTTTAAGGCTATCAACTCAATGGAGTCATTCTGTGTCAAGTGCCTCTGGCAAAGTTTGCCTCGGTTTCTGACACTTTAGAGAGGCAGCCACCATGAGTCGCTCACATATTCACAAAATAGTGAAAGATTGACCAATAAATGGGTTCATATAAAAGACGGAGTGGTTACATTTTAGCCCATACACAAAGCAAGAAGCCACAGAAGACGAGTGATAATAATGACAGATCTAATTTGAAAGAGGAGAAAGTACAGGGGTTAGGGTTAGGAGGGGTTCCAAGAAATTGGAAGAAGTTATATCAGTAGACCATGATCTGTAAAAAATTCCCATTTTATATTTGGAAACAACAGCTATTCTATATTTATGGTAAATCTTCTCAAGTTTGTATTTTTTTTTCTTTCACTTTTTGACCTAAGGTGTGTCTTAAAAACATAATATCTAAGAAGCAGGGTTTTCCCATCATATACTCAGTTGCAAAATAATTTGTTTTAAATATTACTGTTACTGTAATAATATATACAATACAGAGCAAGAAACACAAGTTAATGACTACAATCATAACAAATGTATATTATGTCATATGAAGAGATAAAAGGAGCGCAAAGGAGAGGAAAGGTGTGACAGATGAGGCCCCCCAGCAGTCTAGGCCTATAGCAGCTTAACTATGGGATGTTTCAGGATCACCTGAGCCATCCCTAACTATATGTTTTATCAAAAGGAAAAGTTTTAAGCCTAATCTTAAAGGTAGAGATGGCGTCTGCTTCCCAGACATATACTGACAGCAGGTCCCTTGGAGAGGGGCCTGATGGCCGAAGGCTCTGCCTCCCGTTCTACTTTTTGTAATAACAGCGTCTACTGGTCTAAAAAAAAAAATGTTTTCTGGGAGTTATGATTCAGTTATGAGTCAAATCTAAAATGTGGTATCTGAAAACCATCGGGCGTTGGCCGACTTTGTGTGCGATGCATATGCTGCATATAAGTGTCTGAGAAATAAACTGGATGACAAGCATGAAATTGCAGATAATTCAGCATGTCGACATGAGATGAGGTGAGCATAAGAAAAGCATTCTGAAAATATCTGAATATGTTATTTCTTTAGCAAAGTAGTTGATTTTTATTTCTGCTTTTGATCATCTTTTCAGCATTCTGGTAGCCTCGACAACAAAGGGCATCAGTCGATCACAGAGATGAGAGGTGACATTGCTTTAATGGGAAGGATCTATTGTTCCGGCTGATAAAAGTAACATTTATCCCTCAAACAAACAAAAAAAAGGAAAGAAAACCAATGGTGTTTCAAAGAGCAGTGAGTGGGTATTGACAAAAAAACAATCAGGCATGTGAAAACCAACTGAATAAAGAGGACTCTGCACTGCATCTCAATGATACATTAGGAAAATAATAACAAGCTAACCTTTGACAAAATACTTTCAAAGTAACCGCTAACTCCAGCTTTTTTTTAAGGTGGGCATTTACATTTCTTTATAATATCATTTGAAACAGTTCAGCTTCTGTGTTTTCATGTTCTAAGCTGGTAAAAGGGTTGGTCTAAGCTCAAGAGCATCTGAAATCAGTGGTAGATATCTTTAATTCCTTCTGCTTTGTGATGGCTTTGAAGGATTTGTTACACTAAGAGAACTAGAAGAAATCTACCATATTGTATCCTCCACAATATCCCAATATAATTTAGGAGGAAATAGCTTTTCCCCTGTTTTTGGACAGTGGTGATTGGATATAAATCCATGTTTTTCTCCACGCTTGGCATCCGGAGAACGAGGAACAGATGTACAAGCAATCACTCTGAAAAAGAGGAAGCGATCGTTATTCTTTAGCCATCGTCGGCACATCCTCTTTTATATACTCTCTCGCTCTCTTCCTCTGTATATGGGGTATTCATCAGTTGTTTATCATCATCTATAATCTAGTGTGCATGTTTCAGCCATTACAATCAATAGAAATGTGTTTTTGTAACACATGTAGAGGCTTGCTCCCCGTGTATGTGTGGGTTCTCTCCGGGAACTCCAGATTCCTCCCACCATCCAAAATCCTGCATGTCAGGTTCATTTCAGAATCTAAATTGTTCCTTGGAGTGAGCGTGCATGGTTGTGTGACTGGTTTTTCTCTGTGTGGCCCTGTGATTGACTGGTGACCTGTCCAGGATGTACCTCGCCTCTCGTCCAATGACAGCTGGGATAGGCTTCAGCCCCCCCGCGGCCCTAAATTGGATTAAGCAGGTATAGAAAATGGATGGATGTAGAGGCTTAATACTCCTGTATTATTGTTCAACACTTCAGTTCATATCTTAAACCAATATTTGTACTTATTGTATACTGACTGCCCAAACAACTCTTGATAGTTTTGGCAGACAAATTTACTAGAAGCCATGTTTGCTCTGCTCTGATCAAAAACTGTGTTATTGGTTGGTGAACAGGGCACAAGGACCCGACCAACAAATACAGTTGGACAGATCACACAGGAGCACTGCACAGTGTGCAGATAATTATCTAAAGTCTACAAAGCTCAGCTCACCTAACACTTGGAGCTTCAAATATGGTGACAGTAATTCTCAGCACATAGTTTTTCTTCAGGTTTCTAGTTTATTATTCATCAAAATGGTATTTTGCCAACAGTATTTTTAGTTTTTGATAATTGTCAGTTTTAAATTTGACTTTTTTGGGTCAATGTTTGTTTGATGTTGAAATTGTATAGACTATCACAACAGTCGTATTCTCTTAATCCGTAAAAATCCCCATCCAATACATCCAACTGAAGAACCTTTACAGCTAATACAGAAATTCTATGGTGGTTTTGACATGTTACAATCTACTCTCACGAAGACCGAGCAGCAGGGAAGATCTGTTGGTACGAACAAAGAAATCCAGGTAGTCTGTATAGCAGTCGTGCAATACTAAACAAAAGCCTCAATGGAATATCCATTCGAGGGACATGAAGACAAACATGCATTCATTGTGTGGATGAATCACAGAAGAAATGTTGGGACTTTGGTTTTCATCTAAGTGATGTAACTGTAATGACTAGCACATCATCTTAATCCTATATTTAATTGAAAATGGTACAAAGAAAACACATTAGTAGCTGAAAGTAATAATTTTCTTTTTCTATGGGCAACAAAAGAAGATGACGGTAAAAACAGATCTGAATCTCTAATATAAAATGCATGGGTGCTGCAACCCTTAGGGAAACCACAGTCACTGAAAACAGGTTACTGTCTCCTCTTCCTGAGTTTAAGATGGACAAAGGGGAAGAGGCCATTCGTCTGGTCATTTGGCGAATCAAAATTTTTATCTTGACATTCTCCGGGCAAAAGTGAATGGGAACATCTTGTGTACTGCCAGCGCAGAGTTCGAAAGCCAGCTCGCATGATAGTGTGGGGGTGTATGAGTATACAAAGCACAGGTACTTTGAACATCTGTAAAAGTACAAAATATACACGTTTTGATGTGATATGAGCTGACATCTGACATGGCTCTGTAGTAAAAGAAAGCTGATGCTAAAACTGGCCGGCCAGCAGTCCAGACATGTCACCCACCAAAAAGCACTACGCTGAGAGAATATGTGTATCCATACATACTAGAGCAGCTGCAGGTACCGATCCCATCAGTCCCAGAGTCCTAAGTCTATTGCTACCCAGTTGTCTGTTATCCTTCAATACACCTTTAAACAGAGTCTGTAATCTGTAAAACACATCGTCAACTCAGTGTACCCAAGACAGCCACCCCAACTGACCTCAATGAAATTAGTTAGCTTACATGTCATGAGGTAGGTAGATAGTGTTGTTCTGGTCTATATTGGCCTGGTAAATCATGCTCTTGACACTCAACAGTTTGCGTACCACCCTCAAGTAAGTATAAATCATGCCGTCACGGGGCCGCAGCATGCTCACTCTCACCTGGTTGGTGGTGGTGAAAATCCTATTTTCTGTTTCTCCAGTACATTCAAAATAAATCTTTACATTCTATTTTTACTATTTTTATTTTATTAAACACTAAACCTGTTTTTTTCTTCCCAAAAAAAGTTGTTGTTCTTCAAATAGCATTTTTTGATTATCAGCTAAATAAAGAAAAGCCAACCAATTTTCAGTGGATGATACAATAACAATAGTTTGGAGCAGGAAAAATCAGCTTCCACTTTCCTCATTTGTTGAAAATGAGCCATCTTTGACCTAATTTAAAACAAACAATTTTCAGCCAAAAAACATGAGTTTAATCATGAACACATTTCACAAAAAAACAAACAAACACCTGCATTTGTGACCAAATGGGATTCTGTGCAATGTCATCACAAAGGTGTTCCAGGAGGCAGAGAGCAGCACCCGACCCAACGAGTCAAGTTCCTAAACAGAGATAAACAGTCAGTAAACTTTAACAATCGCTTAAAATATGGATAGAAATTGTTCAAAATTCCAATGGGATCTCAACATGTTGCCAAAAGCATAAGAAGACTGTGGATCAAGGCCAGTAAAAGAGCTGACTCATGTCCATAATGTCCCAAAGTCAGCAAAGTCTGCAGTGTTTACCTCTGTGTCACAAAATGCTGAAACTGATCTCATGTAACAGGACACAACTCTCAAAGTGAAACTACCATGCTGCTGATATAGAGAACAGAAACCCAACCAAGTTGAAAACATCAGGTAAGGTCAGAGATATAATCAGCTTGATTTTCCACACATCTAGATAAACTCTCAATTACGAAAGATCAATATGTTTCTTAACCATGTGTTTATCCTGATTGCAAAGTGATGCTTTAAACGCTGCGGCAAGACAGGACTAAAAATACTTGGCACACAATGACATTAGTTTGACTTCAGATGTGTAGATTCCATGTAAAACTGCTAATGTGTGCTCATTAACTAATTCCAACAGTCTGTAAAATGTCCTATCAGCACTGACTGATGGGCCAAACTGAAGAAACAGCCGACATCTGAAATAAGGACAGAACTAGTGGTCAAACATCTGATCCTCAGTGGCTAACAGTGTGTATTCCTTTCATTTCAGTTACATTAACTGTAATGTGCAGTGAGAGTCACTTGGCCACTGAAACTAGGCTGCCGTTACTCATGCCCTGAAGGCCGCCTTTATGGAAACTTTATACATTTCTATACACGTCTCTTGTAATTTCATCCATGGCTGTAAAAATAACGTGGAAAAAAAGAATCATTGATATATTCACTGGAAAGTTGGGACCTTAAAGCGATACTCCGGAGTAGATTCAACCTGGGGTCATTTGAACCGTGATATCCAGCCAAGTAGCCCACCCGCAGTTTTTTCGATATTGGCTGAACATCAGCTGAGTTACTGAGTTATCCCGAATAGCTTCGTACAAGGGTTAATAGATCCTGGCAGTATCTCCAAAATTACCACACTAAAATGGCATCACATGCCATGACACCAAACTTCTACAGTAGTACAAATATGGTCTGTACTCACAAAGCGATGCATTTGGAAGTTTGAAAATAGTCCAGGAGTTTATTATTATCAACACAAGCCTGATTGCTTTTCTGCAGCTAAAGCTGTGTCAACGTCACTTCAGGGAGCTGGGAGCTTCAAAGTAAGATGAGGGTTGATCTACTACTGTAGACGACAAAGTATATGCTATATTCTACATGTTTTTTTTATGAATTTTTATGTTGTAGAGTTGTGAAATTATTTTATCAATGGAGAAATTGAGCAGCCTTGCAAACGATGCATTTGGAAGTCTGTGTGTGTTTGTCTGTGGGCTGTCTGTGGTAGTAGCACGACGATGACGTCAGTAACACCCACTTTACGACAAAAATTCAAAATTACAGTAACCCGGATTTTTTTAAGTAAGCAACGCACCTCCACGTTATCAGTGCTAGTGTACAGTAATTAATAAATTATAAACAGCATAGTTTGTGCCTGTATAACGTTGCCCATTGGAAACCGTTTCATGGCGGAATATCTCAAGAGAGCAGCCAGACGCCTCTCGAATATCTTCGGAACAGCTCCAAATGTTCAACAACAAGCAGGGGTGAGTAGAACATCATGTTATAATGTGAAATCAAGGGCCCAATGTCAAAAAAACGGTCTTGTCCTTTAAGGCCAGCAACTTTTCACCAACTGTTTATTCACTAACGGTAATTAATATAATATAATAATTAGGCCTATCATTTCTACATATTTTCTTTAATTAATTTACGCTTAATTTATTTTGCCTATTTATCAAGATATTGAATTGGGGATTTTTTAAAAGGCTTAGACAGGCTAGATATAGATAGTTAGATACTGTAGCTGGCTAGTTAGATATAGGCCTACACAGTTTAGTAACTAAATGTGTATTGATACTTCAAATAAGTCTTTGATACGTTTTGCTTTATTTTATAACAGCATTTAACCAAAAGAAATAAAATGCAGATAATGGCACGTTCAACTTAGCCTACCTCCACATGTTTTACAGTCATTAAGTCCGCTGTGGGCTATACTGAAGTCACTATTGCATACAGTGCACCTCACCACGGTGTCATCATTCTTCACCTTCTCTAGACATGGATATACTTTAGTATATTCTGCTGTAAACTGAGTCTTATATTTTCGTTTTTTACTCGAGGATTCACCCACTGCCATTTGGCAGGATGAACAGTTTTGAGTGGTAACTTAGGTGACTGTCAGAGAGTAAATCGAAGCCCTCCCACACCGAACGTTATTGGCTTATTTTGCTGAATAAACCAATCAGCGCGCCCTCTGACCAGCAGTCGCCCTGAACGCTCGTTGAACAGAGCATCGCTTTGGACAGATACGCACAGGTTTCACACCTCTCCCCACACCCCTCTCTCTCTCGTGCCTGCGCAGTCCAAACGCGCATGGTGCACGAGTTTTATTGTGTTGCCTGCACGCTCTCACTCGCATTGAAAAAAAAAAAAAACACTCCCTCGCATAGTCTAAAATCCGGGATATTTTATCCGACTCGCGGGCATCCGTGATTAACTTTCAATATCAGGGAGACTCCCGGAACTTCCGGGAGACTTGGGATGTCTCAATTTTGGAGATACTGCCAGGATCCATTAACCCTTGTACGAAGCTATTCGGGATAACTCAGTAACTCAGCTGATGTTCAGCCAATATCGAAAAAACTACGGGTGGGCTACTTGGCTGGATATCACGGTTCAAATGACCCCAGGTTGAATCTACTCCGGAGTATCGCTTTAATTGAATCACAGAAAAAGAAAAAAAGTTTTAATTTGTTCAAAGCGTGAACGTGCAAAAGATTTAATTAGCAGTGACTTCCCCGGTCAAAGCTGCCTATGACTTGCTTGGTAATTTTGATGTACCTCAATGGTAAGTCAGCAGTTAGCGTTGAACACCCGAGTCTTACTCTTCTCTCTCTCTCTACTGAAAATAGCACCCAGGCTGAGCTAATTTATTTTTGACAAGGCATATGTAGGAGCCAGATGTAAAAAGGAGAAGCCACAGTCACTCAAGATAAGGAGCCAGGAGGAAATCATTTATTTTCCATTTTCAACTTAAAGTGTACTTTGAAATATAGATATTATGAGAAACCATGACTATAAGATTGACTTCAACTTCTGCAACTTGGCCTTGAAGTTCTACACATTTAATTTAAGCCGCAGATTGGGGAATTTTTAGCTTTGCACAAGGTTGGTCATGTCATTTGACAGTTTGCGATATATCACTGAGTCAAACAGCAGGAGTAAAAGGTTATATATAAGGTCAGTACCAGGCAGCAAGGGGACAAACAGAAATCAATACTAGAGAAGCATCAAAAGCATGCGATTCCGAGCTATTTAATGTACTTCACCAAAGCCAACTAGAATAGGGTATTTTTAGAGCATGGTAAAAACAAGTTTATGACATCAGCATTCAATGGAACCTTTTTACATTTGTGGCACTGTTATCTCAGAGTAAATGGCCCTGAATGGAAATTGGAAATTAACATGGTGGCAAAGGTTAACTTTTAGTCTGCATGAATGTGCATAGCAGATATGTTAAGTTGTATCATTTCACAATCCAACATATATGCTGTGCACATTCATAGCATTCATTACTTACTGTACACACTACTGCAATAATAATAGTAAAACAATCAGAATTCTTGAACAATAAAGTTAAGCCTCAAACTAAAAACATCTGACCCACACACACAGATATTCATGCTGGACGGTAAATCCCTGAAACCTTCTGAAATACAGCCATGAACTTTACTTTTGGCTTTGACCTCTGGTGCACAGTCAGTCAATCTTTTCTTGGACCAGTTTCACTCTGCATTAGCACGCGAGATATGACAACCGGACGAGTAACCTTAGGCAAAGAAGGATGAGGGTGTCATTAATGACAACAAAAACTAGCCCCGGCGCTGTTAGTGGTGACGTTTCCAATCTGTAGTCCCTTGCACTTGATCAACTTCAGCTCATATCTCTCACACATTTATTATCCTAGCCACAGAAGATCAAATCCTGCGGTGACATTGATGGATTGCATAGAAGATGCTTACGTATCTTCTCCCGAATGACTAAAGAGTTCTGAACTAAAACATAAATCAGTAACTCATACCAGGGTATACATGACACTGGACCCAGTTACTAAGATTATGCTAAATTACTTAAATCTGCTTGCTCCCAGTTGACCACAAACAAACTGCACGTCGAGCTAAACCAAAACTGTTGAGGGAGCTAATCCCTTGAAGAAAGTACGACCCTCTCAAACAAACACAGTATCAACCATTGCTGATTTGGCCAATTTCTGAAAGTAAATGTTTGCAAACAAAGCTGCTGAGAAACACGTTGATTTGGGACTTTCTCTCTGCTCTTGAACAGTAAATCTGACAGGAAGACTTGGTAAAAAACTCAAAAAATATCTTAAAGCACAGAGAAAAGGAGACTTAAGAGAAAGATTTTACCTTAATCAAATAGGGCAGCTGGTGACAAGTTTAAATGTCAACACAAATTCCCAATGTGCCCTTTTGCAGCTGACTTCACCCTCAGCAGGTGCGGCGCAGTTGCTCAGTGAACACAAGTAAAAGGCCTACAGAGAGCAAATGTGCTATATTTGTCTACCTGCCCCTCTCATTCTGTATTGAATGATTCAAAACGGGATGTGTGATAAGATCAAGTTTCACCATTTCAAATTCAGAATGTTCAATCCATGAACCATCCTGGCCACAAAGAGCTGAACATATCATCCCTTCAAACCAAAATCAGTTTCTTTAGAATCTTTTTGATCTGTAAATCTGCCCAAAGGTCATAATTGTTTCTCTCACAGAGTTCAAACAAGACAAAATTACTGTGTGAAGTAAACGCAGACACAAAATTTGATGCCACTGAGCAATTATTTTGTTGTGTTACCAGTTTTTATTTAAAACTTGCCGAAAAGTTTTACAAGGTTTTGCAATACTTTACCAATGTTTGCAGCAAAAAAAAATGTATTTGCTTAAAGCGGCAGTAGGCAACTATTTTTTAGTCATATTAGCTTGAACTGTCATGGGATTCTGGAAGTAGAATATTAAATAGGCTGTTTAGGAAAAATAACGAAATCTGTAGCTCCCTCTGAAGCCTGTAATCATGCTTGCAAAAACCGAGCGCTCCCGGCTGTTTTTAACCAATCAAGTTAGGGTGAGAGGAATCCTACCTGTCAATCACAGCTTGTGCACACGCTGCTGAGCGTCTGCCCCGGCTTGTGTGCGCCGCTCACACTGGTGTGAACTCACGTGCACAACCTCGTCCACAGAGGGGGAGGGGTTTGGGGGGCGATTCGGAGCTTGTTAGAGGTTGGGGGAGGGACCTGAAAGTTGTATCAGTTCGAATTTTCCGACTTTAGACTCGTTATTTTGAAAACTTGCCTACTGCAGCTTTAATGCGAAACTTCTATCCTGCATTCATGTATTCACCCATGTACTGAACACTTATGTCACCTGGATCAATTATTGTACAGTTACTTTGCAAAGTGGAACCTCTATGCTGGAAGAGTACCTGCTTCAAGGTGGAGGCTACAAAATCTCATGTGTTGACTGATCGACCACTGTTCCTGCGATCTGTACAAAAAAATGAGGGATTACTTGCTCTCACACACAAGAACTTTGGGAAAAGTTAGTGCTGTCTGAGAGCAGCTGATATGAGTTATAGGCAGTCAGGTGAGCAAACACTGATCCTCACTTATGGAAAGTTTGTTAGCTATTACGTCCTCTGAGTGGATGTCAGTAATTCTGTCATTCCACCTTTGCTTGATCAACACACATGCCAGAGCCGGGTGGGATTTCAGGGATGATCAATGTGCCCTACAGTGAGGGAAATTGTTTTAAAATACATAACAATATGAGAACACTGCTGTACGAGAAGATGCAGAACAATCATTTTTTATCTCAAAATTTTGAGTGTAAATTAAACTTGATTGATTGCGCAGCAACTAAAGTTGCTGCCTTAATGTTAGCCTACTTCAGAAAATTAACTTACAGAGAAGCCCAGAGATCATTATCTATCCTTCTGGAGTAAATTGAAAAAAAGAAACAGAGAATATATATCACAGCGTTTTACTGCGACTGGCTAGTGTAGTAGCATCATCCAAAGCAGCATCGTAAGAGCTTTCTGGGGAAAGCGGTTCCCCAAAAAGCTCTAAATGTTTTTCTTACATCAATGAGGTGCTGAGGGCAAATAATATCCGACTGTTTAAAAAAGCTGCTAACACATGGCAGTTAATGGCATTGATGGGAACATAGCAGCCAGTTGCACATTGTTTTGTTTCTTTGTTTTTATTAAAACGAATTTCCTATGAAGCATCTAACAGCAGTGGTCCATAGATACAGGTATTAAAGACAGCTGTGGGATTCTGGGTAGTGGCATATCTTTCTATTGTCTTGAAGGCTTACAGGCGTGTTCCCTGGGAGGCACTTACTGCACATTCAACTCCAGTTTTGAGATTATGTTTTGTAGCTCTCGGTACAATGAGATTAAACACTCTAGAGGCAATAAGTAGGAATTTAGTTGTCTTGTTTTAGCAAGTGCACCCACATTTAATATAAACCAAGGTCTACATGTTCATATTGGTGGTAAAAGGACATAGGACTGCACTACTTTATGTTGATACATTTAAAATCATTGAAGAGCCTGAAAAATGCATGCGTCACAAATTGGAATGTATAAAGAAACCATGAGCTATGTACAACTGCAAGAAGTCTCTGATAGGTAATCTTTTGAAAACCATCCACAAAGCCATTGATGTCATACATGAGTCATTCTATATTTAAATAGCAACACCTTTTTGATGCAACATTTATTCCAAATTAGTGATGCACCCTTTTAAAGAGAAAGCATACATGATCCTGAACCCATAAATACAGTCCTTTTCCTCTCATAGTGTTTGTAATCCTGTTTGTAACACACACACTGTCATTCATTGACAAGCAGAGCTAAGAAAACAGCAAACCAAGGTTGCACGTACACACACACACACACACACATACACACACACAGCTGCTTAGAAATGCTGCATAGTGAGCAGCATACTTAAAGCTAAATCTGTTTTCTTTATACACTTAGAGAAACCTGGCAGGAGCATGATGCTGGAGCAAAGAAAAGAAGGGAGCAACGCATAGACAAAAGGATGAAGGGGGGCAAAGGAGATGGAAGAGGGAGCAGAAGGGTGTGGATGGCTCAACAAATTGGATATCAAATTAGATTATGAGCTTGGAATGTCTTTTTGAGCACTCAGGCTTTCTTACTTTATCTTATTTTCCGTTGCTGCCCCTGTCACACCTGACTAAGAGGCAATAATGTGAGAGGGTAGTGTGCATTTGGCCACAGAGAAACCATATCCTTGGCCACCTTCCACTTTGCAGACAAACAAACATACACACAGTGAAATCCACTTCTGCACACTCAAAGAAGCATACACACACTGCTGGCAGTGAGTCAGACCCACTGAGAGAAGAGGGCAGGTGATTCACCTGCAATGTCATCTCTTCGCCCCATTCTGTTCTCTCTCACTTTCCGTTTTTCAGCACTTTGTTATACAGGATGTTGAAGGTTGCATGTACCTGACCTTCCAGATAAATCTAATAGAGAAGCAGCATAGTGTTTATAAAAATAAATGATAATATTCTAGACATCTCTTGTTGTAAAGATGTATATGTTGAAAGAGTAGGTGGACTTCTTAAAAAGACTTCTTCTTGTGTCATTCATGCATTAGTTGCTTTTGTTCTCACAGAATGGTTTAACATACATCTCCTCACAGACACACACACATGCACGTATAAAGTCCTGGGAAATTTGGAACGTGAAGACAGTGGCCATCGGAGTGAAACAATGCTAAGAGAGATCAGCTCTGCAGTGAAAACAGAGAGCTATGTTTAATAGTGTGATCAATCAGGCCCAACAGAGTAAAGCAAATGTTGATAGCTATGTGTAATCTCAAAGGGAGCCCTCTCACAAGGCTTAAGCAAGGTTCATCAACCTGTACTAGACCATGACCCTTGTTTTAGCAAACAGAATTCTCCTGACTACAGCAAGTAACTGTGAAATTAAGCGTTGCATTCATTTATATCCCATTTCCATTACAGTGGCTCTGTAGAGCACAGAATTTAGCTTTGAGATTATTGTCATAATTATTTCATTGTAAAGGATTTAAATATTTATAAAGCACCACTAGAAACTCAACCTCACCTGCATAACAAGAAACCATGTCGGGTTAAGACACTGAAGTTGATTGCTATTCAGGTTTTGGTTTTCCATCGTCCTGATTAAATCTACAGAAAATACTGGAGGCTCCAAATGGCAAAAGCAATGTGGCTCCTCATTAAAAGAGTCTGAAGAAGCTAGTTGAAGTGAAGGGGAACTTTTAAAGTCTGATAACTTCCCCCCTTACATGGTATACCAGCTAGACTTGGATTTGCACTTTGGATTTACATTTTTGTTTTTTTTTGTTTGTTTTTTAAGTGTCGATAATTATTCATGAAAGAAAGCTTTTTAAGTTCTACCTCTTAAGGTTCCATGTATTTAAGACCATTGTTGGTCAAAGAGAATTTGCAGGCATAATATTAATGCCTACACAGCAGCCCTGAAATACAGCAAACACTGGCATACGTCTTTGTGCTCTAAAGAGAGAAATTGTTTGCATCTGTGTGCACATTCTAAAAAACGCAAGAGCCAGATTTCCCATCTGCATGCAGGGAACGCATTACTCATGAATCCATGAGCACGTTTATTCACCAAGACTAAAGATCCACAGATAGCTGCATTTCTCTGCTGATCAGAGTTGAGCTGTGTCGCAAACTGTTGCTCTGCCCGCTGCTTTAAAGCAATTCAAATCCTTCTGTGATCAAAAGTGCAATACTAACTGTACAGACTTACATAGAGAAGTCTTGTATCCACTTTGGTGTCATTGTAGTTTAACATGGCACTGCTGGGATAGCCAGCTGATCCTGCCCACATCCTGTCCATGCTGTCTGCAGTGGAAAACAACGTAGAGAAAAGAAGAGTTAAAGGGATAGTTTGCCTCTTTTGACATG
Organism: Odontesthes bonariensis; assembly: GCF_027942865.1. NCBI lineage: Eukaryota > Metazoa > Chordata > Actinopteri > Atheriniformes > Atherinopsidae > Odontesthes > Odontesthes bonariensis. Next base: position 26,157,737 of record NC_134521.1, read on the forward strand.
AAGCTGTATGACATCCCATATTAGCAATATCATTTATGAACATTGACTTACCCCCCGCTGCGTCCTGTAAGCCGAGTTCCAGCCGGGTTTTGGCGTTGACGAAGGTAGTCCGGGTAGTTGGCTGGGGCTAAAAAAATAAAGTTGTCCAGGAAAAAGTCAGATCTCACATCGCTTGGCGCTATTTTTGCCTCCCTTGATATCAATGCGTACAGCCACCTAGCGATAGCTGCACCTGTTATGGTGTTTACTGTGATGCAAATGTATTACTCTTTTGAACGCATATTGTTTTGAGAAGCAAGACGCTTTATTTTTTTAGCCCCAGCCAACTAGCCGGACTACCTTCGTCAACGCCAAAACTCGGCTGGAACTCGGCTCACAGGACGCAGCGGGGGGTAAGTCAATGTTCATAAATGATGTTGCTAATATGGGATGTCAAACAGCTTCATGTCAAAAGAGGCGAACTATCCCTTTAAGGTCGAGTCATGCCATATGGGGGAAAAGCTTCTGATTCATAAATCACTTGGACCGTCACCTGTGCACTTAGAACACTTGCCTGTAAGGATTGGGCCAATTAGGCTGATCTTGCTGATTACCTTACTGACCTGACCTATTATATACTGGAATTATTGTGAAAGACATGTCCATACATTGAATTATGGTATGATGTACTGTATCTTGGCACTGCCCATTGTGTTCACATGCGAGTCTCATTTAGAATGTCCACAGCATTTAACCAAAATGATGATAAATGAACGCGAGTCAGAAAAAAAAAACTTGGTTCACAATATCGAAGCTAAATCAACAGCAAACAGGAAAGCAGACTACTTTTGCTATTATTTGTGTTGCTATTTAGTTTGGTATCACCAGAAAAATGGATAAAATTGTCTGGAATGACACTCATCACAATTATTTCGAGGACAATACATCGTCGACAGTTATTGCGAAAGGCCTACTGCAAGCAGGAATATAAACAAATAACGCCCTTCAAAATGTCCTCCCTACTGGCGAAGTCACAGAACATTGGCTGCAAGGGCCAGCTGGAATTGGGTTAACCAACACCACTGCCCCTCCAGGAAAAAGTCTTGTTTCCTTCAATGTGGCTTTTCAGTCCTTATCAGAAACCAACGCACATTTAAACACTGCAATCTCAGCACAGACATGTGGATACAAAGCTTAAATCTCAATCACCAAAGAATAGATTTGGAATGAGGCACATGTCACAGACATCCTCTTATCATCATACTTAGGAACCAACTGGCAGAGCATGCAGTTTCTTCAGAAGACATGAAATCAAGTTTCGCGTGATCTCAAAAAGTGCCTCAAGAACCAAATAAATCAGATACAGAGATATTATGAAACTGTTTACAACTATAACTCTGCAACACTTCCTTCTGGCAAAAAGATTCAAACTCCAGATCTTTCATGCAGCAGAGCAAATTGCTGACGGACACATAGCTGTCAAATCTATCGATCTTATTGATCATTTCACATCAATAAAGGTTTTGACCAACGAATCAAAGCTCCTTCAGAATCCCAACTCTTAGGCTTTGTTTTAGAAAATGAAGGTTTGTTCGTGTGTACAGCCACAACAGACAATCCCAGAGTGCCACTCTCAGGATTCAAGTATTAAAAGGCCATACAAGAGATTCTTCCCAAGCACAAGTAAAAAGCTGAAACACTTACAGGACAGACACATCACCAGAAACTTTTTACCGGGGCACGTGCCCCTGTAAACATGCGTTGTGCCCCTGAAAAAATTCCCATATACATCCTTCAAACTACGCTAAGACTGATGTGCCAAGGAAGAATAACATAGGCACGATTTTCATTATTTCAACCACGTAACCTAATTTAGCCAATGCTGCACAGGTCTACAAAAGACTGAAGTGAAGAGGTTGTATTCGCAGGCATTGGGTGCGTCTGTGCATGTTCAGCGAATGGATTGTGTGTGACACGTAGCGCAAAATCAGAGTTGGAAGGCAAGATCCTATGGCCCGCACGTCATATTTATCAGTGGATAGTAGCCCACACATTTTGCCAATCGAAGCGTAGTGGGCTATATGAACCACTACACATTGATGGATTGCCGTCATCGTGGTCATGGACATAAATAAATTCTTACAGAGGAGTCAGGGACAGAGAAGCAACAAGGAGAACTGAGAATGAAGTGAAGGGAGGTGATTTTGTTTTCTCTGTTGTGTCGACGCCCACACCTATCTATAGGCCACTTTAATTTCTTACGCCAAATACACAACTTTTGCATTTAGGCTTAAACAGTGTCTGGTTCCCTGGCATATGAAAAATGCAAGACAATATCCCATTCTGCGTATTATAGCCTATTTACTAAACTATCTTAGGCATTATAAATGGGTAACATGTGGGTAGGCTAGTTTTAAAGGCTACTCAATCAGGGGAATAACTTATCAGACCATATCAGGTACACTTAATTTAAGATTTTGACATTTCATTTTACAATATTCCCTGTTGTAGAAGTATTTATTGACTGTGCTGCAGTAAGATTAAAAAATGTTCAGTACCTGGACTGAAATATTGTTCATTATTTTGTATCTGTTGAAAACTGTAACACTGTGCATGCTGTGTTTTTTAGTTGTATTGCCTCTTGTAAAAGGCTTACTTGATTATGTTTGATGAGCTACAAAAGGAGGAATTGAAAAGCTAAATGGCTGAACTCAAGAGTGTTTTTATTTGCTTATGTAGTGGACCTATAGGTCTTAAACATAACTCAAGTCAACCTGTAAGCACCTCCTTTAGCTCCTCCCCATTCCTCTATATAAAGCCTCAAAATGGCTTCCTTCAGCCTCTTGCTGAGCTTGTGGTGTGACCTAATTCAGGTGGTGAGTAGGGTCCCTGTTTTATCATGTTTGGTGCAATCCTTTGTCCTACTAATATGCGTTTTGTCTTTGCAGGTTCACTTGCTGCTGTGCTTGGTCTTTATTAGTTTGCTTATATCTGTTTTGTTGGTTGTGCTGCTTTGTTAATTTGTTTGCACAGCACTGCTGTTTTGTTAGTTTGTTTGTGCAGTTGTTTGGTTGGTTTTACTTGTGTAGTTCTTTGTGTTTTAGGTTGATCATTGATTTGATATTAGGTTTGTTAACTTTTCCTTTTTTTTGAGTTTCAGTGTGGTCTGGGTGTCATCAGGTGGGAGACTAGGCACTGTGGTGAGGACCTCACTTCCGTTTTCGCATGCAAGTACACTGGGGCACTTTTAGCGTGTTTGTTGTGTCTTTCAATTGTAGTGTTTCACCCCAGCTTAAGGGACACACATCCGGTAGCATGCCTCCCCCTGAGACCTCAGCCCACTGATTTTAATGTTGTTAATCATTTCACTTTTAAGATGTTATAGCCGGCCTTTTAGCTTTGTCATTAAAAACACTTTATTGAATTCGTCTTGTATTTAACCTTTTGTTTCTTTGCAGCAGCTTTACTTCAGTTTTATTCCTAAATATTATTTTCAATAAATATATTTTCTCTATTCTACTGTCTCTGCCTCCTCAGTCACGACCCTGCGTCCTTATAGCAATTGGGTTTCAGTTGTCATATCCTGGGGTGCAAGTCCCCAGGTGGCGTTGTTGGCTCTTACAATTTCATCCTTTTCTCCGCTGCTTGCCACATTTAGATAGCCTATAGCTCTGTTAAACCTGTTGAGGTTCATGCAAATTTGAATAAATATTCTTATACATCCAGTACAGGCTCATTTTCTGTATACAGTAAGGCAGTGTTGGTGGGGGTGTTCTGGCTGGGGGCCTGTGCCCCTGTACAGCTCTATGCCCAGCAACGTTCCTGCTACAGGAAGTTCATTTTTGGGACAATTATGTTCAAAGCTGCCCTTTTTGCATCTGTGGAGTAGCCAGGAGATGTTCGGTTTGTTTTTGTTTTTTTCCACTCACTAAGCAAAGGGTAAGCAAATGACTACAAAGAGCTGCAGATTTTGTCAGCAAAAGCAGCGAGGAAAACTGGCTTTACTGCCAGAGCCACTCTTGCCCTTCAGATACCCTCTGGCTAACAGTTGGTGCTAAAGCAGGGCCAGGAGAATGAGGCTGAATCCTGATCACCTAAACAACAGATTTTGAGCATACTGAAGAAGTTCTATTCTATGCATAAAGGTGATCACAGGGGTGTATTCCTCAGGCCTAAAAAAAAAAAAAAAGTTTGGTTCCTGTTGGTTGTCAGTTGATGTCATGGGTAGGTAGGGAATTTATTTTATTTTTTTTCCCAGTGGCAGTGAGTGATAGGTAGTTTTTTTTTTTTTTTTTACAGCGGCAATGGATACTCCCAGCATGTTACACACATTTTTATATGAACAAAATATGTAGTCGATACAACCTGGACCATTGGCATTGAAGACATCTCAAGCAATATTTCATAAATAAATGTAATAGTTTAGTTAAAGTGTCACTCTGGTGTTCTGCGACTCATAGCCCTGTTGTCCAACATTACTGCCTGCTTCTGCTATTCTGCCTAACACAAAACAATTGAAATATTTTTTTATATATTATGTAACCTATATATAGTCATAAAAATGATAATGATAGTATGATATGAAAAATATCTTATTTTTTTGCAAAACATTATGGGCGTGAAAACCAGAGTGGTGGTGAAAACGACTTAGAAAATCGGCTCGGCGCATGCGCAAAACCACAAAGTAGCAATTCTCGAAGTAGGAGAAATCAACTGAACACCGGCTGCTGACACAAATGAACAAGTGCACTGCCTGACTTCTTCAAGGACATTTTCGAAAGATTTCCTACCCAATCTTACAATTTTGTTTGTCACGCTATTGCATGGAGAAACAATGGAGACCACGCATATATCCATCTTTCTCCCGCATTCATATAACACTTGCTACCGATCCAGTCTGCATGCCGATCTCACGTGAAATCGTTTTCACGAGAGCATGCGCTCATCCTTGTACAGGATGAAGAGGTGCTGTAGAAAAACGTAATTATACTTTGCATTAAAATAAAATGTATTTGTGTTCTTTTTTTTTTTCTTCCCCAAGCTCATAAAATAATTTGGGTCGCACGTAAATTGACAGGGTCGGTCGGAAACCGGAACCAAAAAAAATTTTTTTTTAGGCCTCATCACTGTGAAACTAAATAATACTCCTTTAAACAGAGGAGGCCTTTTTCTAATGATAAAGCTGAGCTCACTAAGCTGGTCCTCACTTTGAATGATTTGTTCAGAGTCAGCTGTGTGAACATGGATGACTTTAAAAAGAAAAAGAAAAAAATGCAGAAGGCCAGTTAAAAATCTTCCCCAACAAGCAAAGTACGACTTGTAAAAATATTTTCAGACAAAATGCCTCATGTGAAGCTCGTTAGATGCAATAAGTAGTGAGTTTACAGCAGCATTTCAAGCCAAGAGTTCTGGATTCCACAAAATAGTTCGAATTGCAGCCGGCCTTGTCTGTTAACTAAAGAGAAATATTGTTTAATAAGGGCCATTTACACACAGGTTGATGTTAACTACCATGTCAAATTTGTTATATATATATTAAGCACAATGTAATTTACACATGGGTGTACACTTCAGAACTCTTCTGACATCTGTCATGTTGTTCCCCCAGAACCCCCAGTACACGGAGTCCTCGTCACTCGCCCAACTCACTGACAGGCTCTCCTAAGTTGATTTCTTAAGGAAACTGATTTCCCCCTTCCAACTGAAAGGCAAAAATTCTGCCCAGACCTACCCAGATACTGTAAAACTTCACTCCGGCAGCCTTACACAACTAAAGAAATAAATAAATGAATGAATGAAGCACTGAGGTTTTTCAAAAGCAAATCATCCCTTGACATCCAACATCCAACACTGATGCACTGTGATGTTCACAACAAACACCAACCACCTTGTCAGTTCTTTTGGATGTGGCTGCCAAGGAAATCACTGAGGATGCAGTCAAGATGACTTAAATGCTGCCTGTGCCAAATAAGACACTTCTGGATGAAAGTGGCCTCACAGGTAGATTTAAAACCCCTAAAGAAGAAACACACAGACAAACACCATGCGACACACTCTCCCTCCGTTCTGTTCACACACACGAAAAGGCATACGGAGGCAGAACCAGACACAAGAGGGATTTTCCCACATGAGCTGTGAAAGATGAGTGCCGAGTGTAATCCCTGCAAAAGGTAAATAGACCGGGGAGGTTTTAGAAAGAAGCCAGGATGCAGAGATGCAAGTGTCACCTCCTGCTGTGGCCTGGAAGACTGGGGCTGGAGAGCACAGAACCAGATAGGACAGGGAGAACAGGAGCGAGCATCTGTTTTTTGACTCGGCAGGCTGGGTTGTTTTATCTGTCTATCTGCCAGGCTGCTTCTCAGCGGGCACATTTCTTTCCCTTTTCTGTCTTGTCCTATTTTCTCTGCGTCTTTGTCTCTATTGTTCTCTGTCTGGCTGACTGTTCCCTCTGAAGATAAGATGAATCTTTAATGATTCACTGCGGAAACTTTTCCTGATGCAAAGTTATAAAATGAAGCACGGGAAAAAATAAAATGAAAACAAAGTGTAAGAAAATTGTGATTTTATAAAGTTTCCTGAGTTCTCAAGAGAAAACAATGCAAGTCAAAATGTTTTTTTCAAAGAAATTTGGATAAATAAACCACTTTCTTGGTGAATAACAGTTTATATTGTCCATAAAATGAGAATATATTAGCCTAAAACACATAAGGGTTTGTCAAAAGCAAGCAGTACATGTTTACCGAGCCCACCAGAGCACATTAAAGTATCAGGAGTTGAAATACAGACTGCTGGTCAAGGCAGATTCACCTTAATACAGAACATCATCACTGAACAGACTGAGTTTCTGTTACCAAACAAGCCAACCAACAATTTTAAGAAAAAAATTCTCTACCCAGTGTTGTTACACTTCAGGGCAACAACCGAAATAAGGTGCTTTGGCTTTTCTTCCAAGACTTGTGGCTTTTATTAGAAGGTGTTTGGACAGAAAAGTGGGCAGAAAGAAGGGATGGGAATTGATAAGATTTTTACCATTCCAATTCCATTTTCACTTCTGCTTAACGATTCGGTTCTTTATCGGTTCCCTTATCGATTCTCATTTGGAGAAAAAGGACAACAAACCGGTCGATTAGCATCAACTGTTTAGTTTAGAAGTAACACGAGTCATGACCTAACAAACCCAACAACGGTGAGGTCCACATTCATCTATCCTGGCCTGGGTAATTTAACTCTTCCCTGCTCTGGTGAAAGGAGAAGCTGGAGGTAGACGTGAACTGGGGGTAGTACCACCAGCCTCTGGCTCTGAGCCAGTCAGGCTCTGTCTCTCATTATTTCATCTAAATGTAATGCATGAGAAGGCATTCATTTAACCTTAACCGTTACTAACAGCAGGTTTTACAATGAGGCAAATGGCGAACATGATAGGCAGTGTTTGTTAGTTAGTTAGTTAGTTAGTTAGTTACCTGCAGTGTTAGCCGAGGACATGCTAACGTTGCTGGGTTCAGATTCACCAACGTTAATCATTCATTCATACTTATTGCATGTTGGTGATATTTCCTCCCTTTGGTGAAATATTCACTTTGCAAGTTGCCCTGTTGTCGTCTTTTTTTGGGATGTGTAATCAAACTTTCGAGCGTTTGTAGCGCTTGGGCGCCATCTTTACTATTGACTGTTGACTGCACTGGACTCACCACGCAACGTTGTGTGGTGACGTCATTCGTGTCCACTTGAATCGATAAGGGAATCGTTTGCAAAATTGCCATAAGCGATTCTAAGGAATCGAAACACTGGGAACTGGTTCTCAACAAGTACCGGTTTTCGATTCCCATCCCTAGCAGAAAGAGGGGGAAGACATGCAGATAAGGGCCAAAGGTCAGGCTCAAACCAGGGCCAGCTGAAGCACAAACTTTTGACATTGTAGATGGGGCACCCCTTCAAGGTTTCCAGCACCTCCATTTTATGCTATAATTATTCATACTTTAATAATATATATGTAAGGATATATCGTTCAATGATAAGCAAATTTCCATTCATCAAACATTGAGTAATTCATGTCCACGGTTATTATTTTAACATGTTCAAATTAAACTCTAGAGCTGTACACGACACATCAAAGATGTCACGAAATAGCTACTTTGTGAATGAACAACATAACCTTCTCACTGGTGCCTGGAGGTGTTGATAGATAAGAGCACAACTGGTGTTCAGAGTTCATCCATCAAATCCATTTTGTGTTTGCAGATTTTTTGTTACAGCTTTGCAGCTGTCTCGTATAGGCTTGTTGGATGTAAACGTTAACAGATTAAACACGTCAAATCATCGTTTTTTGTTTTGTTTACCCTTTATGTGAAGCACAGCGCAAAGGTTTAGGGCAAGAAAAAGCCGCATTTATTAATTTCATATAAACTGAATATATTTTGTGAACACCCTCTGGCCTCAAAACAGCACCCACAATCCTAAGTACAAGTACAGAAGTTTGAGGCATTGAGTAGAGCTTCAAAGCTTTTTTTTTTTCTGTACTTTAAGGATGTCTAAATGGCTTGTGTCTTCTGCAATCCTAGACTGACTTGATAATGTTGAGATCACAGCTCTGTGGGAAAAATGACATCTGCTGCAGAGCTCCTTGCTCTTCTCATCTCTCAGAACAGTAACTCTGGCTTTATGTATGGAGTTGTTTGCAGGCTCCAGGATGAATGTGGGACGCATCAGATGTTGCGTTAAGAATAGATGAATGGATAGATTTTAAACATACGATGTAGATGCCAAAAGAAATTGCATGTGCTTGAATTTTATCTTTGTTTGTTGTTGAAGTCTCTCTCTGTAAAATTAATGCATCTTTTATGTGTCATCACTCAGTCTCTCCTCTCTCATCTCTTTATCTGCAGTTCAACACTTTCACCCCTTCCCTCCACTTCAAGCACAGTCTCTTCTCAACTCTTTTTTTTCTCATCAGCCTCCACATCTACTCCCTCCACCCCTATTTCCTCCATCTCCTACGTTGGCAAGCTCCACCACACACACAAACACACACATCTCTCTCCTTTTCAGCAGTGAGATCAAAGCATCAAGACATGAGGTATTTAACCCATCACTGGTCCTGCTGATCAGCACCTTCTTAAGTCTTGCTGGCTAACTGACAGAGGCTGATATCAATAAAGACACACACACACACAGACTGTTCAAAGAAAAATGGGGCAATAGCTGTACAGAGAGAGACTGATCACACACACAGAGATACAAGCGTTGTCTACTTAAACAGCAATCCTTTTTTTGTCGAACAGATGTTGATATGTTGGATGCATTTCAGTCATCAAAAAATGAACAAACAAAAAGAAATGAACACACAAACACACACGCATACACAAAGAAAATGACTCCCGAGCCTACAAGGAGAAAAAGAGGACAGGTTATTGGCATTTAAAATGCAGAAAGTGCTGACGCTTGCCATCGATTGATATCTTTCATCTGTTCGATCGGGTAAATGCATGCATAATCACAACTACAGAGGGCTCTAATCTATAATCTAAAGCCGATTCATTTTTGTCAAAGTCTTTCATTGCTATTCATTAGGTCTTTGAACCTGAAAAGGAAGGTTTCTTTTCACGCAAGTAAGGTCAAATGTTGCTTACCGTCAGAACCAGAGTTTCATTCACTATCTTCCTCCCCTCAAGTCTCTTGGGATATGAATACATCGATACTGTCTCAAGAAGGTTGTCATGCCTTTAAGCTTGAGGCTACTGTATTTTACATGTACCTTAACTTTGTGAGTGTGTGTGGGGGGGGAGGAAAAAAATGTTTTAAAAAATCCGCTGCCTCATCAATTTTCACAATTTCACTGAGAATATTTATACTGGAACATTACTTCACTTTCAAAGGAGTTTCATCATAAAATTAGTGCCTTCGTGATATTCAAAGAGAGCAAAGAAGAGGCCATAAATTAGCACATTTAATACCCTTTCATCAGAGTTCCCAAAGTAAGTTAGTGTTTTAAAGCGAGAAGAAGCAGACGAGAAAGACAATATTTCCCAAAGGGACATAAAATAACAAATGAGAGCCCTCAAGGTCTAACAACTAATTGACCTGCGCTGTTGAAAAATAATGTCTGAATATCGTTCGCACATATTAATAACTGTCTTGAGAGATTTTCTCTGCCTTGTTATTTCAAAAAGTGGTACTTCTGTGCTGTTTTACCAATTAGCCTCTGGAATTTATAGCATTCTTCAAGCACAAAAACAAAAAAAAGTGATACATGAAAACATTCTGATGCTGTGAATACTTCGAGCAATGACAACTTGAACAACTTTTCTTGAGCACCTGAGTGCCGACTTACCGTCAACGCCTGCCGTATCTCTCATAGACTTTCACCTGAACCTCACCTCTTAAATTAGCTCTATTTTTAAGGGCTAGTGATAAAACGTGACAGGGTGGAAAACAGGGTTGCCCCTCATAGTCGATTAAGCTTTAGCTGACAATAAAAATCTTAGTCGGCCAAATTTTCACTGGTCAGTTACCTGCAGTGTGGGGGAGGGTCAGTGCCTTGCCATGAACTTATTGCACAAAGTCAGTACATGTTGGTTCAGACAGTGCGATCTAACAAGCATTCCTCCATACATGATCATGTTTTGGTTTAATGTGGCTGATGTTACGTGTGTGTGTGTGTGTGTGTGTGTGTGTGTGTGTGTGTGTGTGTGTGTGTGTGTGTGTGTGTGTGTGTGTGTGTGCGTGTGTATGCGTGTGTGTGTGTTCGTGTGTGTGCAAGTGAGCGAAGGATAAAAGGAAATTAGCGGGAGTCTGAAGTGAAGGGAACGCTGCACACAGCTAATATTTGACTGTAAAACCTGAAATACATCTATTTCAGGCAACAACAAAACAGCAGACTATTTCCTTTGAATTGTGTCTGTTGGTTAACTGAGAAACGTTGCAGTTTAAGGTGGTAAATCGACTCCATATAAATTTATATATATTACTGTAATGAGTGGCGCAGGACGTTCAGTTTATGTGTAAATAGGAGACTGTATTTCTTGTGACTTCTGTAACCTTCTATCAACTTTATCTTGTGGTTAAAGTGCTATGAGCAGCACATATTGACAGATCCATTTGGCCGTAATGACTGGGCTATTAATGAGATGGTGTGGGGGTAAAAACCAGGAGAGAAGCCATGCAGCTACGAGCTGTAAAGTGAAGTCGTGTTATGACTCAACTAAACTTTTCAGATGCCTTACCACAGAGAATAAAATAAATAAATAAATAATGTGAAATCAAGTATCTTGCACTTGAATTCAGTAAAAAGACAGTAAATCTGAGCCATGTGGACATACTAACATGTCAAACTACTGATGAGGGGGAAAAAAGAAGGATAAATCTAAGAGTTTGAACTGTGTGTTTTTCTTACTTACAATCATTTTCCCCCTTTTACCACTGAGAAATAGAAATAATGATGAAAACCATCAGTTCGGCTGCTGGAAAAATTTTTTTTTTTTAAATCACCTGTGAGGGAGCAACTATGGTCAAAGCACCAGAGACTTTGAGGATATTCTGTTATCACTGAGCCAAGCAATACAGAGAAACAAAAATCAAGGGATGAAAGAGACTGAAGGAGGCATTGACATTTCCATCTCTTTAAACTACATTCATCGACATCTATCCTTTCATCTTTTTCACCCTCATTGAAAGGCCCATCCTGAACACTCATGACTCACAGAGCAAGTGAGAAACATGGGCAGGAGCTTGTTAGTTTGGTGCGAACCGTTTGTTAGCTCCAGGTTCACAAGTTGTCAGATCCTTTGTTAACAGATGTGAGAACAGACCCAGCACATCACCAATTAGGCATCATCAGCGGGGGGGGCAGGCGCAACTTGTTGTGGCAGGAGAAATTAATGAGAACATCTATCCAAGCTTAACAATAGTCCATAATTGTAAGAATCGCTGTTTGTGTCGTCATGGTTCATTCAGAAGTCACCTGTTGTGAATGACTTGTCAGGATCTGCATCATGCAAATCCTCTTCCTGTGAGATGACAGCATCAGGGCTCAGATGCACCCTGGGAAGTTTGATTGCATAAGTAATTACTGTTTTTTAGAATAATTTGTCAGTAAATTAGCCCTGGCTAAATGATGAAAATACTGGCTGATTTTAATCATTTTACAACATTAACCTTTTATTTGTTAACAATCATCAATCTCTCTGGTTCAGTGATATAAACCAACCCTAGTCAGAGATGTCTTAATGACTGTCAAAGTCATGTTCGCTAATGTTTGCCCTTAAAAGATGAGATCACCCGTAACGCATAAAGCAAATTTTTCAATTTAGCTTTGATTATTCACACAATCCATTCTTCATTAGGCACACTTGTACAATCTATCGCAACCCAGCTCCTCTTCCAGAAAGCCTACAGTAGTGTTCAGAAAATATAATGAGGATTATATTCTTGTTTTATTGACACCCTCAGTGAGGTGTAAATTAAAGCTAAAGGATTCACGTAACAGTGTTGTGATATATTTGACCGCATCATTCAAAGGTGTTTCTAATATTCTGCCCTCCTCATGTAGACAATAAACTTTGTAAAGATAAATGTTTTAGCAAATTTATTCTGTCAGAATGAATTGATTTGTACAGATGTTTGTGCCAGAGGTTAAGGATGTTGGCTTCTCAAATCAATAGTTACATGAAAAGGAAAATGTTCCAGTTAATGAAAGTATTTCCATCAACTGTAGTCAATGGACAAACTGATTAAAAACATAAATGTTACATAAATTTTATGTTCATAAGTTTCATTGTTGTTTAAAGCTTCATATAGTGTTTGTTAACCTCATTTTTGTCACTACCCTGAAGCCTGCTGCTTGTAGCAGGAGCGTGTAACCTTTATAGAGCTCATGCAACATATAAACTCGTGTTTTTATCATGCAAACCAGCTGTTGTTCTGTCCATCCCAACGATTTTATGATGTGTGTGCCTTTTTTTTTTGTTGTTGAAAACTTTTTAGCTTAGTACAGCTGAAAAAATAAATAAATACTTTTTTTTTTTAAACGCTGAACCAACCTTATTCTAATTTTTATGACCATAGAAATGAAAGAAACGTGCAGCTTTCAACACCACAGTACCTATTCAGCCTCTTTTACAATATATAACAGAAGCCGGTTGTAGGGGTAATGTTAGGGTATAGCAGTCCTCTTCATGAAGATGTGTAGCTGGAAGCTAAAGCTCTGGAAAATAAGCTGACTTTGTTTATGATGGGAATCTAATCAGCTGACAACTTTGCTAACACAGCCAAACATCAAACAACTGTGATAACGTAAGATACAGTGGTCAGCATATGAGTGTGAGATTTTTCTCTGTCCCTGAACTAGTAATGCACTACATATGAGGCGAGTCAACCTTCTCTGTTTCTCAAGTTAAAATGCTCAGCTAGGGATAGGAATTGATAACATGTTGTTGATACCAATGCCATTATCGATGCTTCTTATATTCAAGAAAACAGCATCAACACAACCACCTACTGTCTGAAATTCCAAACAGAACAAACTTTTGGTTTTGTGTCTTTTGTGTCTTTATCAACATCATACAGATAATATGAAGAAAATGCTAAACTGACAAGGATAGAATATCAACAAGCGACTTAATTCTACATCTTGTAGCCCCATCACAGAAAACTACTTTTTTTAAATACATCATTTTTATACATGACTATGTAACCTAACCTACCTGAAAAACAGTTTCACGGTCAACATGTAAAAAGGAGGAAATTAAATAATATTGTTTTCATTGGCATTTTTAGGCTAATCATACATAATTCAAATTCAATTCAAATTAAAAAATACTTTATTTATCCCAGAGGGAAATTAAATGTTGATGTAATTCAATTAAATCAAGGAGTTATTATAGATGCTGATGGCTGTGGGCAGGAAAGATTTCCTGTAGCGGTCCGTTTTGCATCCAAACTGAAGAAGCCTTTGACTGAAGAGACTCTGTTTTCCGATAACAGTCTCATGGAGAGGATGTTCAGGGTTGTCCATAATTCTCTTGATTTTATGCAAAATCCTTCTCCTACATTATTGTCTCCAGAGGTTCCACAGTCGTCCCCAGAACAGAACCAGCCTTCCTTATCAGGTTGTTGAGTCTTTTTAGGTCCCTGGTTCTGATGCTGCTGCCCCAACAGATGACGCAAGAGGAAATGACGCTCTCAACAACAGACATGTAAAAGATCTGCAACATCTTGTTGCAAACCTGGAAGGACCTTAGCTTCCTCAAGAAGTACAGTCTGCTCTGTCCTTTCTTGTAGATGGCTTCACTGTTGTGTCTCCAGTCCAGTCTGTTGTCCAGATGAACACCAAGGTATTTATATTCCTCAACCACCTCCACTTCTTCTCCCATGATGGAAACAGGGTTTGATCTGACCCTGTTTCTCCTGAAATCTACAATCTTCTTTGTTTTGTTAACATTCAAGATGATATGATTGTTCCCACACCATGCCACAAAGCGGTCCACCAGCTCTCTGTACTCAGCTTCTTGTCCATCTCTGACACACCCGACAACTGCAGAGTCATCTGAATATTTCTGTAGATGACAGGAGTCTGACTTGTACTGGAAGTCTGAAGTGTACAGAGTGAAAAGGAATGGTGAGAGTACAGTCCCCTGTGGTGCTCCTGTGCTGCTGATCACCTGGTTAGACACACAATTCTTCAGTCTGACAAACTGTGGTCTGTTTGTCAGGTAGTCATTAATCCAGGTGATTGTTGAGGCCTCCACTTGAGTCTTCTGGAGTTTAAGACGAAGCAGATCAGGCTGAATTGTGTTAAATGCACTGGAGAAATCAAAGAACATGATCCTCACAGTGCTGCCTGCTTTGTCCAGATGACAGTGGATTTGTTCAAGCAGGTGTATGATAGCGTCTTCAACTCCAACTCCATGGCGATAAGCAAACTGCAGGGGGTCCTGATATGTGCTGGTTTGCTTACACAGGTGGGTCAACAGGAGTCTCTCTAGGACCTTCATGATGTGGGATGTCAGGGCAACAGGTCTGTAGTCATTGATGACTGAAAGGTGAGTTTTCTTTGGTACCGGAACCAGACAGGATGTCTTCCACAACAGTGGTACCTTCTCTTGGGTCAAGCTAAGGTTGAAAAGGTGTTGCAGAATCCCACAGAGCTGCTCTGCACAGGCCTTCAGGACTCTGGGGCTGACACCATCTGGACCTGCAGCCTTGTTCCGGTTCAGTCTCTCCAACTGCCTCTTCACCTGACTTCTAGAAACAGAAAAGTGGGAGGGGGAGGCAAAGGGGACAGCAGCATCTCCTGATTTGGTTGAAGACAAACTAGTGGAAGCAGAAGAATCCATGACTGAGGTGGAGGTGGAGATGTTACAGGAAAGCTGTGGGTCAGAGGAAGGTGGGATGTCTCTTTGGCTTGGAACAGGAGGGGAGGATGGTGAGCTTGTTCCTCAACTGAACCGGTTGAAGAATGTGTTCAGCTCATTTGCTCTGTCCAGACTTCCATCCATCCGATCCTCCCTCTGCTTGAGGCCTGTGATCTTCTTCATTCCTGACCACACATCTCTGATATTGTTCCTCTGCAGTTTACTCTCAAGCTTCTTTCTATACACCTCCTTGCTCTCTCTGATCTTGACTTTGAGCTGCTTCTGTATACTCCTCAGTAACTCCCTGTCTCGCTCCCTAAAGGCTCTTTTTTTCTTGTTCAATAGTTCCTTTAGCTCACTGGTGATCCAGGGTTTGTTATTAGGGAAGCATCTCACTGTTCTGGTGGGGATGGTGTTGTCCACACAGAAGTTTATATAGTCAGTCACACACTCAGTCATGGCATTAATGTCCTCTCCATGTGGCTTACAAAGAGAAATCCAATCGGTTGCATCAAAACAACCCTGTAAGGCTTCTTCAGCTTCCTGTGACCACTTTCTAACAGTCCTTTTTGTGATAGGTAGTCTCTGGACAAGGGGTTTATATGCTGAACAGAGAAAAACAAGGTTGTGATCTGATTTACCCAGGGGAGGTCTTGATTTGGAAATGTATGAATCCTTGACATTTGTGTAAAACAAATCCAATGTCTTGTTTTCTCTGGTAGAGCAGCTGACAAACTGTTGAAAAGTTGGCAGTGTAGCAGAGAGTGAGGCATGATTAAAATCACCAGATATTGCCACAAAAGAATTGGGGTGTGGTGTCTGTATCTTAGCAACAACGGAACTGATGACATCACATGCAGTGTCGGCAACAGCTGAGGGTGGAATGTAAACAGCCACCAAAACAACACTGGTGAACTCTCTTGGCAAATAATATGGACGAAAAACTTACTGCCAATAGTTCAATGTCAGGACTGCAGAGACGACTCTTCACAGTAACATGTCCTGGGTGACACCATCTGTTGTTGACAAGCACTGCCAATCCACCCCCTTTCCTTTTCCTGCTACTCTTTAAATCTCGATCTGCTCGTACAGTCAGGAAGCCCGGCAGAGAGACACTGGAGTCGGGGATATGATCCTGCAGCCATGTCTCAGTAAAACACATAATGCTACATTCCCGATATTCTTGCTGAGTCCTTGTCAAGGCTAGAAGTTCATCCAACTTGTTAGCTAACGATCTTACATTGCCCATGATGACGGATGGCAGAGATGGTTTGAACTTCTTCTTTCTTTCTCTCCTCTTTGCTCCTGCTCTGCATCCACGACGCCTCCTTTTCAATTCCAGTGGGATTTCTGGCTTCAGTTGTCAAATTATTTCTGCTTTTCCAATGTTAATCAGCTGCTCCCTGTTGTAAACCACCCTGTTGCTATGGTTATGCATCATAACAAAAGAGCAAAATATACAAAAGTATTGGGAAAAATCAATCCAGCTGCACAGCATCCAAGGCAGGAAGGAACAGTTGTCCAAAAAATGCAATTTCTTCCAAGAAAAAACAGGAATGAAATTTAGAAAAAAAAGAAAATCTCAATGGGCCTCATGCAAGAACCGTTCGTACGCACAGATTTGTTCTTAAATCGTGCGTACGAGTGATTTAAGAGAATTTGCGCATTCACCAATCTTTTCGTATTTTACGTTTTCTTTCAGGTACGAACAGAATTTACGAGTGATCCAGACCTGTCGTAGGAGATTCGTAAAATAGTCCGCTGTTATTCAAATCACGTTTGCTTGACTAATGGATTGTATATTTAATTACTTTGAAGAAAACATAAATAAATATATACATTATACCCAACAATGATGCTGACATTATTCTGTTTGACTTAAAATATGCACTAATCGAAGGTTAATTTGAATCTGTATATAACGGGAAGCTTAACCAGCGGCTGACACTTTTGGATGCCTTAGAGCATCAGGCTCTTGGAAGAGACCGTGAGACAGACGAATGCAGCTTGCTAGAGCCACAACTCCAGAGAGAAACACGCCGATCAAACCCAATTCCACCACATGTCCAGGTCCTCACCACCCTTGGATTTTTGGCCACGGGAACCTTTCAGAGGGGATTGGAGACAGATCGGGGGTGTCCCAGTCCTCTGTGAGTCGTGCGCTCCCCTTGGTCATCAAAACTCTCATCAGTTTATCACCCATGGTACATCAAATTCCCATACACCGCTGTCCAACAAGTGCAAATTAAGAGGGACCTTCATGCCGTGGCTGGACTGCCAATCATAATTGGAGCACGAGGCACATATACGCATCAAAGCACCCGTGCCGTTGTGGAGCGCACTGCTGAAGGCCAGGTGGGTGTGTCTCGATACAGCGGGGGGCAAAATAGCCCAGAGAAAGCATGCCAGATTTGCACAATATTGCCATGAACGAGGGTCTCCCACTACCTGAACCAGCCCAGGCAGACCAGAAGGTGTGGTGCCAGAAGACCCCCCTCATGGACCACCCCATCAAAGAGCCATCATGATGAGGCAACAACTGATTGCACAGCTTTAGTTGCAGTCATCGAGCGCCTGCCCATGGCGAGACGTTTTTTTTAAGCCATTTTCATATCAAACCATTTATTTTTTTATTTCGCTGACATGGTATTAACAGCACTCTTAATTGCTTCCCATTTCTTCACTTTAGCAGGTCCCGTCCACTGCTTAGCCTACACTGCTAAAAATGACAGATTTTTCTTTTTGGATCTCTGAAAGCAGAACTTTAATCTCAGAGCCCGTATTCTCAGCACTCAACACTTCCTGGCGCAGGAGAGAGGAAGCACAGCCTTATATGGTATCATTTAGGGCGTGGAGTATGCAAATCTACTATCCTCGTGCACGTGAACTTAAGATACGCACAGGTGTGATTCATCATTTACGCAGGTCGTTTACACACTTTTTCCGAAGTTAAGAGCGCTTGTTGAATCTGACGTGGCGTGTTCGTACGAGACCTTCTTACGAAAAAAGTGAGAGAAATTTAGAATAAAAATACGAAAATGTTCTTGCATGAGGCCCAATGTGAGGTACAGAGCTTCTCCAACGTGCTGCCACCCTCAGCGGCGCATTCTAGAACACATCTGTAACACAGGATATCTGGTAAAGATGATCTGTTTGATTGTTTAGCTGTAGCACTTCTGCTGCTCGTATGCAGTGTGTCATCATGGCACTTATATTCTGCTTGGTTCCAGCCCGTTACATGTTTGCTTCTGTTCCACTCCCTGTACTCTGTACACAGACATCATATCAATGCAGCCAAATTCCTTAATAAAGCTGCTGCCATTCACATGTTACTCTGTTTGGTCTGTCACATGACAAAAAGAGTTTAAATTGTTAGTGAAAAGCAACCCATTAAGATCACATCAAGTCACAGTCACAGGATTGCTTGTTGGCTCTGATAATATACATATCATATGTATAAATCCCCAAGTTGGCAAGACTAATTGGTTTTTCTCCTCTTTTTTATATCGTAATGTCCTAAGTCCTGTTTTTTCACTGGGAGAAAAAGGAATTTGTTTGCTGAGGGAGTTTGAGTCTCGCATTCACTGATGATTTACTATCAGTGTCATTTGCCAGCACCTACCAGCATTGACAGAGGAATTGAAAAGCTCAGAGGGATAAGATTCAGATGCTTGGGAAATTTTGGAACTGGTTCTCAAGTGGAACCGGTCTTTGATTCCCATCCCTATGCTCAGTCCACCACACAATGAGTGTTGCATTATTGGCTATCATTGATGATTTATAAAGATGAACAATTTTCTATTGAAAAAGTGTTGCAATGCTACTGTAATATTTGCCAAATACAAGCATCTACGAAAACAAAGAAGCACCAGGGAAATGGATTCACAGTAGATTACCTTCAAATGAACAAGGTCTTTGACTGAACACTTTGATATGATCTCCTTAGATTTTGCTTAGGTATTTTTCCCCTTGTATGTATGCCTTTTTGTGACTTGTGGAATTGTTGGACAAGTACCAGAAGAAGAATTTTAATCTCAGAAAAACATCTTTTCAGCGACCCTGTCTAATGTATCAAAGAAATCCCAGAGGCTAAAAAAGGAGCACAAGAGAAAGACAAAAAAAAGAGAGAGATTAAAGTTATTTCAGAGTACTCCAAGTCCCAAAGAGTCTGGTGGATAACTCAATGACTTCCTAGGCCATTAACATTATGATTATAATGGCTTTCTTGTCAAAGAAACAGAGGATGGTGTGAGATGCCAGCTGCACTCACACACACATCTGCTGTAGCACATACAGTGTATGTAGAGATAAGGGTGGTAAAAAATGTCTAAAAATACAGTAAAGAAAATGTTTTTAAAGAGAGGAAAGAAAAGAGTCCAGAGAGTGGGATTCCAAAGATATAATGAATAGGAAGGAGGATTGCATATTACAACTATAGGATAAAAATACATCCTCAGGGAAATGCAGTGGGTAGAGGAGAAGAGTGAGAAATAACATGAGAAAAGCAAAGTAACAAAAGAAAGATTGAAAAGAGAAGAGATAAAACACTGAAAGGAATGAAGAAAGGACAATTAATTTGACCAGTGTCTTAAATGACACCATTAGGGACATAGCAAGAGAGGGGAGATTTAGAGAGGGAAGCACTGCCTCGAAATATGACAGCAAAAAAAAGAGAGAAAAGAGGGATTACATAAATGTGCTCAAAGGTTGAATAATTTTGCTTGAGAATCCAGCGGCCAAAATTAATGCTGATTAAGAACAAGAAAATACAAGTAATATGAAAACAACTGAAGAACAGCCCAACTGAATGACAGAGGGAGGGAAGAACAATCTGAAAGAAAGTTTCAGAGGGTAGAAAGAGGACCCTGAAGGCTACCCAAAGGAAGGAAGGAAGGAAGATCAGAGGGATGCATTGACAGTTGGTGAAGGTTTAGATTCTTACATGTTTGTTCTCACAAGGAGTTCTCAGAGAAGTTTGTGTCTACGGATGAAAAATCTGTGAACCACCTACAGTTAAATTATTGCGACTATCCTTCAGAGACACCCACTCAGTCACTTCAGCAATTGCTAAAAAAACAAGCCACTGAGACAACCAGATCTCAAGATAGAACATGAAATAGCTATGTTGGTTCACAGCACAAAACACTGCAGTTTCACACTTGAAAGTTGTAGAATTCTGATGTGTGGGACTTGCCTTGTTTGGTGGACACAACTTCCCTGGGCTCACATTGACTGAAAGAGTACATAAAATTGATATAGCTACCAACAAGACCGGGGACCGATCTGCAGTGTGACCAAGAGTGGTGGTAATGAAGTTTCTGAACTATGCAGACAAAGAATGTCTGACGCGATAATACTGTGGACTGTACGAGTTCATGTTCACAACATTCTGCCACTTTCTCTGGAGGAGATGATCATACAGCCAAGTCTAGCCAAATTTACTAGGAATACTTAAAGTGACAGTCTTACTGGGCTTATTTCAATCACAATTTCTGTCTTTAGTCATCTGACAAAATAAACAGAAAAATATTTGAATTAGAGCTGCCTTAAAGAGAATGTGGCAATATCAATGTGCACTTACTATTCACTGTCTGACAGAAAGATGTACACTATGCCTTGTGGTTATTCTTTGTAGATACCAGCTCCTCGTTCTGTGTTCTTCAGCATGAGCGAAGCCCCTAAGCCCATTTGAGTAGAGCAAAAATATGCTCCCCATTAAGCATCCACTTAATCAAAAATGTGCTGGACCCAGACAACCTATTACATACTTAGAAATCTCTTTATGGACCTGGCTCTGTGCGACAGGTCCTATTGAACACAGTCTTTTCCAACTGTGTCAAAAATTAAACTAACGACTATAACATATGACAGTAAGACTTTAAAACATTAAAAAGACCAAACAGAAGCCCCAGATTAAATGTGAACGTGTCCTCAAAATACTACTGGTCATGTAAGCTTTCTCACATCTGTAAAATAATTCGACACAAAAAGTCAAATGAGCTTCCAAGATTTTCAGCCGCTCTGGAGTTCAGCCTAAACCAACTGCTTGTACAATATTTAGTGTGGGACATTTTATCTTCTGAGCCATTTAATTAACAATCGCTACTTATAAGTCAGCGTTGAATAAGAAATCATCTATGTTATTACTGAAATGACATAATGAAGTATAAGCAAATATCTACTCATAATTACATTGACTGAATTGTGTATGGACATAAAATGCTTTATATGAAACTGTACAGAAATGGCTCTTTGGCATTCATCACCATCTCAAGGTAAGCTAGACAGAGAATAAAAAGGCCAATGAGAGATTCCATATTTTCAACAAAAAGATTTGTTAAAGTCTTCATTTGTCCAGCTTTTGCTTAACCTTGCTGAGAAATACCCCAGCAGCAATGAAGACATGCTCATAGTCAGGCAGAGGAATAATAGCAACTTTCTAATATCTATTAATTGTTCCCATATCAAAGCATCTTCTTTAAAATGAGTTTAAGACTGAAGCTTATTTGCTGCAAATTAAGTCCAGAGTTCCTCTGTATATATTTTAGAGTTAGTCAGGGTTTACAATAATATATAATATGTTGCAGTGGTGAGGAGTCACTTCTTCTGTCTGCAAACAAACCCAGCACCAAATGTTTTGTCAGCCTTGTAGTATTTCCTCTCATAATTCACCTCAGACCTTTTTCTCCTATAGCCTTTTTAACAATGTATACACTGCCTCAGTCTGTGACCTGAAGTGCAGTGAACAGCAGAAAGTACAAAATGCTGTGCAGCACGTCAGCTTTCTTATGGGAATAAAGAAGAGAGAGACACGGAGCAGTAATAGAAGAAGAGTGGTTACTTGTTGTTCACCAACTTCAGTTTTAATATATAATGTGAAGTTTGATGTGAAAATAAGTAACTAAATGTAAAATGAATGCCTTTGGGTTTTAAGAGGATGTCATGACACAATCTGGCAGACACTAATCCATGCCTGTAGGATGACGTTGGAGCATCAGTGCTGCACAAAATTAGTAAAAAACATGCAATATGCATCATCATTGTTGAATATTGCTGTGAGAATATGTCATGTGATAGAGGAGCAAACCATTTTATGGTTTATGGTGCTAATCCCAGGTGTGTGATACATCCCTTGTTGTACATTAGGCGACAAGAGTTTCTGACACGATTCAACTGAGAGCTGCCGTATCTAAGACTGCTTTCACTGACCATGAATTTGGATTTCTCCAACTCCAACTAGAACAAACAAAAGAAAATGGCTCATGAAGTATGAGAGTTGGTAACTGATAAAGTTCCTCAAACCTGTCTTCTACGTTCCCAAAGAGACAGCTTACCATATACACTTAAAAAAATGGGATAAAATCGTGCACAAAGTACTTTCAGAGCAAGTTAGCTTTTCTTTTCTTCTGTTATTGTACCGTAAAGCTGCCCATAAGCATTTGTTGTAAATGGCAATGTCACCAAGCAAACTTGGAGGCAGACATGTTATTTCATGCACTTTTTTTCACATTTAAAATGACAATGTTGATTTTTAACACCCCCCCCTTCTGAGTTATGTTGAATGTAGCCTCAGATCCTGTCAGACTGACCAAATCATTGTGAGATGGAGGATCACTTCGTATTTAACAAAAACCCTTTCAATGCATTTTATATTATTTTCAACTACTTGTTATATAGCTTACAAAGAAATGATGAGGTCACAACTGTCTGTCTCCTTTCCAGGAAGCTCGGGTCTGGACGCCCCTCCCCGTCCTTGCTGTTATCTCAGGCTATGTTTCGCCCTCCTCCCCCCCTAAAAAAATCAGATGCCTCAGGTTTCCCAAGGAGGACCTGTATATTCTACAGCACTGCTGGAAAAACGTTTTGTTAACTAATCTATGGGTACATTCCCAGGGGGAAAAAAACACAAGACCATGTGTGGCATCAAATGAGCATGTGTGACACAAGTGTGTATTAAATGTAGATCTGCTGACATTTATGACCCATTATTGCAGACAGCTAAAGGATGGCTGTCCATGTGTAATTCAAATGTGAGACTTAATGATCTGAATTAACAATAGCATTTGCAGTTTCCTTTAAAAATAAAAAAAACTAGGATAAAAAGGCTGGCAATTGTTTTTAAAAAATGCAGCAATGGCAAATGAACTTTGGTGGACATTAAAAAGGAACTCAGTGCCGGCTCAGTTCTCTCAATAAGAACCATTATTAAAGTCTGTTAAGTTTGAACAATTCCAATGGTGCTACACAATGACCAGAAACACAACAGTTTTCCCATATCAATGTTATGAGTGTGTATGAGAAAAAAAAATCTATATAAAAATTTAATTTTACTTCCTACCTACTCTACAAACAACAGCTACAAATAGGGATGCTCTAAAAGTGAGATATCACTGCAAGTGTACAGCAGCTATAATCTGTATGAATGTGAAACTGTTTCCGTTACAGCAAATCAGTTTTCCAACCTATCCTAACACGGCCAGAGAAAAAATTACACAGCCAATAAGAGCTTATCATAGAAACCATAAGAGAAAGAACCATCAATCAGCGGCTGGTGACAGCTGGGTAATTTAAACTGCAGCACGCCTCGGGCTTGGATGTGTGTGTATCTGCAGCTGTGTGTATGTCCATGTGTGTATGACAGTATATTATGTGAGAGCATGGTCCTCATCCGTTCTTCTTCTCTTCTGTGCGAGTGTGAGTGTGAGTGTGAGTGTACAGGTCTACTAGCGCTCCGCTCCACAGCCACTGGCACGAAATGAGAGCTTTATGTGTTTTCATTACTTTGTGCCAGACAACAGAATCACACTGAAGGCTGTTGGCAGAGACAGAGGCTGGAGGAATGCAGTCAAATCAGATTAAGGAGTAAGATGTATGGTACCACGGTGAGTAGGTAGGCTCACTGAACTAACAAAGCCTGGCTCAGCGGAACAACATAGAAATATCCACTTTGTGTGATAGCACACATGTTCACAGATCACACTTCTATACTATGCAAAGAAAAAAGGAAAATATGGAGTGACTTCTCTGGGAATTTGGCCTATCAGTGATCAGAGCTAATTGCACCTAGTGTTCCCACAAGTGTTTGTGATTTACATGAAGTGGTTTCTTAATGATTAATGTATCATTCTCTCATATCACTTTACCTCGTGATACTTTACACAAAGATTTTAAAGACTTTAGAACAGCGAGGTATCAAGAATGTGAATTTGGCCTTGAAGGCATGATTGAAATTGGATCTTCTTTAGCAGATAAGATTTTAGGTAATATAATGAGGAAAAAAAGACGGTTGGAACCCTACAGAAAAGGAGCTGAACTGCTGGAGTGAGAAAAAGGACCAAGAATGCAATGTGGTTTGGACAGAAAATGTGACAAATCTGTAGAAAAACGATGGGTGAATTAGAGGTGAGGGCCTTGGGACACAAAAATATTTCATCTTGCTGGCTCAAGACTCAAATATATCCCTGATGAATTTGGCCTGAATCCAAACACATTCTTCTAATTTCTGCCAAAGGTTTAGGGTTCCTCTCTTTTCTTTTTATTGGGAAAAGGCAACAGCTAGCTCGAGGAGAAATGAGTTGTGGAGGCCACACAATTTTATTGCGAGTAAATTATGAATGTGGGACCGCAACGGAGACAGGAAATGAGTCGAAATTAAGAAGGAGCACGCTGTGGTGTAATTGTGCAGAATGAAAACAATTAAAGTTACTTATGGAGTACAACTCATACAGCTGCTATATTAAAGCTCAACTTTGTCGCAATATCTTTTAAAGACACTCGCATTTAAAGAAGTTCCACTACTCAGCCTTAATTCTGAGAAAGACTTCCCGTGTTAGTTTAATTCCAACATTCTCAAGCAATGACAGCTTAGTTTGGGGTTTGTTCGTGTTCAGTTACTCACAGTAGCCATGAGGGAGAAATACTGCGAGATCAGGTACATTATAAAGTCAAGATGGGTATTAACTGGATTCGATCTTGATTAAAGCTTGAGCCAACTTGCTCTGCTTGTTAAGATCTCTGTTACACAGTGCTCTAGCTGGAAGAAAAGCAGTTGACTTAACTGTTCAACACAACATATAGATCTCTCTCAATTTAGTCAGATTTGCATTGAACTCGGCTCATACGAGCAAACAGCAATATCAGCACTTACCACGTTGCCCTTGAAGAATAGAGTGTGTGTCCCCCCCATCCGGCTCTGTGTGGCACTCTACAGTAATAGCAACTGTTGAATTCATAAATGTGAAATTTGGATCATGCAAGAATTTAGTCTAATTCAATGCTCATCCTGCGATTCTGAATAATATAAACCTCTCAAAGCGATAATATCATCAATTCTCTGCCTCGCAGAGAGGCATATTGGATGAATACTTTAAATATAGTGGAGCCATTTGACATTAATGAAGACATTTTATTGAATGCCATACAGGTCAGATGTTGACACTTTTATTCCTACATTTCTGCTGCTAGTCAGAGAGAGATCAGATCAGACTTTGTTGCTTTCATTTGCTTTCATCATGTTTGTATTTTCCGCTTTTATCTCTGTAACTTAAAAAGACTATATTTGCTTCCCCACCCCTGTATAAACCAACAGGCTTCTAACTAGGTTCAACTACTTGTTCAATGGCTTACACACATTTAACTACGCATTTTTAAAAGTGGAAATATCAGTCATTTTTACATTACATTACGGTCATTTTGCAGATGCTTTTATCCAAAGCGACTTACAATAAGTGTGTTCCATATCGGTAGGCAAAAGAACTTCAGGTCACAAGAAATCATAAGTGCATTTCCTTCCAAAACCAAACAGCTAAGAGCATAACTAGTGCTAGAGTAAGTGCAATAAGTTAGATACCTAGACAAATGGGAAAAAAGACAATTTAGAAAACAAATATTTTGAACCAAGAGTTTGAACCGTTAGAACTTGCAAAAAGAATCATGTGAGCCTTAGCCTTCCTTTTATTTTTGAGAGGCATGCGATTTGACCGCATACTGTTGAGAGATACAGCGATTCCTGTTTTTATCAAACTAAATTACTATCCGAATATGATTTATTGGGAATATAACAGTTACAGCATTCAAACGCAATGCTAAAATTAAAAAAGATATATTCTTGTTTTGTGTCAGCATGTATGTCAGTCATCTCCTCCTCTACTTGAGTTTTCTTCTCAGCATTCAGGTCAGTCATTGAGTCTCGCCAGCACACGTGCTCCTACAAATCCTGCTCTCACACGACTTGCAACCTGACTACGAAAGAAATGCAGAATGCGGAGTTTAAAGAGAAAAATTGGGGATGAGGAAAGTCTGTGGTATAGATCACAGTCTTCGAGGATGACAATGCGCAGGCACATTAGATTGGAAAAAAGACGCAGAGTAAAAGAGAAGCGAGAAGAATAAGTCAACAAAGATGCGCTTGTTGGCAACAACAAATCCTCCTGAGAGCGTGTCATCCATTTTCGCTGCCTGACAAGCATGTTCTTTCACAGCGTCAAGGCAGGAGGAGACACAGTGAATCAGCGCCATCTCCCTCTCACTATCTCCCTCTTTCTCTTACACACATTCATCTCCCCATGGATTCCATGTCACTGACTTGAAGAGATGAGCATTTGCATTTCTCTTCCTGCGTCTCTCGACTCACATGCCGATTCACGTGACAGTGAGCATGAATGTCTGTGCGAGCGCATGTTTGTGTGTCAGCTTGTGTGTGTGTGTGTGTGTGTGTGTGTGTGTGTGTGTGTGTGTGTGTGCGTGTGTGTGTGTGTGTGTCAGTGTGCGACTATGCATAGAGACATATACACAAAGATGTTTTCACATTTGCATGTGCATGTTTGGGCTTTCATCACTTCTTGTATAAATAAGGGTGTATGTGTGCATATATTTGTATTTTGACGTGTTTATCGTCGAGACAGGATGGTCTTTCGCCAAACATTATTTTGCTGTTCGACATGGAGCTTAGAGCAGACAAAACAAGGGTGTATCTAATCAAAGGGGCGTTTTTCAGCAAAGAACAAAGTATGAAAATATTCAAATCAGCAAAAATTTAAAGGTGTTGATCGATCGATCAACTGAGATAAAAGAAGAGAGAATATATTTGAGTGTCTGAAGTCTTTACCAAGTGACAAAACACAAACCTGGCACTTTGTGCGCCATATAGGTTTGAAAATATCTAATTCAGTGACCCCTTCAGATTTTCTTTGACACGTTGTGTCACTTGTCAAGTTCACCATGCTTCCCCTGCTTAGCCTCAACCTCTGACCCCCGCCCGCTCACAGTCAACCTGCCAGAACAATGACGGCAACTTTGCACAAAAATGTTCTTTTGTAATATGTACTAAGCAGCATACACCCTACATTTACCCCAGCCTAGTGCTGATAATCTTTATATTTTAGGGCAATGTTGCAGTATCCCGCTGGTCTCGTTGTGAATCGAATAAGGATTAGCTCAACGTTCTGTGGCCAGATTTCAAACAAGGAAAAAGTAAGTATTTTAAGTATTTGAGAAACAATTCTGCTAGTTTTTTCTTTTATACAAAGGGGACCCATTATGGAAGCAAAAAGTCACTACCAACCCAAAAATTCAGAAAAAAAAACCCAACACTGACACTTTGTTTTGAGCCCCCTTAGTTCGAAAATGACATCAAGCCTCGGACTCTGAGTCCTCGCTGATGGGATCCAAAATGCAGGCCAGTAAAGCCAGTTTTGTGCATAGATGTTCTACTGTCAGCTGTACCCCCACCCCCGGCCTCAGAGGGTATAAGAGCCCAGTGGATAAACTATATTCAAGGGCACTGCTCCAGCAAGAGATGGCAAATGACTGTATGTGCAGCAATCACTTTTCAAAAGACTGTTTTCACAACTTGGTCTTATGTAACGCTGGATTTATGAAGAAACTGAACCACAAGGAGGGATTAGTTCCACATTTCAGCACCTGAACTTCAGACAATAATTTGGTTTATTTTGTTTCGCAGTGGTAAATGCTAAAGGCTTAGGTAATGAAGAGGACGCACAGCAACTTCTGTACAGTGTTTGCTGTTACTTTTTGAAAGATTAACATTATTGTTATACCATTACTTTGTTAGTTGAATGCTTTCTGGTTTAACAATTACATTCTGTAAATTGGAAAACCTGCAACTCTGTGGATAATGTGTGTTTTTGGCACATTACCGGCCCTCTCCTTACTGTTGTTGCTACATTAAAATCCATGTACAGCTCTCGGAGTGTTAACATTACCAGCATATTTCTGATAAAGGTGTAGCTCTCAAAATACAATTATTTGATACGTTAATATATACCAAATCTTTATATGCAGTAATTAACGGTTTACATGTATTACTGTGAGTTAGGCTGTGTACATCTCCAGCATGGTAATTACTGTTGATGAGAAAGAATTTTTTTACTAGCAACTACGACATCCTGTTAAAGCTTTCATGGTCGAACCTCTCCAGGAGCTCCTTCTTCTTCTGGGTCAGATTAATATAGTTCCACAGTACTGTAAGAGACAGTAACGTTCAGTGTGCAAAGTTTCCTCCTCCCCTGCAGCTAGCTCAGCTGCTGTCATGGTAAGCAGAATCATTTCTCAAGAATAACCCCAAAAAGGGAGAGGGTAGACAGTGAGTAGCGGCTCAATTGTAGCTAGGGCTTCGTCCCTCCAAACAGCCTGGTGGGAGTGAAAGAAGGGCCACCTTTAGATATTTTGACCAAAGCTCATCTCATACATTTCAGTAAGACCTCAGGAAATCGTGTCAAATTGTTAAAAAGGGGCATTATATGATTCCTTAAATTTCTTTACAATTTAACCCTAACTGACATGAATTGCTTAGGTAAGCATATGGTAGCATTGTTCCCAGCATAGCTCAGCAGTTGCCATGGTAGAAGCCATCGGTCAGAAACCCAGGAAGAGGTGGACAGAGTGAGAAGCAACTCACTTTCCAATCCCCACTCATAAAACGGGTGTGTGTAGGGAATTTCGTCTCAACAGGGCTGTTGTACTTAAACCAAGAGATATTTTGATCAAAGCATGTCTCATACATTTTAATAAGACTTCAGGAAATTGTGCCAACTTGTTACAAAAAAAAAGGCACCATATGTCCCCCTTAAGATTCTGCTTTGTGCTGATTCTTTCTGAGAATTATTGAGCTAGATGCAGCTGTAGTTCCAGAGAGAATTCATAGTTGTTCATTACAGAAATTTCAACCGTGCAAAAAAAAAAAAAAAACAGCAACAAAGAAGGAATTTTTCCATTCTTGAGGTACCCGGCTTGCAGGGGAGGAAACAATATCATGAGCTGTAAATCACGAAGGCGTCCCCCATCATTGTGCAACCCTTGCCTCCAACAGTACTGCCCATTTTATCACTTTTCTGGACACACAACACAATATTTTGACTCCAGCTGTGCAGACAGACGGCCCAGACATGCCCACATACACGTCATCAGGGACAAGTTTCTGCCTGTGATATAATTGTTTTTATTCATAGTGTATACCAATGAATACATCAGTGTTCAGTTGATTCTTAAAGTCTATCGTTTTGAGACAAAATGTCAGCAGAAGACAACATTGACCTGCATGTAAAATTGGCTTTTAAAAAAAAATGTATGTGTAGTTTGTGGGAGTGCATATACAGATTTAAGAGAATGACCAGTGTCTGCAGAAAAAAAGTGTAAGCATTTTAAAGAATGTTTTTTAAAGAAAATTGTAAAAAAAAAAAAATCTTCAGTTTATTAATACTTAAGAATGAAATCTATGTCCAGGTCCATTTTTACCAGAGGGGAACAGATAAATCCAGAATCCCTTAATTGCAGAGCTCCTGGAGGTTCAGAACGTTGATGACACAGATTGGCAGATTGAATGCTGCTGTGATTAACTTTGTGGTTGTGGGTCAGAGGAGTGGCTGTGAAGTTTGAACAAGCAAAAAGAAATGTCCAAGATGTCTCAGAAAGAGGGAAAATCAGAAGCAAGGAATTTTCCAAGGGATTTCATCATCTTCACCTCTTATTCTCCACTGTCCTGACATGAGGAAGTAATGTGTTTTAATTAAACTCATTATCCCATAGGAACAGCAAGGTGAGGGTAATGGAAAGTATGGGAAAAAAGAGGCTTAGGTGGAGTGTAGGGGCAAGAGAGAAGGAGCATTGGAGCGACCCAGTTGGAATTTCAGTGCCTCTGTGACAGCCCATATCACAATGATCAGCACGCTCATTAGTTGCTTTTGATGGCAAAGTTTTAGTGGGAACTGAGGACAAAGTCTCCAGACTTAACATTTTCATTTGATGCAAATAAAAGAAAAGCACAAAAAAGTAGTTCTCCATCAGTCGTCAATACCTTGTCCTTTGGTCTTGCACATTGAAAATAAGGAGAAAAAACTTCATACCAAAAAACAATGACCAAAGCATCCAGCGGTGCAGATAGTTTACAGACTTTCTGATCACATCCGATTTGGTTTTTAATCAATATTTACAATTCATCATCCTATTTATTACTGCCAGTAAATACTGTTAGTGTACAGTGAATGAGTTTGAATTCTACTTTCTAACGATGAAATGAAAAAAAAAATATATATATATATACATGTTAATAACAAAATGTGAATTTGGCTGCATCTAAATACTACAAGTGATCATAAAAAGCAGGAGAGGACAGAAGTTGCTTTTCTTGTTTTCATTTCAAACATCTGATTCTCTGATTCTGATTCTCATAAAACATGTTGATCTAATTGAATGTATTCATTTTCATTCATATTCATTCAGCTGCAGATAAATACACATCTCTATTTACACATGCCAAAGGAAGATCAAAGATGCTCCAAAAAAGATTGACCCAGAACAGTCTAGTATATCTCAGTTTTAAAAACGGAGACAGACACAAACCAACAAGAACAGCTGCGGGTTTCTCCGGCAACAGTAACGGAGCCAGAACCCAATACACTATGATGTGTACTGTGGCCAGACAGTGTAACTTAAAACAGGTTACACTCTTTACCCTATTACAGTTGTTCAAATGAAAATAACCTCTATCTTTGCATTCTTTGGCCATTATTGTACTGTGGATGGCATACCAAGAGTGAATAGACAGTATTACAGATCAGTAATATTTCAAGAAACCACTTTTAAAACAGACAAGATCAAGGTCAAATCAGCTTCAGTCACAGAGATAAATGTATAAATTGACAACATTTCACTGAGAAAACTTGAAGATAGAGACAAGCAATTATCTCCACTTAATTTTTCTCTTTCAGCAAATTCATCCAAATGAAAGCTGGAGCTCTCCCCGTCTTCATAATGCTTAGAGAGTATTAGAACATGTATTCCTCTACTGCAGGTCACATTTTTGAGTAGTCACAAGCAGTTTCAATATTCATTTATAATTTACACCTTGTGAAATTTGTTTCGGTCAAATCACATAAAAAGAATATCTGTTCCAATGTTAAGCTTTCAACTCCATTTCAATTCAGATTGATGTTGTCAAGAATCCCAAGCTGAGTGACCTCCACTGAAGTCATAAGCAGTCACAGCAGGGTTGGAAACAGGCCATCTATTTATGACAACTTGGTTGCTTTTATCCATCCTGTCTATCTATCACACTTGTGCCATCTTAACGACTTTGTGCCTTTTAGCATTCATGAAAACCAGATTCAATAAATCAGTCGTATCAGCAGTCCGCCAACGTCCTTGGTGACTGACCATTTGCAATTCCAAAAATAATGCACATAAATGGGCGCGCGCACACACACACACACACACACACACACGCACCCTCCGTTACGTTCATAAAAAGAGAAATTATCATTCTCCAACCATCCACACTGTAAACCAGGATTTTAATTTCTAATGAAACAATTTATCTTCAAAGAAATTAAATATTTACATATTATCATATCACTATAAAATATCACATAAAAAATTGAAATATTTGAATGAATGAATAAGATAAACTGCTTTAAATGATCAAGAATTAGTCATGACCACACCTCTTTTTTCCGTTTGTTGTAGCGAAGCACAATGGGAAGGATGTTAGAACAAATGTTTGAAAATATTCACAACTTATATGAAGTATTAACTGACACAACATAACCCTTGAGATTGGTTCTGCTTAATACTTAATGTTGAAAAAGTTATTGTGTTAAGTGTGTGCTCATATCAAGTAAACTCAAATTAAGAAACACACAGGAGAAAAAGAAATTGTACCTGCTACAAACAGAATGGAAAAACTAGAATCCTCAACCGCTTACTGTGTCCTCTAATTCATTTAATTTAATTTAGCTGTGCTGTTACAATGCTTCATGAGTCCAAGTCCCTGTATGATTTATACCATGGGACGGAGGATAATGAAGATAAGGGATACCATATCCTCTTGTGAAGTTTCTAATGAGGTAACCATTACAAGAGGAACAAATATCAGCGAGATGTCAGACCAAAACACACAGCACCCACACACATGTACACTGCAGTACTCCATGAGGATTTAAACAGACTTGCATGCAGTGAAAAGCATAAAAGCCCAAGCTGCTTGGAGCATTTGATTACGCTGTCATCTGCAGCTGCAGTTGGGCCCGTTCTGTACCGGTGTCTAATGGCCATTAGACTCAGCAGTAGCTGAGGGTTGTACAGTGAGCAATACTGATGTACCCTTAATGGAGATTTCATTGTCACGACCATGAACATCGGTCAGGCTCTGCTAACCTAACACGGCACTGACATCTGACCGCTTACAGTGTTTATAAGTCCAATTAATGAAGACAACCCTCTGACTTTGGGTGAGAGGCATTTTTAGACAGAATAGAGAAACGTGCAAAAAGAAAAAACCTAATTTCTTCAGATAGGAACCAAGAAGCTATTCACAACAACTTCTTAGGGTACCAAGCCTGTAATAGAGGCAGGGCTTTATTTCAAATTCCCTTTGTTAATGTTATGAACTGTCATGTTTTTCTATAATGCCTTATTTCAATGCCTCTAAAAAAATGGTTCATAAATCTGGCAACATGCACATAAAGACGTGCGCCTCGTTTCCATAAACCTTTGAGTTCATATGCAAGTCAACCAGAAGTCCATTCATTTCTTTAGAATTCCTCCTCTTTCATAACAAAGAACAACACTTTTTTTGTTCTCACCTTCTTCATTTTTATTTATTTTTTTAATGTTCTCAGGGTCATCTGTGGCATTGGCGTCTCTAGGAATGTCCGTTTCGTGCTTGATCTTGTTCCAAAGCATCACTGAACCAGAGCTGAGCCCCAAAACATATGTCACTCTAAAATGGACTGACATGCAAATCTGACCGAAGTTACTTGTCTGAACTGATCATCCAGCTACCACAGTTCATGGATGGGAACTTTATATTGAGGTCAATTTAGGAAAGCCAACACTGGCACCTAAGACAGTAGCTAGATCAGTTTGTGCCATGACAATATCCTTGCTTAATCTCTGTTGGCAATAAATAATTTGAGGGTTTTTTATAGATAAAAGTAATGTATAGAAAAAATTGTGTGAAACAGAGCTGAGTGAACTAAATCTAAGGACTTACTTTGTGTCACAACAGAACTTATGCTGAAGCAGAAATAAATGAAAAGGGGAGGGCATGTCTTTTCCTCTGAGTTTTGTTATTTGAAGCGGTTAATAAATTTGTGGAAATGTTGCCCATTTGCAACATTGCGTGTCTATTTTAGTTGATGGATTGCTCAGTGAATTTGTTTGTATCCACTCCCAGTTGAGTACTTTGTCATGTCAATGATTTAGACCTCATCTTGAAAGTTTCCAAAGCCTTTACACAAGTAAAACATCTGAGGGTTCTACTGAAATTCTCATTTTCACACAGGTCTCCTCATATTACCAGACCTGGGTGAGCTGGGGGCTTATGAACAGAATCCAATTATAAGGAGGTGACCTATTTACTTTTTCCATATTCCAAACAGCCTGCGTTAATATTGTGATGATTTGAAACTGCTAGGATTAGAACCAACAGACCTCTGACTTCTCATCATCGAATTTAAGGAAATTTACAAGAGATTACAATGGATCAAATGAACTCGGAGATAAACATTTGTGATTTTGGAGGCCAAATATGTTAAGATGTAGAGTAAGGTGGTCAGGATTGTGGTTAAGAAACTTAAGGTCCTGTCTCTTAAATGCCTTTCGAGCCAGTTCAAAAAGTGGCGAGAGGTGGGATGGAGGGAGTTGAAGTTGAGATGCCTCTGAGGCAGCAAGAGAGCAGAGAAAAAAAAACAGGCTATAGCTTGTTAGTAAAAGATCTGACATTAATGAGGGAAAAATTGATTGGTGCTGGCACACAGAAAACAAAAGTAGGCTCACAGCAAATTCAATTATTCATGTTTACATTTGTTAAGAAGGTTTCTTTGTTACTTTTGCCTCTTGGTGCAGACATCAGAACATCTACCCAAAGGAGGCTGGAAGCAATGAGGCTGGAGTCTTTAGTGGAGAGTGTTCATGAACAGGGGCGATTTTAGGATCTGGTCTTTAGGGGTGCCCAGCCCCCAGTGCACAATATTTCTCACTAATTGAGGCGAAGTAGTACATTTATAAATTTTGGAGCCGTATTAGTTTTGCTTTGAGTAGTGTTTTCCCCTACAACATTCAATTTTGACCTCTTCATTTCAAAAGACTGTGGCATTGACAGGGATAACAGAGAGCCTGAGACAAATATTGAAGATAACTCAATATTTATTTTGGGAGTAAAGAGTTAAAACAAAAACAAATGCTAGAAAAAAAATAAAATGGTCACTAAAATAATGCATCCTTGCAAAAAAAAAAATGTGTTTTTGCATAATATTTTAAAAATGTGCTGAGCCAGGGGGTGCCGAGCTGTCTTACGGTGGTGCCTTGGCACCACTAAAAATACCCTAGCCTCGCCCCTGTTCATGAATATTGTTTTTAGGTTCATACAGTTATCATGCTAAAGACGTACGTCAAAGAACACAGAAGACAGTTCCTTTTTCATACCAAAATGTACATGAAGAACAACACATAAATCATTTGGTTATGTTTTTCAACATCACGCTTCTTTAAATAAAAGTCCTCTTAGACTTTCCGACACCTGGCTGACACACATCAACACGCAAATATCTCATATAAATGTGACCCATCTCAGCATTCCACCATAGTGTTACCAGGTATTAATCAAGTTTGTCTTCTCCAAACACGCAATCAAAATTCCTTAGTATATTGTGTGAGACAGGAGGCTTTTAAGGAAATCTGGAGAGAACTCACAGCTCGGTGATTACGTTTAAACAACAGCAGCATCTATTGATTGATGTTTGGCCAAAGGTGTCAGGACATCTCAATCTGAGGCATTATGCTGGCTCAGCAGGGAAGAGGTGACTTTTTCTTGGCCGTACCACACATACATTCCTTCTGGCCAAGCAGTTTGGCTGCAAGTGGTCACTAGCAAAACTAATCACCTTTTCTTTTTTTATGCCATGCATATTTTATCCACAGCCATTTTTTTTTCTGGACCCGACTCAACCTCAAGTGTAAAACAAACCATTATGACTAAACATTACTTTCAACAAGGGTTAGCAGGTAAAGCATCCAGAGGAGAGTTAGTTAGATAAATGATTGGAGTTTTTCTGTTTAGCTTCCTCCTTATCATATAGTTATTATAGGGTGGTTGTTGTTTTTATTGGCCGTTTGATGATCGCGTTTGGTTCTTTTTGTTGGTTTTTGGTTGATTTTAGTTGGAAAAGTTATTTTCACTGGTGACAAATCAAAGGTCTTCATTGGATTCTTCAAAATATCTCATCAGGTTCACTCACAAGCAACACAAAAAGGGGAATAACACTTGCATTGATTACGTGTTCATTGATGTGCCATTTATTTATCTATTCGTTAAAATTTGATCTATAAAATGTTAGAAAATAGAAAAATATGTTATGTTGTGTTTAGTGTCATTTAAGACAAAGGACATTGAATCACAGGGAAATCAAATGATATAATTTAGCACTTATCTCAGGATTTTTTTAATTAATTTCAATAATAACTGCATGCACGGATTAACACTATCCACTTAGTCCCTTCAAAACAAGAAAAAATGCACTCCAGGCTCAATATTCCTGTGAGTTGTCCTCCTCGTGTCTTCCAGCTAACCGGAGAATTGATTGCTGCTTGGCAGAAGATGTAAAAAGAGGTGAGTCTCTGCATGATGAAGGCAGAGCTGATTCAGCAGAGATTTAGAATTGTAAGGGGACTCATTCCTAATACTCCAAATGAGAATTTTATTAGTTCAGTTTCAAAGACCATAAATAATGAATGCATTGAGATGCACTACAATATATGGATCTTGGATGATTCTTCAACAGACCAGGCCAAAAACGGTTAATTTTATATGTGCATGTAACCACAACAAAAAGGGACTATTAAGTCACTGTATGCAACAGAACTCTTACAGGAAGGATTTATTGATAGATTTGTGTGGAAATGGATTGGTAAAAACAAGGTATCCAAAAGAAAAGATATGAAAAAAAATTCCCTCTGTTCTTCAGCACATATATTTGGGTATCTCTAGTGACACAGCAGACAAAATCATGTGTCTTAGTTGGGGTGTGTCTGAAAATATGGCATTTAGTGAGATATTGAGATCTGCAGCTGGCTCAGGCGTCACTGTCAAGCCACAAGAATGAAACAAGCTTTGAAAGCAAATTTGGTTACACTGACTATCCTTTGAGGGCTTACATCCTTAATATCCTGTATACGTTGATATTGAGGATCATTTAATTTTTTTAGGATGAAGTGGTTAATAAAAGCATTTTCATTATTTGGTCATGACATTTTACTGTACAAAAGATAAAGAGTTACGGCTATGCAACTAATCATCGATTAAGATTTCTAGTGTTTAAGACTCACTCTTGTTTTAACAAGATGGCTTCTTTTTTTTTCCAATTGAAAAAAGTGACATATTACAATATATTTTAGATTGTTATGAAAAAGTTGGAACACTAGCAAAAAAAAAAGGCTGAATAAATACATGGTACTAAAATGAAAGAGCTGGAGGAACATGTTG
Organism: Odontesthes bonariensis; assembly: GCF_027942865.1. Taxonomy (NCBI): domain Eukaryota; kingdom Metazoa; phylum Chordata; class Actinopteri; order Atheriniformes; family Atherinopsidae; genus Odontesthes; species Odontesthes bonariensis. The sequence goes on from NC_134521.1 coordinate 26,195,060, forward strand.
CAACTAATTAGGTTAACTGACAACAGGTCAATAACATGATTGGTCGTAACAAAAAGACACCTTGGAGAGGCAGAAGCAAAGAGAGAGATGTAGTCTCTCCAACATGTCCTGGGTCTTCCCCAGGGCCTTCTCCCAGTGGGACGGGCCCGGAACACCTCACCAGGGAGGCGTCCAGGAGGCATCCTAACCAGCTGCCCGAGCCACCTCATCTGACTCCTCTCGAAGCGGAGGAGCAGCGGTTCTACTCCGAGCCCCTCCCGGATGACCGAGCTTCTCACCCTATCTCTAAGGGAGAGCCCAGACACCCGGCGGAGGAAACTCATTTCGGCCGCTTGTATTCGCGATATCGTTCTTTGGGTCACTACCCACAGCTCGTGACCATAGGTGACGGTAAGCACATAGATTGACCGAATCGCCTTCTGGCTCAGCTCCTTCTTCACCACAACGGGCCGGTGCAGAGCCCCGCATCACTGCAGATCCATTGATCCATCTGTCAACCTCCTGCTCCATTCATCCCTCACTCCTGAACAAGACCCCGAGATACTTGAACTCCTCATTACGGTCATTTTTACATTACGGCCTCCACTTGGGGAAGGAAATTCTGCCATGGAAATCACGGTACAGGCTCAGAAACATTTCCAGAAATCATTGTCTGTGAACACTGTTCACCATACCGTCTACAAATGCAGGTTAAAGTGCCATCATACATTGAAGAAGCCATATGAGATCCAGACCTAGAAATGCTACCATCTTCTCTGGCCCAAAACTCATTTAAAAATGGCTGAGACAAAGTGGAAAATTGGTCTGTGGTGAAATAAATCTCAATTCAAATTTTTTTTTTTAAATCATGGCCCACACATTCTTTGAACGAAAGTGACCATTTGGCTTGTCATAAGGATTTGGTTCAAAAGCCTGCATCTCTGATATTATGGCGGGGGGGGGTGCATTACTGAGGATGAATCTGGCAACTTGCACATCTGAAAGTTTTATCAGGTTTTAGAGCAGCATATGCTCCACACTTTTTCCAGGCAAGGCATACATTTTTCAGCAAGACGATGCTAAACCACACACTGCATCTTTTACAACAGCAAGGCTTCATAGTAGAAGAGTACAGGACATGCCTGCCTGCAGTCCAAACTGTTCTCAACTGAACTTTGGCAAAAAATGTAACTTAAAATACAGCAAAGAAGAAGCTGGCTCCCCCTGAGCACTGAAGGAGAAACGTATTGATCCTTTGTGAAAAATAGACCCCAAGCTGCAACTGATATTATTTTTCACTTACAGTAGGGTGGAAATCTCTTGACTGCCATGTCTTTCTTTGACAATCCATATAAGAGTGGGATGTTTTGCCCTAAAATGACAGGGTGCGTGCAGGGTGGCTGCCTAGCAACGGTAAACATTCCAGCCCATAAGGCCAATGTTGGTGAGAAAGTGTTGATCAATATTAAAACCAGTCAAAATCTCCCCCTCTGTTCCCACTGAAGAAACAGAGGGGGATAGTCTTCAGACTGTAATTAGAAAATAGTCTTCCCCCAACTATTTTCTAATGTAGGCTAGTTTAACCTTCTGCTTTTGCTTCTCGTCACTTCTTAAAGTGTGTTCGAGCAATTTGTCTCACAACAGCCCCTATATCATTCATATTAGTCCATGAAAAATAGAAATGCTGGGTAAAAATAGCTCATGGTTAACATAAAAGAGCCAAATGACCTTTGGTGCCCCCAGTGGCTTCAGTTTGAAAGGGCAGACTTTACACATTTACACTTACCTAATGCAACAAAAATAATAATAATAATAATGAAAATACACAATCTAAACAGACAATTTGCACATTGTTGAAAATTTGAGCTCAAACTAAATCTTGAAGAAAGACCATAAATCGACACCAAGGTGTACTACATTCCATTTCATGTGCTTGCTCAGGTTTATGTGGATTTTCAAATCTCTGTTCCCTCTTAATCAATTCTTACACTTAAGCTCTTTCCACATTTCAATTCCCTTTTCTACCTCTAATTTTATCCATTTACCATATACATCCTCAAACATCTGAGGCACTTGAATTTTGGGCAGATGTGAAGACACGTGAAAAGTAAGTTTTGGTCTAATACTGATAAGTCTCCACTCATTAGTTGAAATTTAGTTTCACAGTTTATTCAAATAAAACCTACAGAATCGTTACTCTTAGAAGCGCATGGTTCAGCCGGACTGTTTTACAGAGAATGTAAAGTTTAAATCTGGGTTTCATTAAAGTTTCTTATCAGACAAACATATTCACATAAACTGATGGAATCTATTCTCTCTGGTATTTTCTCCTTATTTCCCTTTACATTTCTCATTGTGGATCACCATCTCTCCCCATCCGCCCTTCCCTTGGGTGCTACAGCAGCACATGCAGTCAACTGAAGCAGGATTCACACGTACACATTACAGACGTTAAACATCTCGTTTCTCATTCACTTTAACTGAGGTGGTGTTACGCGTTACCAAATAGGAGGGTTTCAGTTAAGTCATCACGGGAGCGCGCGAATTTAAGTTGGTGGGCAGGAAGCTTGACTACAGCATAGCAACAACATGGAGAATATGGAGATGAGTGAATATTGTAGTGGTTTGGAGCCGGCACATAGGGAAAGGTATTTGGCGTTAGTTGAGAAATACATTTTTCCATTTCTCACCTCTATGGGCGATTACCTTAGGTACTCGATAGTAACCCTTTCCCTTCTCTCGGTTAGACCGATTGCTACATCCAAAAACGGCACAAAACTGAGGCATTTTGGGCAAAAAGTGGCAGACAAAACACAGTGTTTTCAATGGGCTCCAGCTCAGGTTGCCCACCACTTAGGTTCACGCGCTAAGAAAAATACGGAAGTGACGTCAAGTGAAACCCTCCTATAGAAAGCTGGTTTGGATTGTTGTTTGGATTGTGTTGAAAAGTTGAGAATAGTTCAACTTTTCAAGTAGCAGGGTAGCCAGCTAATCAATACACCGGACAGATCACATGTCTGATCTGGAGGCTGTAACAAAGACATTCGAACCATCTGGCCCGGCCACCTTTGTCTGTCCTGCCAAACGTGTAGAACACAGCACGTGCACACACCCAGTGTGTTCACTGTTCACAGTGAACAGATCAAGCACACTCATGCTGTAGCTCACAGTAAAAGAAATGATGGAAATTGGAGATTGGATTTGCATCATATTTCACTTTAATAGTAGCCACCTCACCCATAACTCTTATACTCATTCCCACGTTTACACATAGTGCTAACATATCATCCTAGGAAGAGTTATGTTTCATGTTTGCATATCAGAGGGCATACATCTGCCTACTGAGATATGCTGTATGTTGAAAGTCTAATCTGCACATGCAGCTCCTTTACATATTTGAAACGTAAAAATCTCAAGAGGGGAATGATATTCCAGCCAACGGTATGACAAAGGGAATTTCTTTCAACTTCAGCTATCTGAACACAAATTTCCATTTCTCCAAGAAACTGCACTGTTGTCTTTGCAAAGGAAGCCTCTGTCTCACGTTGTCCTGAAGGGTCTTGCACATGTATTGGTGTACATCAAACTACATAATAAATAAGGACACAACTTAGGAAGCAAATAGTAAAGGCAGTGACTCCTCTCAGGAGTCTCTTTTAGGAATGGAGCTGACAGTAATGAATATACAGCTAAAAGAAGCAGAGGAGATTCAACCACTCAGAAACAAATTCTACACAAACGTTATCCCATTACTATAGTGACTACTGAATAGTTAACAACAACTACTGTAATTAACAACAAGAAAGTTTGATTACTGCTACATTCATTCACTTTCTTGTGAAAAATCTCCAACCGAGAGTTAAAAAAATAAAAAATAAAATAAGATGAAGGAGGAAAACCAGCCAAACTGTAGCCTATAACCAACTTATTGGTTTTAAAGGCAAACTGAAAATTCAAATAAATTCAGTACAAAAGAAATTTAACTTTCTATAAAAATTTAACAGGTATGTCAACACCTGGAAATAGTCATCTGAAATAGTAGATCAATTTTAATTTGTTCTTTTGCATTGCTCCGATTGCGATTTTCATTTTCCAATTCATATTCTTCTATGCTCCCAATTTTGGTCACATCTCCTTTTCTTTCTTTCATCATCATAAATCATAAAAGCAGTGGATTATGTTTTTATTATGAGACTAGTTTGTGAAAGCACGATACAGGAGAGCTCTTTCCCACAACTGCTGCTGCTGAGGTCGCACATCTGTATAGCCATGCTGTCAAGACTCCCAAAGCTCAGGTGGAGCTCAGGTGGAGCTCTGTGGGAACTTCGATGTCCAAACTCTCCCACAGACATCGTCCTTAAAGGCTTGCTTATACATTTAGACACACACACAGAGTATGCACAAGCATGTATGTGACGGACGCAGAAACACACAACCTCAAAGGGGAATGGTTACCATTATCTACAAACCTTACCCTCCCTGATTAAAACGTGACAGCTTGCCTATTACTCTTCTTTTCTTCTTCTCTGTGCTGTCAGCAATTGATTTCCCTGACCTGATCTAATCCAGGGTTCACATAGCTGAGCATTAATTAGATAGAAAAATGGAAATGTGGAGAGAACAAGAAAGAGCCGGTATCACATGCACCTAAGGCTTTAAAACTCCCGAGTTCACAGTTGGATCAAGGGCCAGAAGGGGAAAAGGATGTACAGAAAGCCTAAGTCAACCATCTGCTTTTACTTCATTTGTGTTTTCCAGACCCAAGGGTTTCCTGTAAACTGCATTTTCTAATCAAATCAGTACTGTAACAATGCCAGCACCTTTCTTCTCACTTTCCTCTCTCCAAGGCCATTTTCTTTCCACTCCTGCGCTCCCTGTTGGGGTGCAGGTCGATTGGATCTGAAACCACAGTATCTGTCACATTGGAATGAAGCTAACGCAAAGCTCCCCGCTGTAAGAGAACTGGGTCACTTTCTGCCTTTATGGAAACTTGATTGAAGAGAGTTTAAATGACCTATCTGCCAGCAGAGGAGCTTCAAGTGTGCCACTCAACATCTGTAAAACCTCAGACCGAGTCTTCTGTTTCTACCGGTCTGTGTGACTTTGCTTCCATCTACTGGGAAGAGAGGAAATGCCTGTAAGAGTTTATTACCAATAAATGATCAACATAATGAATTACTAACTCATCACATTTACTGTTGAGTCCTGTTAACAACCAAATCACCTGCCTCCTCTTCTCATATCTATCTTTGTTCAGTGATGCTTCCATTCAAACCCAGTGTTGTTTCACATGTATTTGAGACATTCTCTCGGCATATGCAGTGCATGAAAACAGTTGCTGCAGAGTTTTGGTTAACCAAGCTGGTATACAATACTGTCAACAATGACAAATTGGTGACATTCAAAGGGGATCATTGCATCATAACATACATTGTTGGGAAACAGGTTCTTCATTTAATTCAACTGCAAATGAAAATAAACCTGTCAGAGGATGGCTTCACATTGGTAATTTGCATAAGCACCATCAAGATAAACACATGGCTAAAAAACCTGCTAAGAAAAACAAATACAAGGGGTTTCAGGGCTTTCAAGTCTGAAATCAGGGCTCAAGCAAAAACTGACTCTGCTTCTAAGACTAATGATATAAATAGGCCAACTATAATACATTAGCCTTAGACAAGGAATATACTTGCTTTTAATTACGTTCATGTGTGTTTATTATGGCTACCCCATGTATCCTGTATTCGCTTGGAGGATCTTTGGTGAAAGCCCTCAAAAATCCATGCGCAGAGAAAAACATTTTAGATACAGTGCCAATTGTGTGGTTTTTTTTGCCTGAGTAAGCTTCTGTGTCCCCTAGTGGAATCCTCCGGTAAATGTCATATTACACAGGCAAGTATAAGAATAACTAGAAAGCTGCAAGCAGCTGTAGGCGGGACCGAGGTGTGCGTACGTTGGGATGTGCGTACGTTGGGGCATGCGCTGGACGCTGGGCCATGCGCTGGACGCTGGAGCCGCAGCTCTGCCCACACGTACGATACCCTCTGCATGTGTACGAGCACATAATAATCCCAATGCGGAGGGGTTTTTGAAAATTTCTAGGGGGCGTCACTGAGCCATTTATCTGTGTTCACACATGATACCCTTTACATACGTACGAGGACGAGAGGGTGGACGTGTGTGCCAAGTTTTATGACTTTGCGATGATGATAAGGCTTTCAAATCACAAACGCCAACACACGATTTTCAACGCCTGGCCACGCCCACACCATTCAGAGTTTGAAAAGGTTTCTCCATGTTTCTTTCTCCCCATGTCTTAAGAGTAACCTGGCCAAGTTTGAAGTCTGTAGCATTAAATATATAGGACGAGTTCGATCATATACAAGGGGTGGAATCCGCCTTCCTGTGGACGTGGGACCATAGCGGCAAGAGGCTTTTTTGTCTTTCGTCTTGGCATGATGAATGATTGTACCGAATTTCGTCATCCCACGCAAAACTAACCCTGTTGCGGGGACCATTTTTAAGCATCGTAGGGGGCGCTACAGAGTCAATGAGCGACTCCCAAAAATATAAAGTTTAAATTCTTTCATGTCGTCGACTGGCAGGTGGCGCTCGCAAAATTTCCTGATTTTTCGCATACCTTTTGCAAAGAATAAGACGGAAGAAGACGGAATAATAAACCTTACAGATACAATAGGGCCTTTGCAGTTTCACTGCTCGGTCCCTAATTACGCCCATGATGGAGCATTTTATTAATGTAAATTGGTGATTGAAAACCGAGTATATACTGGCCTTAGACAAACCAGCTACGCCATTTAGCTGTTAATCAAACAAATAGCAGGCTAACTAGCTGCCTTCATAACAGAAATGCATCTTCTCTTGATGTCAGGACTTATGCAGCCAACTTAAATTAAAGAGGAAAAGAGGTATGAGGAAGAACAGCATTGCTTTTATGAAGACTAAAGTTTGAAAGCAGTACCATAGATATTTGAAGGGTTACAACCAGCTAAAAGACTCAGATTTTTACTCTCTTTATTGAAGTTAACAATCTTGGCAAGGTTGTTATGAGACCGTATGTGGAAAGTATTTACAGTGAATTAATTTTCTTGGCAATTGTTTTAATCTGTCATGTTTAGCTGAGAGTTAATAACGCCTTTTCCTATAATGTGACCAACCCAGAACACATACTGACTTCTGCTTTGTTCAGACTTTAGAATGAAAAAATAAAGAAAATATATATGTATATCAAATCACCAGAGGTAAAACAATATTGGTGCTGTAATGGTTGTAATAGGGTTCTTACAATAATGACTGACAAACTAATGATTAATGTTAAAGGGGATAGAGAATCAAAATCATCTTTTTCACTTTTGGTGTTAGTTCTGAGTCTCCCCGCTGTGGGGAGTACACACGAAGTGCCAGCAAGTGTCAGAACCTCTGTTTCAAGTACTCCCCTTTTTTGAATATCCCCCAGAAAAAGTGCCAATCCGTTTTTGTGAAAAAGTGATGTCACTTTTTCAGCAATCGCCCCCCCACACCCAAATCCACAGCCACCCCGTTTCAGACACGCCCCTTCGGCGAGAAACAGAAACAGGTGTGCCTTCCAAGGCTGTGAAAGCGGACTACGGTCGTTACATATTCTTCCCCCGGAAAGCAATGTTCGCGATCAATGGCTTTTATTTATTTTTAACAGCATCCCCTGTACATACAACCACCGACTTTTCCTTTGCTCTGCGCATTTCATGGAGTACAGTTTCACAAAGCTTGCACGATTCCGAGCAGGCTTCAGTCGGAATTTTGCTCAGTACAGTGTCAGTTCCGACAGGGACAGACACAGACTGCAGCTAGGTGTGCGCTTCGCTGAGAAGGTGATCGGCTGCATCTATCCATGACCTGCACGTCTCCAGGACTATGGGGCGAGCAGGTCGGATCACAGCTGACCCTTCTCTATTTGCACCACTCCCCTCGGGCAGGAGGCTTCGGTCCATTCGGACCAGAACCTCCCATCAAAAAAACAGTTTTTTCCCCCTTGCAGTTGGACTTATGAACACTTCATAATCACCTCATAACCTACCCCAGTCCCTTTACCATCATTAAAATTGCACTAATGAAGCTGCACTGTTGTTGCTCTGTATATTGGATACTGTGTATTGTTGTACACACCTTGTACATTTTATATTCATATATTTTTATTCTTTGTTTTTTATTATTATATCCTATGTTACATGTTTGCACCTTACGCCACAGCAAATTTCTAGTTAGTGAACACTGTTCCATTGTTAGTGAACACTGTTCACTAACAATGGAACAGTGTTCACTAACAATGACAATAAAACAAATTCTGATTCTGATCAAAATCAACCCCAGCAATCAGTACAGCCTGTAAGTATCACATTTTATTTTATTTTAAATGTGTGTTGTGCCATATTCCTCTTGTAAGAATTGCACGTTAGCTCTGGCTTGTTCATCTAAAAGGGAATGAGCTTTCTTTCCAGTCAGTGCATTACTCTATAGCTCTGTTTTCAGTGAGAGCAACGGCAGCCAATCAAGCAACAGGCAAACGAATAACGCCAACACCTACCTGCATTTCATAATGAGGTTGCCAGATAAGCTCTGAAACGACGCCAATAAGGGCAAACAACACATTCTAAACCCAGCATAGTAACAGCTGTTTCAGAGAGCCTTTTAGGGAGGTTCTGAGCCATTACAGACCCAACCAATTTTTTTGGGGCTACATATCACATCACAGAACAAGGATTAATGCCCCATTCAACCTTTCTCTATCACCTTTAGCATCAATGCAATGACTTTAATTTCCTGTTCATTAGTGATCTCAGTATTAGTATATAATATGTATAATATATAATTGGTATTAACCCTTTAAAGGTGGAGGACCTTCTCCAAACAAATAAATTGACCATAATGTCAGCAGACCTACACTAAAACTCTCTTTACCAAAAATTTAATTATAGCAGAGGAGGTCACAAACTGGCTTGAAAATAGAGTGCTTAGCAATATGTACTAAAATTCATATCTCTGTAGAATTATGTTGAATAAGTTGTTTTAAATTCTGCTCTGCAGTCATGGCCAAACTCTATGAAGTGTTGTCTAGCCCCACCATATCTAAAGGCAGCAAACTGAATCAAAGGCCATTGTGTGTCAGAGACAACCCAGACGAAACGCTTACAAATACAACTTTCTATCACTGTAAATCACCACTTTAGCAAAGCAGCTGCTGCTACATCTACAGAGCAGTCTCTTCTGGGCTCCAGTGCTGTCACAATTTACTGCTGTTTATACTGAACAATGGTGTATTTGTGTTAAGGTGACGCACACAAAAGGGGAAAAAAATACATCAGCAATTATTACCTCAGGACAAAAATAGTGTGTTGAGCGCTTATCTAAGAAACTAAGTAATCAGAAAGGCATCAGTGAATCAGTGTCCTACGACAGATTTGACAGACTTGGGATCAGTCAAAGGTAAAGCCAGTGGGTAAAAATCTGCCTTGCACTGTTAACACAAATATTACCCAACTGCATTCATTTTCGCCCTGACCTCTGGTCAGACAGCCAGCCAAGTCAGCCTAGAATTTGTCAACTTTTGACAAAGGCAGGAGAATCATTTTATTGGTGGTAGTTTTCATAGCTACAGATCTATGGACTTGTTTATCTTCATAAAAAGAAAAATAACTGTTAAAAGTTACATTAACGTACTACAGAGTTCATTCACAATGCTGAACAGCCAATTTGAGTTAGCCGTTTTCCTGACCAACCCAATGGTGATTTACTACAACAAGGTGGCTGAAAAAAGCCTAGACAGGTTCTTTACATGAAGGGGGAAAAAAAGCAAGAGATAAAAGTTCAGACATTCATGACGGCCAATGGTTGGATTGTAGTGTAAGAGCCCATAGAGAACCTGAGGGTTTCGGCTGTTGAAAAACTAGGAGCCGCAGTATAAGATCCCATTCCAAACCATTCAAAATTTTAATAGAAATCAACTGCACAATAAAGTTTTTCCCTATGTCAACTTGACGCCAGTCTAATGAACTGGTGAGTTATGAAAAAGGCAATATTCCATAACCATGATTAGAAGATTGTGACAAAGGTTGTTAGCACTTGTGCTACAACATGACTTTTGTAATATAATGCTTTGGACAGGAAATGAATTTGCTGCACATTTGCACTCATAATGACGATGGAAAATTGTTCAGTGTGGCGTGGTTGCCTGGGGGCCAAAGCATGATGTGTACTTTCACACATGCTTTCTGGTTGGCAGCAGCTGTTATCTACCAATTAGATGTATTGTGTGTGCATGTGTATACAGATCTGTGTGCAAGTCTATGCGTACTCATATTCATCTCCAAACAAATTCATCCCAGCTCCCCCTTGCCGCACAGGCACATGCTGCCTGAGCCTTGGCAACCCTTCTGACAGTGTTCATACTCGAGTACAAACACTATCCTCACACCCGCATTAGATCCCCAAATCTCCCCAAATCCCTGCCCCCACTAGGTCTTTGCAGCTCTAGGCAAGGCAAACACAAACTCCCTTTCATCAGTTCAGATCTAATAACACGTAAACACAGAACAAACTATGGTGATGAAAATGGGGAGAAACAACGAAGCACAAAAAACTCAGCTGCATCAGAAAAAAAACAAAAAAACAACAACAAGGAGTAAGATTTCACGACAGTACATAGTTTTCCATAGTATTTCCTCCCAATGCAGTTAGTAGGAAATTATGTTTGACCCAAAAACAGATCTGATTTTTAGTGGCACTATGGGTGAGACTGGTTGAATTTGATTTCATGGTTAAAGTTTGAATAATATAATTCTTGAGACAGAGACAGTCAAAACAAGGATTTAAAAATATTTATAGTGAAGGTTTTCTGGCTGAAGGTGCCAGGTGTTAATCCAATTATGGACATAGATAATAAATCAACAATGCAAAATGTCTACATAGGGAAGAATTTGGGGCAGTGGAGAGAGCTGCACTGGCTAATAGCCTTAGCATGAGCATTATTGATAACAGTGATAAGCAATGGTTTTGAATACCGACATAGTAAATCTGACTGAAAATATTTTATACATGTATAAAAAATTATATATTTTTTTTTGTTTGTTTTATACATACTTCCCTATTCTACATGTCACTATGGCAACCATTGTTTCTTAACCTCTTCTCCCTTGATGGCGTTTTTTATTAGATTTGTTTTCAGAGCCCCAAAATGTGGCACATACATAGAACAAAAACAAAAAGCTACATTTAATGATATCCAAGTATGTATAGACAGGCCCTGAGCTAATCATTATAGAGAATACTCCACACAGCTAGAGCCACTTAGTGGTTCCAAAATGCTGTGCTGCAGAAACTGGTGTGGCCTGGTGCAACGCCATCTGAGGCACTGGATTTTGGGACACCCATATCCCAAAATCATTAGCGTATCAGAAGTACAATCCCAAAATACAACACCAGATATATTTTTTACTATTTACACCAAAAGAAAAAAAGTCACTTCTTCATCTTATGAAAATATCTTAAAAATTTAAGACATTAAAGCAGGGATGTCCGAAGTCGGTCCTTGAGGGCCGCTGTCCTGCAGGTTTTAGATGTTTCCCTGCTTCAACACACCTGATTCAAATTAAATAGATCTCTTCAAAAGATTGTTAAGTTCTGCACAAGTGCCTTGATCTGAAGATCTGATGTTCTTGTGTTTCAAATACATGGGCCAGACGTGGCCATCAAACAGGCCAGGGGGGTCAGGCACCAGGTATATCCTCGAGCAGGTTTAGGATGCCTCCCTGGTGAGGTGTTCCGGGCACGTCCCACTGGGAGGAGACCCCGGGGAAGACCCAGGACACGTTTGAGACACTCAGTGGGTCTACATGATGAGATTAATTCGATTATAGCTATAGTTGGGTTAAGCACATTGAGTTGCCTGTGGTATGAAATGCGCTATATAAATAAAGATTGATTGATTATGCTCCCTATTTGAGCGAGTGCAATTATCCTTGGATATATGGCGGTGAATGAATCGAATGATAGGCACAAAGCATGTCACACCCCGGTACGATAGTTGGCGCTGTACCCATTTCAACTATTGCTAACAGAGCCACTTCCGGTTAACCGCTTCACCACCAACAACAACAACAAACTCAGGCATTCGAGAAAGATGGCGAACAAAGAGCAAGATGAAGCTACGTCCCTCTACATTTCGTTTGTGATGAGCTGCTCATTGCACAAACGCGTTGCACAACGGCGCATTCTCCATCGCGTTGTTTCTTTCTTTCCGACGGCGGCGACAACAACAGTAATATCGTCTCCTCCGACTTCCGGTTCACAACCCCGGGAAAAAATCTCGAGCATGCGCAGAACGTAAAGTCCAATTCACCTCGTGCTTCACCGTCTACAAGCACGTTTAGTGTGACTTTCAACCGAGTTATCGCGGGGTCTTAATCTGACCGCGAGTAACCCGATCCGATCCAATTTCTTGCCAGATTAAGGTGTATACATGAATTTAATAACTTGTAATTTAGCCCTTAATCCGATTTTTACAGTGCCATGTAACCCCACTGTATGTCTCTCGGCTGACCTGGGAACGCCTCGGGGTCCCCCCGGAAGAGCTGGAGGAAGTGGCCGGGGACAGGGACGTCTGGGCTTCTCTGCTGCAGCTGCTGCTCCCACGAACAGATCCCCAGATTGCTTTGAAACAGCGCCCTATGAACATGTTTCCACTGGCGTCAAATAAACCAAAGGCATCTAATTCAAATATTATAACAGAGGACTGAATGCTATTTTTCATGTTCAGCCAACACTGAGGAGTACAACTGCCTTTAAAGACATATTTAATCTGAAATCCTCACCAGAAAAACTCGCCAAGAAAGAAGACTCGGCAAGGAAAGGCAAGGCATCTTTATTTATATAGCGCATTTCATACCACAGGCAACTCAATGTGCTTTACATGAAGACAAGGCATTTAAAAGAACAGCATAAAGCAGCATAAAAACAAGCAATTTAAAGAGAAAAAAATAAAAATAAAAAAATAAAAAATAGAATAAAAATTAAAGCAATCAAAGAAGAGGGGAAAAAGAAAAATATAAACTCAACCATTAGCACACCGAAAGAGAAATGTTTTTAACCTGGATTTAAAAGTGCTTACAGTTATGGCTGATTTCAGTTCTGCTGGTAGTTTGTTCCAGTTGTGTGCAGCATAACAGCTAAAAGCTGCTTCACCGTGTCTAGTTTGAACTCTGGGCTCCACTATCTGACCTGAGTCAGCAGATCTCAGAGCTCTGCTGGGTTTATACTCTGCTAGCATGTCATGTATTCTGGACCTAAACCATTCCGTGATTTGTAGACGAGCAGCAGAACTTTAAAATCTACTCTGTATCTGACCGGGAGCCAATGTAAAGACTTGAGAACTGGGGTGATGTGATGTGATCTCTTTGTTCTGGTTAAAACTCGGGCTGCAGCGTTCTGAATGAGCTGCAGCTGTTTGAGACTCTTTTGGGGGAGTCCAGTCAGAAGACCGTTACAGTAGTCAAGTCTGTTGGAGATGAAAGCATGAATCAGCTTCTCCTGATCTGTTTGGGACATGAAACCCTTAATTCTGGATATGTTCTTAAGTTGATAAAAGGCTGATTTGGTGACTGATTTGATATGATTGTTGAAGGTCAGGTCTGAGTCTATCAGCACGCCGAGGTTCCGGACTTGTTGTTTAGTTTCTAGAGACAGTGACTCAAGATGTTTACTGACAGCAAACCTCTTCTCTTTGTTGCCAAACACAATGACCTCAGTTTATTCTTGATTTAACTGAAGGAAATTTTGGTTCATCCACTTTTTGACTTGATCTAAGCAGTCGTACAATGACTCTATAGGACTGCAGTCATCTGGAGACAGTGCGAGATATATCTGTGTGTCATCTGCATAGCTGTGGTAGTTGACTTTAGAGTTCTTCAGAATTTGACCCAGAGGCAGCATGTATAGGGTGAACAGAAGGGGTCCAAGAACTGACCCCTGAGGAACTCCACATGTCATAGCCACTCGATCAGATTGATTACTTCCAATAGTCACAAAATAACTCCGCTTCTCCAAGTAGGACCTGAACCATTCTAGGACTGTCCCGCTGAGTCCTGCCCAGGTTTCCAACCTGTTCAGCAGTATACTGTGATCCACAGTGTCTAATGCAGCACTGAGATCCAACAATACCAGAACTGACACCTTGCCTGAGTCAGTGTTCAACCTTATGTCATTTAACACTTTAATAAGAGCCGTTTCTGTACTGTGGTGAGGTCGGAAGCCTGACTGAAATTTGTCAAGGAGTCCACTGGAGTTCAAGAAGTTACTGAGTTGATTAAAAACCACTTTCTCAACAATCTTGGTTATAAAAGGAAGATTTGAGATGGGTCTGTAGTTGGTTAAAATGGAAGCATCCAATGTTGTCTTTTTTAGGAGTGGCTTGATGGCAGCTACTTTTAAGGGTTTAGGAAACGTGCCTGATTGAAGTGAGCAGTTTATTATTTGCTGCAAATCTGTTTGGACAGAGCTTACAATAGTTTTAAAGAAGTCAGATGGCATTGTGTCAAGACAGGATGTCGATGGTTTAAAATGCTGGACTGTTTCTTCTATGGTTTTTTGGTCAACTGTATTGAATTCTGACATCATAGTTGATTGATTCCTAGGTGGTTTTAAGGTTTGCGTCATTTTATTATTTTGCTGATTTATGTTGATATTTAGCCTTATAGATTTGATTTTTTTCATTGAAAAAACAAGCAAATTCATTACATTTTTCTGTGGAACAGAGTTCTGAAACTATCTGTGTTGGGGGGGTTGTCAGCTTATTAACCATAGCAAACAGAGCACGAGTGTTGTTGATGTTCTTATTAATCATTTCAGATAACTGTTGCTGGTTAGCGTGGAGTAACCCGTGGTTAAAATTACAAAGACTTTGTTTGTAGAGGTCATGGTGAATTTGAAGTTTAGTTTTTCTCCATTTATGCACTGCTTTCCTGCATTCTGTTTTCAAGGCCTTTATCATCATAGTGTTCCTCCATGGTGCTTTCTGCTCAAGATCATCTTATTTTTAACAGGTGCAACAGTATCCATGACATTTGAGATTTTCAAGTTAAAGTTATCTAAGAGTTCATCAACTGTCTCTGCACTCGCAGTTGATGACATAGCTATAACTTCCATAAACTTAGCACTGGTATTCTCATTTATGTACCTTTTTCTAACAGACACACGGGTTAACTGAATGTTTGGAGTTAACTGTAAGTCAGAGAACACTCAGAAATGATCAGAGAGCGCCAAGTCCTTGATATCAACAGAAGAAATTTCAACACCTTTAGAGATAACCAGATCCAGTGTGTGGCCTCGAGTATGTGTGGGTCCATTCACATGTTGAAGGAGGCCAAAAGTGTCAAGTAGAGAGCAGAGTTCTTTGGCATTAGTGTCCATGTTATTGTCCATGTGAATGTTAAAATCCCCTGTTATGATAAAAAAAAGTTATAGTCAGTGCAGATAACTACGGAGCCCCTTGAGTCTTAAGGTGAAATATATTGGGGTGTCGAGAAAGCGTGCACCCGTTTTAAAAAGCGCGCTCTCATTTAACCAAACCGTGCTCTCCTTAAAATATAGCAAGCGCACGTTTACCTAAATCGTGCGCTCGAATTACTAATGTTGTGTACTCGCTGTAATACAGTCGTACTCACGTTATATCCCTCGTGAGCACAATTTACTGAAACGTGTCTTCACTTTGCAAAGTGCGCTCTCATTTAACCAAAACGTGCTCTCATTGAAATACAACGCTCGATTTAGTAGTTTCATGCTCTCGTTGTAGTAACAAAGTTATATACCTCGTGACCACAATTTACTAAAGCGTGGTCATGATTCACAAAACGTGTTAATGTTATTTAAGAAATGTATAGCCTAATTAAAATGGGCACAAGTAAGCAAAGCGTGGCCACGATTCCACTCTCTCATAACATCATGAGCCAAATTTACCAGCAGGATATGATTCTTCACCATTTTGAAATGGACTTAATCAGGGTTTACCATGGGCTAGGTATGGAATACAAGAATATTCTTTCAACCTTGGCGTCCAGTCATGGCATCATCATGAGCCTAGTTGACTCAAAGTACTTCACACACCCTCACCTGTTCTCAAGGCTGCCTTGTAAGGCGCCCAAGTCAGGCCTGTAGCCAAATGAAAATCCTAAAATATTTATTTGCATTCGTTAATTTTTTCCCCAGGATGAATTGAACAGCATCCAAGACACATGGAATGCACATCGCATCCGTCCGTCCAGAAACCCAGGTGTTCCGGCTGGAATACCGGATATAATGCACCTGGCTCCGCATCTGTGGGGGGCTGAAGATCATCTCTTTCCTCTCGATGAAGCCAATCTGACCGTCTGCAAGTGGAAATGCACCTTCCTCGACTCCATACCATGCGACATCGATGTATTTGATTTTTGCACAGGCATAATGCAAGAACGAGGGTTACAGTTGACAAACAGTCCAGACCAAGCACTTGAATTATACATTACATTAAGTGACACTGTCCCATAATACTTGCTTAGGCATACATTCGCCATAGCACAATGCACTTACTGTTCCATTCCAAGCAACTTCCAAATAGATTAAAAAGGTGAAATGCTCACACTGTAATGGTAACAGATTTCGTGGCCACAATTAATACAACGTGCGAACATTTCAAGCAATTTGGATTTATTGTTGCCATACAGAATGTCGTGGACACGTCTTACAGATCGTGGGCACACTTTTGTTTATTGTGCTCACAAGGTATATAATGTGGGCACGACTGAGGGGCAGTGAGCGCACGGTTTTAGTAAGACGAGCGCACGGTTTATGTATACGCGCGCACGCTTTATTTAGACGAGCGCACGATTTAATAAAGCGAGGGCACACTTTGAAAAGTGAGAGAACGCTTTCTTGAAACCCCCTGAAAAAGATATTGTTTGATCTCCACCGGGCTCCGTAGATAACTGACAGCAGTTCAGCAAACTCATCAAAGAAAGTTCCTGGGTATCTTGGTGGTCTATAAATGATTAGGAAGATAACTTTTGGATCCCCCTTTACTAAAAAACAGAGATATTCAAATGAGCTAAAATCACCAGTAAAATTTCTTTGCACTGAAAGACTGATTTAAAAATGGCGGCAACTCCCCCGCCCTTCTTACCACTTCGACACTTATTGTTAAACTGAAATTTGTTGGTGCTGCCTCATTGAGAATGGTATCACAGCTACATTCAGTCAGCCATGTTTCACTAAGAAATAAAAAGTCTAGATTGTAGGTTATGATCATGTCATTTATTAAGAGGGATTCGTTGGCTAGTGATCTGGTCTGCCTGGACCCGGCACATATCAGTCAGACTCACAGATATGATGATTCAGAGGAGGTGGGGGGGCTTGGTCACTTCTGTTTGTGGGTTGTTTCCAACGTGATGGACGTGGTGGAATGGGAGGGGCTGGATGAGGTGGGATGTTAGGGGGGAAGAATATGGGATTTTGGCGTGGTGTCAATTGTATTCCAATATTGAGAAAGCTCTTCATCCTGTCCGGGAAGTCCAGAAGTGAGGAGTCCAGACTGAGTGGAGGGTGCTGGGGGCTGGGGGCTGGGTGGGGTCCGGGGGGGCGAAGGCTGGGGGTTTCCCACTGGGGCTGGGGGAGACTCCGCCTGTTGGACTGCCGGGGCTGGTGAAGACTCCACTTGTTGGGCTGTTGGGGCCGGTGAAGACTCCTCATCTTGGGGTGAGGATGATGACGTTGCAGGTTCTTTCTGGATCTGCTGTCCTCCATGGTCAGTCCTTGTCTCAGCGCCCTCACCAGAGCATTGTCCTATCTGTCGTTTTGGATCGTTTTGTCCTGTCTCGTCCCTGATAGGGGCTGCTGGTGTGTGACGCAGAGAGTAAAAAATGTTGGAGCTTAGCAACTGTACTCCTGACTTGTTAAGGTGAAATCCATCTGCCTTAAAGAGGTGCCTGCGTCCCCAAAAGATGTTGAAATTGTCAATAAAATTCATTGAATGAGCAGCACACATGTCTTTGAGCCATCTGTTTAGCATCATCAGTCTGCTGAATCTCTCATCTCCTTTCCAAACTGTTGGTAGAGGTCCACTGAAAAACACCTCTGTACTTGTGCATCAAACTTTGTTTACCAGGTCCATAAAGTCTTGTTTTAATACCTCCGATTGTTGCTTCACAACATCAAGGGCTCCTGTGTGTATGATGAGAGATTTCAGTGTCGGATGCTCAGCAACAATGTCCAGGATCTTCTTTGAGATATCAGACACCATGTCGTTACTATTAGTATTTTGGTCTTTTTCTTGCTGCAAAAACGTTTTATCTCATTCACAGCTCCGTCACCCACTATCAGAGTTTGAGGCCCAGTGGTTAGCTCTTTCTGTGGCCTTTTAGCATATAATTTAGCCTCATACCTTTCTCTGGTCTTGGGAGATGAGCGTTCTTTTGGAGAGTCAGGATTTTGAGAAAGTGGAGCAAATCTGTTCTCTAGCAGAATTCCTGTGTCTTGTGGCAATTTGCTCCTGGTTTTGGTGGTGGTCTCAGTCCATCGTTGCTTTTTCTTTGGTATCGGGGTAGAGACATTCCTGTGTGATAGTGCAGGCCACTCGGAGTCATTGTGGGTCTCCAGGTGTTGGGTTCTGCCTGATAACCGTCTTCCCACATCTGAGGGAGGCGATTTGTAGTGTTTTGGCTTAGCACCAAGGGAGTTCCAGGGAGGACTGGTTGAATAATTTCCATTTACACCAGGCTCCTGCCGTGTCTCAGTGGTGCCAGTTAGCTTCCTGTTAGCCTGCTCCCTTTCAGTGTTTTGGGATACTGGCAGAGTATTTTCATTCCCATGTTGTCCATTTATCTCCACGTTCACTTCAAGCCGACACATTTTTGTTTCCAGTATTGCTATCTTCTGGAGTAGCTTGTGGTAATCGTCAGTGGAAAAGGGAGGCATCTTGCTGCTAATTAGCTTCAGTTAGCTGAGCTCCTCCAAAAGCAGGAAGCTGCAACGGAATTTCCACACGACAGTTTCCAGATGACTTTTTGATAAAAATGATTAAAAAAGTCTTGGTTCACTTAAAAGAAAAAGAATAAAATTATATCCAAGACTTGTGGAAAGAAATAAAATGATTTAAAAGCAAATAAAGCAATAAGCAGCAGGAGGAAGCAGAGACACGTCTGCACTCTTCAGAAGCAGGGTCAAACCAAGAGAGCAAGAAAGGAGTGTGGCACAGCTCTGTATGGACGATAGGTGCACAATCGCCTGACTCCAGGCTATTGAGGACCTGCTTCTAATCCCTCTATGCAAGTTGACATTCTTTAATGTGGTTTGCAAAAAAGCAATATCAGGAGGTTATGCCTCTCTGTTAAACACAATTTGGTATGTCCCTCTCCAGACTACTACCAAGAATAAAACATAACAGACATGTGTGTCTCACTGATTTAATGTTTACCAAAGATATTTAATGTATAAATGATCTCATGGGTAGCACAGTGGTGTGGTGTTAGCACTGTCATCTCACGACAAGATGGTTCTTGATTTGAATCTTACCTGAGGCCTATATTGAGTTTGCATGCTCTCTTCATGCATGTGTGGGTTCCTCCCTCCAACCGAAAACATGCACGTTAAGTTAATTGATAGTTCTAAACTGCCATTTTTACTTGTTTCTGTGTTGGTCTTAAATGGTACCGAGGTGGCGAACTGAGGCTTTATATGCGAGGCAGAGATGGTAATGATAAGGTTATAACTTACATTCCAACTTCTGATAAATAACATAAGAGATGAACAAGCAGCTGTTACCGTGTTGTGCGTTTCCCTTTAGTCATGATACAGAGCACTAAAGTAAATGTCTGGAACATGTTTCATTAGTTTTATTACAGGAATCAACCACAGCTTCAACACCTCTGATTTACAGCCTACACGGAGCAGGGGCAGAAATGATCATGATCATAATCCTTTCATGATCATTAACCTGTACATCGGCAACTTTACAGACAGAACTCAGCAAAGTAAAGCAAATGTGACAGAACAAGAGAGCTAATCAGTTTTACTTACCGATAGCAAAAACAACGCTAACTCTGCATCTGTCTGACATCCTGTTTTTTCCTGTAGGAATATTCAATCTGAGGTTTGTTCATGACCGGTGTTTTGTTCGTACACTTTCTCTGTTCTTCCTAACATCAGTCATAGCGTTGTCTTTTTTTTTTTTATGTTTCAGTATTTCAGCCATTTGGAGCTCCAGGGCAGTTTCATGCTCAGGTATCTGCCCTGGTTCGTTTACTTCAATGTTCCTCTCATTTTGAAATGGTCCTTTAACCCCTTAACGCCTGAATTTATATAGCTGTATATAAAAAAATGTTTTGTGTGTGTTTTAAGTAGATGGTAAATAATGCTGAGATAATTAATTTCACTTTTGCACAAAAAATAAATAGAAATTTTGGTATGTTGCAAATTTGCGACAACAGGCATCCTGGTCAATTTGGAGTCAATTTGGTATGTTTACTATGTAATTTGGTATGTTGCTTATTTGCAACACCAGGCATAATGGTCAATAATAAGATAACAACAACACAGTAACATAACAGTGAAAAAAAAAATGTTTTTTTATTCACCCTTTTTTTTTTTACATATTTATTTATTTAAAGGTTCCTAGGTCCGTAGTGAATATGGACTAACCATACAGAGGAAGCCACACAATTGCCTCTCCCAGTCAAAGGCTATCAAGTTTCCAGTCAATTTCAGCCATGAACCTTGCAAAGAATCAGCTGGTAAGTGAATGGCTCATGCATAAAGTAGTCAATTCTGTAATAAGAAATATGTTTAGGATTTTAGTTGTTCAAGGGACTTTATGTAAGACAACTTTATGAATTTGTGTTATAGTAAGATACTGTAGCTGCAATATAAATTCATAAAGCTTGCATTAATAATGCAGCTCTTGTTTATACTTTTTATTCATTAAAAGGGCCCCTGGCAACTTTTTTCCCGTTTTCCAGCTTATCTACAGTGTTATAGAAATAGAAATAGAAATAAAAAATACTTTATTCATCCTCCAATGGGGGAAATTCAAATTAGTCAAGTAGCTCAAAAAAATTATAAATATTTACAATGATTGTATATTAACAACAACAATAATAATACCAATTCTAGTAAAAAAATACTACTACTAACTTATATTAATAATAAATGACTAAATAAACAAATAAATTAAAAAAAAATCAATCAATCAATTTGAGAACATGTCAGCAGTCACTGTCACTAAGTCACTCAGTCCTGCAGCGCAGAGAGATGAGCCTCTCACTGCAGCTGCTCCTCTGTCCTGCCAGGATGCTGTGGAGAGGATGTTTATTGTTCTCCAAAACAGAATACAATTTCCTCCTCATCCGTTGCTCCACCACAGCACCAAGAGGGTCCAGTCTTCTGCCTACAACAGAACCAGCCTTTTTTACCAGTTTGTCCAGGCGCCTACAGTTTCTGTCTGTAGTGCAACTCCCCCACCAGACAACAGCATAGAACAGTGCACTCTCAATGATAGTGTGATAAAACATGCACATCATATC
The DNA here is from genome assembly GCF_027942865.1 of Odontesthes bonariensis. Classification (NCBI taxonomy): domain Eukaryota; kingdom Metazoa; phylum Chordata; class Actinopteri; order Atheriniformes; family Atherinopsidae; genus Odontesthes; species Odontesthes bonariensis. The sequence goes on from NC_134521.1 coordinate 26,216,632, forward strand.
ACTGCAGACATTGAAGGACCTGAGCCGTCTTTGGAAAAAGAGACGGCTTTGGCCCCTCCTGTACACTGCTTCTATGTTGGCAGACCACTCCAGTTTATTATCCAGCACCACCCCCAGGTATTTGCAGGTCTGAACAGTCTCTATCTCCCCTCCATCAATGCAGACTGACTAGTATGGGGTTTTAGATCTCCTGAAGTCCACCACCAGCTCTCTGGTCTTGGTGGTGTTCAGGAGCAAATAGTTATTTTTGGTCCAGTCAGTAAAGGCCTCCATAAGGTCCCTGTACTCCTTCTCCTGTCCACCGTGCACACATGCCACAACAGCCGTATCATCAGAATATTTCTGAATGTGGCAGGACTCTGAGTTGTACCTGAAGTCCGATGTGTACAGGGTGAAAAGAAAATTAGCTAAAACAGTACCCTGCGGAGCCCCAGTACTGCATTCCAGTGTTCCAGAAACACATTTCCCCATCCTGACATACTGTGGTCTGGCAGACAAATAGTCTAAAATCCACGATGTCAGGGAGGGGGCCACACCCATACCTAGAAGCTTGTCTTTCAGTATGGGAGGCCGTATCGTGTTGAAGGCACTGGAGAAGTCAAAGAACATGATTCTCACATATGAACCAGGCACATCCATATAAGCATATGCCCGATGCAACATATACAGAATCGCGTCTTCCACTCCTATGTGTTTCTGTTAGGCAAACTGGAGGGGGTCAAGAGTCTCAGCAACCTGCAATCTCATGCGACGAACAAGGAGTCTCTCCAAGGCCTTCATTATATGAGATGTCAGAGTCACCGGTATGTAGTCATTCAGCTCCACCGGTTGCCCTAATTTGGGCACAGCACCGGGACTTTTTCCATCTGAATGCTCATATTGAAGAGCCTTTGAAGAGGGACTGCTAGTTGACCAGCACAGTCCCTCAGAAGCCTTGGACAGACTCCATCTGGGCCTGAAGCACTCCCTGACTTAAGTCTCCTGAGCTCAGCTCCAACCTCCTCTATAGTTAGACACAGAGGTTGTAGCGGAGTGATGGCGACAGGAATGATATTGCTATCAATCATAGAGATGGGGGTGGGGCTGAAGCTGGACAGAGGAGGGCTAGTGGTGGGAGTTGCTGCAGAGGTGGAGGTGCAGCTGGACTGAGGAGGCCAGGCGGTGGGAGCAGCCACAGATGTGGAGATGCAGCTGGGCTCAGGAGACCTGGAGGTAAAAGCTGCCGCAGAGGTGGAGGTGTGGTTGGGTTCAGAAGGCCTGGCAGTGGAAGCTGCCGCAAAGGTGGAGGTGCAGCTGGGCTCAGGATGCCTGGTGGTGGAAGCTGCCGCACAGGTGGCAAGGCAAGGCAAGGCATCTTTATTTATATAGCGCATTTCATACCACAGGCAACTCAATGTGCGGTGGAGGTGTAGCTTGGCTCAGGAGACCAGGTGGTGGAAGCTGCTGTAGAGGTGGAGGTACAGTCAGGCGGAGGAGGAGGCTTGGCGATGTAGGTTGCCATTTAGGTGGAAGTACAGCAGGGCAGTGGAAGCAGTATAGAGGAAGCAGCTGTAGTGGTGGGGGTGGAGGGAGCAGCAGCAGAGGTGGTAAAAGCCACACTGTCAAACCTGTTGTAATATTGGTTGAAAGTATTGGCTCTGTCCACATCACCTTCCACAGACCGAGAGTTCTTCAGTCTGTATCCAGTGATGGTCCTCATGCCCCTCCACACCTCTTTAATGTTATTGTTCTCCAGCTGTCTCTCTACCTTTTTCTTGTACTCCACCTTAGCTCGACGTAATGTCTTTTTAAGCTCCTGTTGTATACTCCTCCGCCTTTCTCCATCCCCATTCTGGAACGCCCTCTTTTCTGGTTCAGGAGGTCTTTGATGTCCCTGGTGATCCATGGTTTATTATTTGGATAGCACCCTACAGTCCTGACTGGAATCACAGTGTCCCTACAGAAGTTAATGTAGTCTGTGATGGTGCTGACCTTCCTGTCCATGTCAATGTCCATTTCGTCTTCCTCCAGCAGTACAGCCCACTCTGTGACATCAAAGCAGTCAATGCATCACTCGCCTCTGGTGACCACTTCCTGAAAGATCTGGTAGTAACAGGAAGTCTTTGTACACAAGGTCTGTATGTGGGTCGTAGATAGACCATGCTGTGATCAGATCTACCCAGTGGTGGAAGAGACACTGCCCTGTAAGCCTCCTTCACGTTAGCATAGAACAGATCTAATGTCCTTTCTCTACGTTTTGGACAGTCCACATACTGTACAAAGCCAGTCAGGCAGGAGGATAGACATACGTGGTTGAAATCCCCTGTGATTGCAATGAATGCCTCAGGATGCTGGGTCTGTATCCTTGCAACGGCGTCATGGATGACGTCACACGCCGTTGTAGGTGCCGCCCTTGGTGGAATGTAAACAACGATGATGACTGTGTATAGGAACTCTCTGGGCGCATAGAACGCACGGAAACCAACTGACAGCAGTTCTATGTCTGGACAACAAACCCTCTCCTTAACGGTCACATTGCGGGGGCTTACTCATCTCTGATTAAAGAACAGTATAACACCCCCGCCTTTCCGCTTACCGCCGCTCGTACTCAGGTCATGATCCGCTCGTACGGCTGTGAAGCCGGGAATGTCCAAACACGAGTCTGGTGTTCTGTCGTTTAGCCAGGACTCAGACAGACAGATCAAACTGCTCTCCTTATGCAGCCGTTAGTTCCGCACACGCGCCTCTAGCTCATCACACTTGTTTGATAGTGAGTTAGCGTTTCCCATAATCACCAAAGGCAGAAAAGGTTTGTATCTCCAGTTTTACCTCTTTGCCTTTAGTTTCGCTCCTGCTCTGCATCCACAGTAAAGCTTTTTAAGCTCAGTCGGAATTGGATGTTTAATTCCGCGTCCAATCCTTGACAGTGCCAACAGTTCTTCTCTTGTGTACACTGCTCTAGTAGTAGTGCACATTGCCAAAAAATTCAAAGAAAACAAAAAAGCAGTTCAATAAAAATAACATAAAACAATAAAATGTTTAGATAAAAACTAAAAATTAAAAACGACAAGAAAAATTGAGAGCTACACAGACTTGCTGCGGATAAGGCCGGCGCATAGCAACCGAATTCTGCAATATAAATGCAATATAAAGCAATGCATTATATTATATTAATTTAAGGTAAACACAAGAAACTTGTCCTAAATGAAAAATGGACCAGACTCAGTGAATAATTCCCTATAATCCCCATATAGATCAGTGAGCAGTGCTGACCAATATGTCATTGGGGTCATCAGGTGGGAACCTCCTTTCATCAGTGTTTCGTCTTGTTGGGCCCACGACGCCTCCAGGAGGCTAGACAATGATCACTGGCGTCACACAGAGTCACTCCCCTAATGCCAGCTATCACTGCTCCTCACACCACAACAACCATCTTTTTTTTTTTCCACAACCACAAGCTACCCCAGCCTCTCACCAACTGCACATCAGTCATAGCGGGTTGGGGATACAAACCCTGGTTCGGGTAGGGGGTAATGAAAGTATAGAGGGTGCCAGAGGTGGAGGCACAACAAGACACACTAGCAGATTCAGCAGACAAACTTACCTAAACAGTCCTACAGTCACTAAAAATACCAGCAAAAACAAGGCCATAAAGGCCAACTCACCTAAAATGGTCACCTGGTTTCAAAAGGATCACATGGGCCACACCCTCCACTTAAATATCCTGGATTTCTTCCTTGCTTCTTCCAAGAGTCTGTTTACCCTAAGTGCTCCCCCTGCTGTGCCCCCAGCTACTATTGCTTCTTCTAATCCAAATCCACTGACTGGACTTTACTGTCTCATCTGACACTTCCTTCACTATTTTCCTCACACTCTGTCCAGTTACACCCAGCTCCCTCAACAATGAGACAACAGACTTTGCAACAAATCCTCTACATCCTACTTCCACTGGACATGTCCTAACTTTCCATCATTGCTGCTCTGCTTCTGCCCCCAACTCCACATACCTAAGCTTTTTGCGTTCATATTCTTCTGCTACTAATTCCTCCCAAGGAACAGTCAGCTCTATGAAATAGACTCTCATTCTACTTCTAAACCACAAGACTATATCAGGCCTTAGATTTGTAGAGGCTATCTTCTGGGGAACAACAAGCTTATTTCCTAAATCTACCTGCATCTCCCAATCACAAGCATCCTCTAAGCTGCCTTTCCTCCTTATTGCCTTATTAACTTTCTCCCCCTCTTGAACAAACTGAATTGCCACTCTCTTCACCTTAGACCCTCCTAAGTTTACCTGCCTTCGTTCTTCAATACCTGCAGCTAAGCTTCTTAAAGGCCTACAGAAAGCTGACACTACACCCAATACATAATGATAATAAATACACAGAGGAACAATAATGATCATTGGACTCTACACCAAAACATTTCATAAACGCATGAAATTTGCGATTTTGAATTTTCCGCTTGGAAATCCTTCCTGGAATTCCAGACTGGGGGCGGGGCTTCCGTGTGACGTCACATGTGCCATGGTTTTTCCTGGCTGCCGCTATTAGTATGCTTGTTGAGTGGTGAAGGCAATAAAACGTTGGGTTCAGTGCAGTTTTTATTACGAGTAGATGTACGAAGTGCTGTGGGTGCGTGTGTTGCCCTCAGCAGCTCACACCACCGGGGACAGAGGAAGCAGAGAGACCTGCGGTCTTGTGTCTGTGTCTCCCTGTTCGCCTGCCTCCTCTCTGGTGAAATCAGCCTGAGCCATCCCGCCAAATTCGAGTCAAATGTGGTGATAGTTTATTGGGCCTAATCAGGACTATCCAGGGGCCTAAAATTATTTTAAAATCATAAAAAAATTCCATGGTATATAAGGAATCGATCTGCTATTTCAGTTTTGTGCAAAAAAAATCACCTTTCTGTAGGCCTTTAATGCACTGCATGAAAAGTGGGATTTTCGTCAGTATGTGGCACTGTAGATTGTTGTGAAATTTCAGGCTGTTTACGGCAATTTGCAGGCAATGCAGAAAACTCCCGTGAATTGCCGGAAATTGACGTGGGCCAGGCTTGGCAGTCATCCCCCTATGACTCCCCTGCTCCTAATTCTAGGGGAGGCTATACAAATGCTCAGGGTTGCAGGGGGAGTTTTATCCCAGGAGAGATTTTTCCATAAGGTAAAATCTCTGGTACAAATAGATCAGGCTAAGATATAGCCTAATTATAGACTCTTACATTTTAGCTTGAATTGATTTATTTAATGAAAGTATGCTAGATTAACTACTGTGTATGTCATTAGCAATGGCAAATGTCATGTAAAGAAAAGATACACAAAATCAGAATCAGAATTAGCTTTATTGGCCAGGTTGGCGTAAACAAACAAGGAATTTGACTCTGGTTAATCTTTGCTCTCAAAGTACAACACTCAACAATAACATAAAAAAGAATAAAAAATACAGAACAGTAAGAATAGAATGAAGGCTACACATGAGAATAAGACGCTATGGGTGGGAATGCAATTGCCTGGAGGGGGAATGTAGCTGGGAATGTCTGCTTTCTTGTTGTCCCTGTCATACTAGAGCTCAACCACTGTGCATAGTGGCATGACTATAGTGACCTTTTCTTTGGTCTTACTTAAATGCACAGTGAATGTATTAACCACACATCTTCCAGCAATGCGCTCAACAGGCAGAAATGATACTGGGTATGCCGTGTCTGTTCCCTGCAAGCTCCAAACTTCTATTGGCTTTCCATAAAAATGTCTGTCCGGATGGGGATGAAGCCAGGAAACTTGTGCAATAACATGTTTGAATGCAGTACCCTTTGACACAACATTAACAACTATAAACTGCTTTATAATGGCTGGTTGTAGTTCTGCTAGAGGGTCAAGGATGGGTTGTCCATTGCACTGCACTCCCAATATGCATCTACATGTTCATTTGAAAGAGTGCATGTTGGATTACGGACCAGTTTATTCTTTTTGGTGTTTTTCATTTGAGCGTTTTAATGGAATACTGGGAAAGTTTAATCATAACAATAGGATAATTGAAGTCCAGATTATGAGGCAATTTCAGCAGAGCCAACAGCTTCATATGCCATGGACATGTGAATATGGTGCAGAATTTTCCAGTATTTTAGGAAGACAAGTGGTTGGGACTTTGTCATGCACTGACACAGCTGATATGCTTCTTGTGAAGCACAGTGTTTTGGTGTCAGCAGAAAGACTTTTCTTAGAAAACTGTACAGTGGTGCCTGTGTCTCCATTCCACCAGACAATCTTGGATGAGCTTGACAGACATGCAATGTCTGGATGCAACTGGATATCAGCAGACTGTACGTTATCTGACCTACCCCTTTTGGATTTTCTCTCCCAAACTCCATTTTTGAAATAGCGCCTTCTGTGGTCATAATACTGTGAATGAGAGAGTTCATAGTTGCAATGTTCACAGAAGCGCCGAGGTCTTTCCTTCCGTCTTGGGACTTCCATCTTTCAACAAACAAGAGTTTCACAGGCACACCTTTTTTATATCATAGACGCGAGCCAGGGTGAGCTTGTCTCGCGAGTCCTTCCGTATAACAATAACCTCGCATGTGATTGGATGAGCCCGACAAGCTTTCTATTCCTCGTCCAATCACGTGAGAGGTCATGGCCACGGCTACTTGCACGACTAGCATATTGATTGATTGAGTGTTTATTTCAAGCTTATTTTCAGGCAGATTACAAAATAAATACATTTCCATAATACATATCAATTTACATATTCATCTAGAACAAAGGTAACATAAATCAATACTCGCTCGAAAGGGAGTGAGATGAAGAAAAAAATACTTATTTTCTCCCACCCCCATTCAAAAATTATAATTTATAAGGATGCGTCTTACATACATTGGCATAGTTTTTAACTTATTATTACACATATCTTCTCATCTCTTATTTGATGTTATTATTTATTATTTAATCAAAATTTATAAGATGATAACATAATAGCTCGTGAATATACATTACAAAATTTCTTCAGTTTTGTATTTTTTCATTATTTCCACTTTATATCTGGCCTTGAACTGATGAATAGAAATACACTGCTTAAGTTGTTCCTTCAACCCATTCCAGAGCCGAACCCCAATCACAGACACACATGCTTTTTCTGGTGGTTCTCACCGCTGGCACTTTAAATATTTTACATCCCCTTAGGTGATGTTCTCCATGTCTCATTTTAAAGAGTGTTTGAATATTATCTGGCAGATTATTCATGCTGGCTTTGTACAATAATTGAGCTGTATAAAAGTTTACCAAATCCAGCAATTTGAATTGTTTAGATTGCAGAAATAATGTGTGTGTGTGATCATAAAATTCAGCTTTGTGTATGGTTCTTATAGCCCTTTTTTGCAATTTCCAGAGTAAATTTAAGGAGATTTTGTAGTTATTACCCCAGATTTCAATACCATACATTAGATAAGGCAGTACAAGACAACTATACAACAGATGGAGAGCTTTATAATCCAAAACATATTTTATTTTATTGATTATTGAAAGGTTTTTTGAAACTTTATTTTGTATGTGGCTGATATCAGCCTTCCAATTTAGTTTACTGTCAATTATCATTCCTAAAAATTTGTTTTCTGAAACATTTTCAACTATAACACCATTTACTTTTATTCCCAATTCTGTATTTTTACAATTTCCAAATATAATTACTTTAGTTTTATCTAAATTTAAAGATAATTTGTTCAAGTCCATCCATATTTTAATTTTTTCCATTTCCTGGTTTGCAATATTCATTAGCACTTTATAATTCTCATGGGAAAAAAATATATTTGTATCGTCTGCAAATAATATCATATTTATTGCTTTGGATACACTAAAAATGTCATTTATGTATAAAATGAATAATTTTGGACCAATTATAGATCCTTGAGGAACTCCACAGACAATACCTCGATGCTCTGACTCATACTCACCCATTTTAACAAACTGTTTTCTCTCTGATAAATAACTCTTTACCCAACATTATCGTACCCAGCTAGTTCTCAGACCTTCATCTCCAGTTCCTGTGGTTTTGCTGCCTTGTCTACACGCTAGTAAGGATTTTTGCTACAATGGCTGGACGGCGTCTCGTGTTTAGCTCTCCCGCCTCAACTCCTCTGGTTGAACACGACCAACTTCCAGCCAGTCCAACAAGAAACTGTTGGTTGCCATCAGCGGACTGTCTCGTCAGTTGAGTCTGGTTGCTACAGGCATGAATGAGCAGTTCAGTGCCGTTAACTCCAGGTTGCTGTCCATTGAGGATCGGTTGGTTGCTCTGGAGTCTAAAAACTGTGCGGGAGAGGCTAACTCCAAGAAAAGAAGACGGGTGCACAATCCTAAGATTGCGGTAAGAATATGTTTGATGACTGCTAGCTAAGCTAAACGTACTATAAAACCACGCCTTTGTTGGTAGCCCAAGCTAAAAGTAGCCTAGTAGCCTTGCAAAAGAACAACAGAAGCAGTGTAAGTTTCTTTATTAAAGTGTATTTTTTGTCTTGTAATTTACAGGAAGCCGTACGCCGATTTCACAACTCGGAGACCAATCCTAGGCGCTACGATTCGGAGCAAGGGTAAGATTTAAATAATATGCTTTCATTCTTCTGTATAAGGAAATGGACACCTTAATAGATACCGATCTTAACTGTATAATTTGTTTTTACAGGCTAAACTCTCCTCACAACGAGGCCGTCACCTCTTTTTTGGTAGGAGCTATGTCCGCAAGTCCAGATTTACACGATGCTGATAATGACGAAATTGTGTGTAAGAGTTTTTTTTTTTTTTTTTACTGGTTCTCCTTCCTTGCTTGATGTTACTGTGACTTACGTTTGATTTTTATTAATTCCACTCTCATTTAATTGTTTTCCAGCGGCCTGTAAGACGTACTTTGAAAGCATACGCCGGAATTTCCGATATACCCAGCCAGGACTAGCAGGGCAGGCGGAAGCTGCGAAGATTTCAGCTCGGAGTAGGTCGAGAAGAAAGAGGGTAAGACTTTTTTGTTGACTATTTTTCAGATGCATTGATAGATGTGTTGTGTCCATACGTAGTGCATAGCACAGTGCTGATTGCCTTTATTGATTTGTTTTTTACAGCTGTTGGAAGCGAGACAGAGCTGTGCTAGCAGCGGAGGTGGAACTCTGGAAGTCCGCTACAGTCGACCTGATGTCCGACGAGGAAGACGGTACTGTTGGCGGGATTGGAGGGGACTCCGAAGCACAGAGCGACCCACCATAAGCGTCTGCAACATGGCCAGCCCTCGCACAGAACGCCGCCAGTCACCTACTGCTCCGAGGCTAAAGAGCGGCAGTTTTGGGTACTCTTTTTTTGACTCTTTGTCAGCTACCCATACATGTTTTGTGGGCAGATCTCCTGTGTTTTAAAAAAAAATAAAGCTCTTTCTTTGCATAAATGTTCTGGTAAATGGTAAATGTTCCTTGCCTCAATAAATTCAATCATGTCGTGTAGTAGCCTACATAAGAGAACAATGATATACAGCATAATAGCACAGTATATAAATTATATAATAAATATATAATTATAATAAATATATATTATAATAATAAATATAATTTATTATTGGGGTTTACATCTATGAGCCTGCCTACAGGTAGCTCTACCAACCAATCACGAGTGATTTTACTTGTTTGAAAAGTAATGGTTTCATCCAATCCTGAGTAAGGACATTCAGGGCCAGGCGCGCAGTTTCTGCATTCATATGCTAATTAGAGCCGTGAGCATGGTACGTTTCCAACAATTTGTGGCACCGACAAAAGCCACGTTCGCAGGCTGTAAATTGTCGTTAACTGCCGAAAATTAGGGAGATTTTCGGGCGTTTACGGGGACGAAAATCCCACTTTTCATGCAGTGATACTTGGTTATGTCGCCATGTATACCGGCCTTGTGACAGACTATCTTTACAACCTGACAAAATATGCCTTAGAGTTGCAGTACCTGAACATCACGGATCTCCATTTACCCAGAGTTTTATGTTCTGGGGAGTTGGCAATACTTCATATGTTGCCCCTATCAAAAATCTAATACTCCGTTCGTCCATACTCCACAGCTCTTTCCAACTAAGCTTTTTCTTCTCTACACCTTCCCAATTCAACCACCGTCCCTGCTTAGCCTGAGCCACTGCCTTTGCACCCCTTAACATTTCCTCCTGTCTACGAACCTGCTCAACAACTAGCTTTCTCTTCTCCTTGGGACCTGCTCTACTCCAAGCCCCAAGTTTCCCCGGCCTATTTGCATACTACCCGCAATCTCTGCATGTCTAAGAGTTACTTCTGCTTCCTGAGCTGCCATTCTTGGATTCCATTTCCTCCCCTTGGTTGGGTTTGAAACCACCTTACTAACTACCACATCTTTACTCCCAGTTAACAAGAACTCTTCCCCAACTTTAGTACATTTAAACTCCTCCCAAGGAACAGTCAGCTCTTTGAAATAGACTCTTAAGTATATATACATTTATATATCCAGTAGTCTTAAAACTCTTGCTCATAAGATGTTTTTTTAAATTTATAGTTTCCGGATTTTCTTGTATGGTTATATTTTCCAGGCAGTGCGTCCCAGCTAGAGCATGGATGTTTTTGCACTGTAAGGAGTGAACAATCCACCACTACTTCTCAGAGCACAGCACTTGGTTTCTGTTTCAGAGAATTAAATTGTGTTTTTGGTTGTAAAGGTAAGTTGACCCTTCAGCCTCCCCAAAGACCCAGAAGTCTTGAATCAGAGGATGCAGTTTGTTGTTCCTGGTCAGGAACAAAGTTGTGAAAATGTTTGGATTTCTTCGCAACACTTCACATTAATGAACAAAACCAGGACAACGCTGGCTTTGCAGGGACACTGAGGCTGATCCAACTTTACAAGGGCACAAGTCTGAACCTCAAGCAATGAGTGAAATTGTTTCAAATGTTTGTGTTTTCTTGGCATTAGACATAGAAACACAATCATTATAGTGTGAAGGCAGCTAATTACTTTGTTGTAATACATTTGTTCACTGGAAAACCAAAACTATACAAGCCACCACCATTGCACTTTACATGTGTAGAAAAAAAAAAAACTATTTGCAACTTAGCCCTGCTTAACAAGAGTGTGTGTAAGCATCATTACCTTTTCTAGTTCTTGGCAGCATGCGTTTCTTGCCTCAGTTGACATTTTACCACACTTCCCACAATTACTCTTACCAACAAGGGAGCATAAAGAAAAATATATATACTGTGAGAAACTAAGAGGACAATTCGTAATGTTTCACAGTTGCAGGTAATGAGCATATTTACTAATATTTTAAGGGACGTCCTGTCAAGTTTTGGGGTTGAGGGTGCAGGTGGGGAAGGTAGGACACGGATGCGGACTTTGAAAGATAACTGAATTTAATATCACAAAAACAAAAATAACAAAGTTCAAACTGAAAGCGCGGCTGAGCGGATTCAAAAACATAACTGGGAAAAAACAAACAAAAGATTTTCATGGCATGGAATAATCAAATACTTAGCTTAAAACGAGGAACGAGGGTACAACGGATAACAAGGCGGGCAGGTCAGGTTGGGACAACAGACAGGTCATGAATCACTAACAAAGAACCAACAAACAGACAGGGGAGACAAGAGACTAAATAGAGGGCTGGGAGTGATTGGAGAGTAAGTGCAGCTGGAGACAATGACAGACAGGTGAGGGGAATGAACTAATTACCTGAGTGAGGGAAGTGAGGAGAAAAACAATGGCTAAACTAAAAACTCAAAACCAAGACATGAACTGAACACAAAAACGCAACCTAAAAAACATGGTATTAAAAACACAAGTCCATGGGCGTGACACGTCCTGCTGTAATTTTTGTGGTGGTTCATGCCAACTCTTAGCCTGGCTGACGCGTCCACAATCTCGATGAGATGGTGGTCTGGGAACTAGGTGTGCATTTTCTCGTATTTGAGGCGTGGTTTACGAATGCCTAGAGCCGTTTATTGGGCGCTACGAATGTCTATCAAATGACGTCAGGTTCTTCCCATGCTGCTTTGCGCGCGATTCATAGCCAATTGTATCACTTATACCAGATGACGACAGAAATTCGACGAGGAAGAAGAAAAAAATGGAAAATAAAAGTAAACTTGCGCTCTAAGCTACTTAAATTGACAACAAAGTAGGCCTATATGCTATATTCTACATGAATTTTTATGTTGTAGAGTTGTGAATTTATTTTAATAATGGAGAAATTGAGCAGCCTTGCTTTGTTGTCTACAGTAGTAGATCAACCCTCATCTTACTTTGAAGCTCCCAGCTCCCAGAAGTGACGTCAACGAAGCTTTAGCAGCAGAAAAGCTATCAGGCTTGTGTTGATGATAATAATAAACTCCTGAACTATGTACAAACTTCCAAATGCATCGTTTTCTGAGTACAGACCATATTTGTACAACTGTAGAAGTTTGGTGTCATGACATGTGATTTTAGTGTGGTAATTTTGGAGATACTGCCAGGGTCCGTTAGCGCTTGTACTAAGCTATTCGGGATAACTCGGTAACTCAGCTGATGTTCAGCCAATATCGGAAAAACTTCGGGTGGGCTACTTGGCTGGATGTCACGGTTCAAATGACCCTAGGGTGAATCTACTCTGAAACACTTTCTAAGGCTGCATTGAACGGTAACATTGTGTCCGCTGTCATGTTGGATTAACGCTCTACAAGCTTCGGTGTAGCGCATAGACGTCGTCATCGTCTTGCTGCTGCCCCCCGTTCTGTGATTGGTTCCCAAACTCTAGCAAAAATGAGGGCGGTGGTTTCCAGGCTGACTTTGCAGTGAGAATGAAATCGAGCGCAAAGCAGCATGGGAATTCCCAGGCTAGCCAACTCTCATAATCTGCATCCAATTCCATCTTGAACATGCATGGCTGGATTTGAGATGTAGGCAAGCTGGAAAATGTGGCTTGTGTCAAAGTTTTGTTTGGTTTACAAGTTGTTGTAGCTTCCTGACACATTACTGGCAGAATGTTGCCTAAGATGGTGACTTGTATCCATTTACAAGTCACCGTCATCTTCTCCTCTGCCCCCTCGACAAAGCCCACTCAGAGGATGCTTTAGCCAAATCCTCTCGTTCTCAGAGGACGTTTTACCCAAAAGAAAGCTTTCCCGCCACCTGATGTTGGTTCCAGAGCTACTCATGAATTAAATTGTTGAAAATGATGCCAGGTCCACTTTAACGGTTTGAAAAAAAAAAAAAGAAGAAAAAAAAAATCACCACAGAATTAAGAAAAAGAGAAATAATTTAAAATCTCAAAATATGGAGTGCCTAACGGCAACATGACTGTTTTTTTTTGTGACTTTACACTAAAGTAAAACGCAGGAAACTATAAATTAGATCACTGATATTGATGAAGTTTCCTCTGTCTGACAAGAAAGATAAGAGAATGCAATGTGAGTAAACATCCATCTTTTGAGATGATCCAATTATCCTTTAAGCCCAACCTCACTGACATTGAATAGGAGAGAACTACGTTATATTGCCAGTGGATCATAGAGCTGAAAGACAGAAACATTTCTCACTCGCATCACACCTACAGGCAGTTTAGAGTCATCGATTAATCTTCTGTATTTTGACAATGGGAGGAAACTGGAGCACCTGAAGGAAACCCACACAGGCATGTGAAGAACATGGAAATAACATAAAAATACCCCTGTCCTGTAGTAAAACATATAATGCAAGAGATTAGTCAAGACCAAGGAGGTGATGTATAGCAGTCTTAAATGTTCCTTATGAGGATATAATGAACTGCAATTAAGTAGCACTGTAGTGTCTGGAATAATCTATGTTTCCAGTCTATACAGAAAAAAAATATTTGATGCCTTAGTTTTAAGCCCATGAACAAAATAATGGATTAACAGATAAAAGCTTGAGTGCTCTAGGTTGCCTTTGCCAGACTGCCCTCCTAATTCCACTGAGAATCGCAAACTGAATAAAACTCTCACACACTCCGGTCACCAGTAATGAGGGTTGTGTGCCAGTTTGGGGAGCTGTGTTTGTTTGAACGCTTTGGACCCTGAGACCTTAGCCAGGCTGCCTGCCTAGTTCTGCTGCTGGCCTGGCTCAAGCTGATGTCTCACACACACACTAAAATTATAACATGGAAACACCAATAACAGCTCACACAGCATTTTTCTCTTCCAATTAAAACATCTCCATTTCTTCCTAAAAGATAAAGGGGCAGCACCACGGCCACCAACCATTGTCACCTCATGTGACGAAGACAGACCTAAAAATGACAGAAGTCTGTCGGAAGGTCAAGGCAAGTGCAGTACATATCCATTTGAGCTTTGTGGCATGGTGATCTGCTATGATAATGACTGCCTGGAGGGGAGACTGTCTGGGTAGATGGAGCCATTTTAATCTCAGAAAGCCAGACCTCTGTGACCTTGTCAGGAGGTGTCCTAGGTCTGGGTGACTGACGAGACTCCCCACAGGCTCGGTACATAGCAGGGAGCAAGACTTGCTCCTGATGCCAAGGAGACTGGTGGGAAGAAAAAGAGACAAGAGTGTGCAACGCTCTGTCATCAGACTCAGATCCAAGACAAATGTGGAATTTCTGTGGAGAAGTGCAGGATAAGTTTGGTGTATGTCAAAGAAGACTGGTGTGTCACTGTTCTTTTGGCTGCCACCGACAAGTAGAATGGCAACCTTTTGTCACCAACAGTAATCCTTTCTCAGCAGCAGCCGCTTCAAGACTTAGAGATGAAAATAGGGATAGAAAAGAAGTGGCTGCAGCGTGTGGGACATAAAAAGCTTAATATGCAGGAGTGGCAAGCAAAAGATGTATATTTTCAACTATTTATACTGCACTGAGCACAGAGAAAGGTATTCAGAAGCCTCTCGATCTGTAGCAAAAAATAAGATATTCTGGTTATTACCAGAATAAAAAAAAACTGAATCAGCTTTTAAAAAAAACAAATATATATATCTTAATTCTGCACATTTCTGAGCTTAAATATGCACATGTTAAACAGTTTTGACATGTCTAACCAGTGGAAGCGCAGGAAAAAAACAATGTCAAATCCGCTCCTGGGACCATATTACAGCAGTGGAGACCAGCTCTTGTAGTTTAGCTGGAGGCTATTTTTTTTTTTTTTAAATGAGTGCAAGACGGATGGAGGGGTCAAAAATGTGACAAATAATTGTAGTCTGCAGTATGTGAGCCGATTCATGTGTCACACTTTGGCGTTTACTGTAATGAGATTAAAACTTCAGTGAACATCGAAATGCAAATTTCCTTACTAGTTGCATATTTCTTGTGCATGAAAAAAAAAATGAAGAGAAAAGAATTCATGCATCTTTTCTTCATTTCATTTTCAAAAACAGAAAAAAAGAATAAAACTCTTGTTTTTGTTTTTTTTTAATTGTCTCCTAAACCAACATATCTGCTCTGTGTACAGCTTTGTTGGCTACATGCAGGTGCTGTGTTGAACTCGTTTGATCATCATGAGGAGTACATGTGCAATGCAATATTTGCTTATTTTCTTTATCATGTGCATTGAGAAAATAAACAATCATGTTCTGCATCTTCCCATGCAAGTGAGTGTGTGGCGAGCCAACAACGGTCCAACTGAAATGGGAAAATTCTTGGATTCAGCCCACACTAATCACAGGGGTGTACACCTACAAAGCAAAATTAATGAGGAAGCAACGTTAAGATATAAAGCCAGAAAACTCGGTATAACAAAGATGCCTCTTTTTTTAATTTGATTTACCACATTCAATCATTACCTGGCTACAATACAGAACTGATTGAGCCGTGTATTGCTTATCACAGTACCACGATCCAAACAACATTCGTCGCATTGCCATGGGACCCTATAACATTTTATGATAGTGAGAATATGTTTTTATAGCTTGTCCATAATGGCTGATGTCTGTTCTGCACAGATATAGTGCGGATAAGGAATTTAATGAGAGTTTGCATGTTCTCCCTGTGTATGCGTGGGTTCTCTCCGGGTACTCCAGCTTCCTCCCACCATCCAAAAACATGCAGGTTAGGTTAATTGGTGACTCCAAATTGTCCCTAGGAGTGAGTGTGAGTGTGCATGGTTGCGTGCCTCGTTTGTGTCTGTGTGGCCCTGTGATGGACTAAATTGGTTTACGCGGGTATAGAAAATGGATGAATAGATGGAATTTAATGAGTCGGTGGTATTTGTCACAGAAAACAATCTGTTCACCCAAAAAGTAAATATAACATCAAATTGGTCAAATAATTCATCTCCACGTCTCCTCCATTATGGGACTGTGTCAGAGCCACAAGCTCCAGAGTTTCCATTTAAATGCAGGCCTATTGAGCTTAAAGGTTTAAATTTTTCAAGTGTAGCTGTGTGCAATATTCATTTACAAATTTGCAAGATTAATACTCGTCTACTGGCCTTCCTCTTTATTGATGCAACATTGTGATCTTACCATCTTTCCATCACTTTGTCCCATTGCCACTGAAAAAAAACAAATGGGCATCTTGTTTTATTGTTTTGTGTTGAATGCAAAATGAAAAAAATAAATAGTCAATTAGGGTGGATTTAAGTAGCAAGTAATATTAAACCAATATTTAAGATGCAACAATTAAGACAGCAGAGGACTGCGATCAGAAGGTTTAGTTGGACAAAATAGTAAGTTAATATCTACCTGCTGTTTGTGTCTCATAACAACCTAAGGAGGGAATCATCCAAGTCTCAGAGCAAATCAAATTGAAACTAATTTAATTGATTAAACAGACTAAATGGCTTTTAGATGAACTCATTTCAAATCTGTGTTAGCTCCAATATTGGCCATGCAGGACGGACTTACCTGCCAAGCAGGATAAATCATAATATAAAAAATAAAAAAACAAAAAACACTGCTTGTTTATTTCAGAATTTGGTTTCCATTGTAACGTTATGCACGGCATGCAAATAGTGAGGTTTCTTTGTTCTGATGCTCAACGTGTTTCATTTAGAACGTATGTCTTTTGTCTGAGATTTAGAACCAAGTTTTTAATCCAACACTGAGTTCTGGTCCATTTTTAGTTCGGGTTACCAACACAATTCATCGATTAAATACTCAAAAGAGGTCACTGTATTATAATCACATTTAGAGATCAGAATGCCAACGTTTGATCGACATTTAAATTCACTGACACATTTTTAAGATGATGGTTTAGTTATTGATTTTCTGTCAGTTAATTGATGAAAATACAATTTTTATTTAACATCACCTGACACTTTCAGTGTGGTTATGATGTCAGAGCAGCAGATATTCAATAGTTTAAATGTCTTTGCCGTCAGGGAGATCATCCTGAACATAAACAGTGAAAGGAGAAGCGATTACAGGCGATTTAATCTTAAACTCTGAATAAACTGCTTTACAGCAGGTTATAAGTCCAGTATCAGTTACCATGGTCATTAGCAGGTTAAAATAGAGTCAACTTTGCCACACCGAAAACTCTGACTTTCAGCTTAACATAGTTTGCTAAGCCACTGGTCTCGCTTATATACCTTGGCTCTTCTTAGTGTGTGATATTGAATGGTTAAATAAAGTAATATAATAGAGTCAAGTAAAATAATTAATTCATGTTAAAGAGCAGTGAGCATAGATTTATGTACAGGCACCCACA
This sequence comes from Odontesthes bonariensis, assembly GCF_027942865.1. NCBI lineage: Eukaryota > Metazoa > Chordata > Actinopteri > Atheriniformes > Atherinopsidae > Odontesthes > Odontesthes bonariensis. Next base: position 26,234,232 of record NC_134521.1, read on the forward strand.
GATGGTGTAAATTGTTGGCCGTGGGGGGTAACTACTTTGACAGATGGCAACAAAAAACACTATTGCACATACACGTGGCATTTTTTTTTTAATCTAAGTGCAAAATTTGAAAAGAAAATAAATATATATATAAAAGGATGCATAAATACATTTAAAAAAATTAAAATAAAAAACAGACTACAGTTCATTGACAGTTTTTTCATTTTGGTTTAGTAATCAACAAACTTTTTTTTTTGTTTGTTTGTTTTAATTTAGAATTATAATGAGCGAATAATACACGGATGGAGGGGACATAGTAGACTCGTGTTTGTTAAGTCCGACCATTAAACAAGTGGTCATGGTTTTCTGGTCTCTTGTCAAAGCTGACATGAGACTGAAAATGTCTCTGCAGCTGCAGTCTCCCCACTGGGACTGTGCAGTGAGGGACTCTACCCAGCAGTTATTTTATTACAAACCCAAAATAACTACAGAGTAAATTCCATCTCTATGCCTTTTTTTTCCCCCTTGAGTGGAGTTATACAAAAATAATTGCCTCACAAATATCCAATGGACTGCAACAGTGAAACTCTCCTCACCATTTGAATCAAACTATTCTTAAACTAACTATTCTTTTTTTTTAATGTTGATTTTAATGTTGATTGTTGTTGATATTGATGTTGCTCGTGTTGGGGGTGGTGGGGGGTAGTATGTGTGCAGTGTGGTTGTCGGTGTGATGTTGTGTGTGAGTTTATGCATGAATTAATTTGATTATTGAGTTTATTATGTAAAGCACTTTGTGCTGCTTTTTTAGTATGAAAGGTGCTATATAAATAAAGTTTGATTTGATTTGATTTGATTTAAAACTTTAAATGGATCACAGTAGCTTACTACTTTTAACACCCCTGGCTTCAACCAGAAGAAAATGGAGCAGAGTTGGGTACTGCCCTGCTGGCTTTAAATATTTCTTTCTTTTTTACAAAAGAAAGATTGGTAAAAACCAAACCACTTCCATATCACTGGCGTAGCAGGATGTTTTGGAAGATAACATGATATCATTCTCACCCCTGCTTTCAGGGCTCTCATACGTTCTTGCCCAGTTTCCTTCCCTAGTCCACTGGCAGGTCATCGTGGTGACACCAGAAGTTAGTTTCGTGCAGGTACTTTTTTTTATCGTGAAGGTACGATAATTATTCAAATGTAATAACTCTTGGATTAGAACGCTGGATAAAAAACAAGAAAGGGTCTTACAAATATAAGTACCCACAGAATCCTGAAGAAACCAGATACATTTTCTGTTGTCAAGTAATCTGGGACAGTAATCTGGACTTGATGGTTATGTTTCACAGTGAGGCAATTGTTTATTCTAATCAGCATTGGCTGCTGATTATTAAAAACTGAAAGCAAATCAATGTTATTTCCAGTGTCAGGGAGTGTCCTCCTAACATATGCTTACACAACTGCATCAAAAGAAGAAGAAATCTGATTCAAAGAAATATCAACAAAGCAGTTCTACTGTTTAGTTGAATATCATTTCAACATCGAAAAAGGTTCACATAATTATATGGCATGCTATCCTTTGCAGTTGCGAGCCATGTCATTTTCCCCAAATGGAGCAGTAAACTAATTACAATGGATAATGATTCAAAAGAAATGAAGTCACAACTGCAGCTAGATCTGATCCAGGTGCTTCACCTACACATTCATTGACGCCCGACCCATGGCGCTACAGGAAAAGATCAAGAGAACACAGCTGCAAACAGCTTTTGTAAGCTCAATGAAAGAGACCAAGCAAGTAGAGCTAGAAAGGAAGGGGCTATGGAAAATGCCACTTGAACTACAAACTAGCATTGGTAGTACTTGAGTAGACCAGTGTGTCGTGTTGTTTGCCTTCCTAATCCTTTTCAGTTTCAAGTGTTTCTCTGACATTCACATGACACGTTTCATTTTTCCGGTGATTGTTCATTTTTTGCTGTGGGGTCAACAACTCATTAACTTTACCAAGCCACAAACATTTTTACAAATTTGGTGCATTTCATGAATAATATCTTTGGGTTTAGATTATCTGTTATCATTATTATTAGAAAGAAAATATAGAGTAATTAAACTATAAGAACACTATTTAAGTAGAGAAGCACATATCTCTGCTGGTTACTGGAATCTGCCAATTTTTTTGCTTGACTGGCTATGACCGGTGGCCAACAGTAAAATCTGAATTTTGTTTAAAACCACTCAACTTAACAGATCATAGGCACAGCCTAAGACCGATATCACCAGAGCCACCTCTGCAGGAGCAACGTCTCTATCCCCGGTTAGAGAAATAGCTCTTGGTGCCTCCACTCTGACAAAGAAAAGTAGCATCACATACAGTGTGGGGGAAAAAATAAAAAAAAAAAAAATCACTCTGTCCCTTTAAACTTTCTTCAGTCAGACATACTTTTAAAGTGGCCAGGGACCAAGAAAACACGTTAACATGCTTTTCAGTCACAACTTCAAACTTGATTTACCATCAGATCACCAAAACAGAAATTATGTTAATAACAACAATGAGAGCAGCAATATCGGAACTCCAGATGTAACATTGAACACTCCAAACCATCCTTAAAAGGTTTTCACAACCTAATCAAACCATGGTTCAGTTTGATCCAGACAGACGTCACCAGGGCTGGACTGGCATCTGAAAAGGGCCCGGGCACTTTTTGATCACTGAGGGCCCAGCGCGCGCATATATATATATATATATATATATATATATATATATATATATATATACACACACACACACTTCTGTCTAATTTCATTAATCCTCCATTTAATCCTTGCAAGGTGTTCATGTTTTTTGTTACATAGAAGAAATTCTGGCCCAGTGGACCTAGGACTAAAGGAGGGGAAAAAAGCTGCTGTGCACCCTCATGTTCCCTTCATCCTGCTTGTGAAGTTCAGAGTATCTTTGTTTTTGAGGATAAGAGATAGAGAGAGGAGGATAACCAACTTTATTTTCCAGATGATGAGCCCTGGCCAGTGAATCTCATTGTGAAAAAAGTATTCATACCATTTTCCTTCAGCAAAACCTGAAAGTGGGTCCCACAGACCCAAGCCAGGGATTAGCAAAGCAATATTTCACCAACACACACAACACTGTATAGAAAAGGAGCACCAGCACTACACACACACTATTGTATGTTCTAAGTCTTACTGAATCAAAAATTAAACATGCAGTTGTAGTGCTCTCAACACTGACGGCATAATTCACTTTCTTATATGTATTCTGTTATCTGTTATGTTGTTGGTTCATTGTCTTTAATGTTGTGCGGTTCATTGTCTTGAATGTTATGATGCATTTAATAGTTGCGGTCTCTTTAAGAGATCTGGTGACGTTTCATGATAACAGCTGTTCTGTTGATGCGCTGTCAGTTGGAACTGTCAGTTGGAACTGTCAGTTTTTGGTCAGTTAATAAACGCGACTCACAGAGTCTTAATGTGAGAAGTTTTCAGCTCATCTTTTCGCCTAAAGGCAACTTCCACACTGGTGACCCCGACGTTTGTTTACTGGACGTATCCAGATCGCCATGACCGCAAACGCTGTGTCTCTCAAGCTCCCCGAATTCTGGGAATCGTCTTCTTCTGCCTGGTTCGCTCAGACTGAGGCACAGTTTGCCTTGCGTCAGATAACGGCCGACGAAACGAAATACTACTATGTGGCATCTGCCCTCGGAAGTTCTACGGCATCGAGAGTAGTGAGCCTTCTTAAACGTCCTCCTCTGACGAGAAAGTATGAAACTCTGAAAGAATACTCACTGAAAACATTCGAACTATCTGACACAGAGAGGGCTAGCAGGCTTTTCTCTCTTCAAGGGCTCGGTGACAGCAAGCCCTCAGAGCTAATGGACCGAATGCTCGATCTGCTCGGTGACAACAAGCCAGATTTCCTTTTCCTCCACCTTTTCCTGCGCCAACTGCCTGCTCATGTGAGAGCTGCTTTGGCCAACACTGCCAGCACTGATTGTAGAGAACTGGCTGCTGAGGCTGACAAGTGTTTCCTGGCTAGTCAACAGCCCTGCGCAGCTGCCCTTCTTCCTGCTGGTGCTGTTGCTGTATCAGAAATATCCGATGATCACATGCTCATCGCAGCAGCAGCCCCGCGTCAGCAGCAGTCTTCAGGTGTGTGCTACTACCATGCCAGGTTTGGCCCCAAGGCCAAACGATGCCGCTCTCCATGCAGCTTCAGTGGAGCGGGAAACGCCAAGGCCAGCGCTCACTAGTGGCCGTGAGCGTCGGCCATGCCGGCGGGCTGCTCTTCATCCACGACTCCATCTCCGGCCGGCGATTCCTCTGCGACACAGGGGCACAGCGGAGTCTACTTCCTGCTTCACAGATGGACATGGTGGCTGACACCCACGGCCCCCCCATGGAAGCCGCCAATGGAAGCCCTATCCGTGCCTACGGCACAAGGCATGTTGAACTGTGTTTTGACGGCCAATGCTTCGGCTTGGACTTTGTGACTGCCAAAGTCGCTGTTCCCCTCTTAGGATCAGATTTTTTGTGTGCATTTGGACTGTTAGTGGACGTTAAAAATCAGCGCTTGATCAACGCCGTCACTTTCTGTTCTTATGCCTGCGCGCTCAGCGACTCTGGCGCAGAACACCTCTCCAGCCTGCTCTCTGTCACGGACAGTTTCCAACGGCTGCTCGCCGAGTTTCCAGCACTCACCCAGCCCACTTTCTTCTCTTCTACAGCCAAGCACGGTGTAGAGCACCACATTGACACCACTGGCCCACCTGTGTACGCCCGCGCTCGACGCCTCGAGCCGAACAAGCTTGCCGTAGCCAAGACAGAGTTCGAGTCCATGGAGCGCCTGGGGATTGTTCGACGCTCCAATAGTCCTTGGGCCTCTCCCCTACACCTCGTCCCCAAACCAGGGGGGGGCTGGCGTCCTTGCGGGGACTACCGACGGCTCAGCGACGCGACAACGCCTGACCGCTACCCAGTGCCGCACATCCAGGATTTTTCAGCGCACCTGGCTGGTAAGGTCATGTTTTTGAAGGTGGACCTGATCAGAGGATACCATCAAGTGCCCGTACACCCTCGCGACATTCCAAAAACAGCTGTAATCACACCGTTTGGTTTGTTTGAGTTCCTGCACACACCTTATGGGCTCAAAAATGCTGCTCAAACGTTCCAGCAGCTCATGGACTCTGTGTTACGGGATCTGCCTTTTCTGTTTGTGTACCTTGACGACATCCTCGTGGCCAGTTCATCACCTCCAGAGCACCTTTCGCACCTTCGCACTCTGTTCGAGCGACTTACCGACCACGGGCTCATCATCAATCCAGCCAAGTGCGAGTTCGGTCGGTCCACCATAGACTTTCTGGGGCACAGAGTCACGAAGGACGGGGTTGTTCCCCTTCCGTCAAAAGTGGAGGCCATCACCACTTTTCCACGCCCAGTCACTGTCAGAGCCTTACAGGAGTTCCTTGGCATGGTTAACTTTTACCACCGTTTTCTCCCCAGGGCTGCCCAAACCATGCGGCCCCTGTACGAGGCTCTGAAAGGTGCCAAGCCTAAGCACACTGTGGACTGGAACACGGAAAGAGACAAGGCTTTTGTGGACGCTAAGACAGCCCTGGCTAAGGCTGCCATTTTGGCCCATCCCGCCTCCTCTGCCCCAATCGCACTTACCACGGACGCCTCGGACTACGCGGTCGGTGCGGTCTACGAGCAGTGGGTGGGTAATGCTTGGCAGCCTCTCGCCTTTTTCAGCAGGCAGTTACGTCCCAGTGAACGGAAGTATAGCACTTTCGACCGGGAGCTACTTGGAGTGTACCTCGCCATCCGACACTTTCGTTCACTGCTGGAAGGACGCCAGTTCACCGTTTTTGTGGACCACAAGCCTGTGACCTTCGCCATGTCCAAAGTCACTCAGCCATGGTCCGGCAGGCAACACCGGCAGCTGACTTACATCTCAGAGTTCACGACGGACATTGCACACCTCTCTGGGAAGCACAACCAGGTTGCAGACTGCCTCTCCCGTGCTGTTGCGGAGGCGGTCCACCTCGGTTTGGACTACGGCAGCATGGCAACGGAGCAGGCCACAGATCCGGACGTGCAGGCTTGCCGTTCATCCGCTACTGGGCTGCAGCTTCAGGATGTGGCATTCGACGACGCTGGCACCATGTGGCATTCGACGACGCTGCTTTGCGACATCTCTATGGGCTCCTCTAGGCCTGTTGTGCCTGCAAAGTGGAGGCGGCCTGTTTTCGACGCCATCCATAGCCTCTCACACCCCGGAACCAAGGCCTCACAACGGCTGGTGGCAGCAAAGTTTGTGTGGCACGGACTTAAAAAGGACGTGAGGGACTGGGCGAAAACCTGTGTGGAGTGCCAACGTGCCAAAGTACACCGCCACACCAAAGCGCCACTGGAACAATTTCAAGTGCCTGAACGATGTTTCGACCACGTCAACATCGACCTAGTTGGCCCACTTCCACCCTCGCAGGGTTACACTCATGTACTCACTATGGTCGACAGGACCACACGGTGGGCAGAGGCTGTTCCACTGTCATCCATAACATCAGCGGACGTGGCACGGGCATTTATTGGCACCTGGGTGTCCCGTTTTGGCGCCCCTTCAGACATCTCCTCAGACCGTGGTGCTCAGTTTACCTCCGAGCTTTGGAACGCTGTCGCAGGGAGCTTGGGAGTTAAACTCCACCGCACCACGGCCTACCACCCCCAGAGCAATGGCCTCTGTGAACGATTTCACAGGTCCATGACAGCCTCCCTGCGTGCCAGCCTGAAGGACAGTTCCTGGGCTGACAAGCTCCCATGGGTCATGCTGGGCATCAGGACAGCGCCGAAGGAAGACCTCCAGGCCTCCTCCGCAGAGCTGGTCTACGGTCAGCCACTGCGGGTCCCCGGGGATTTCGTCCCCAGCACCACGACCCCTTAGTCAGCCACACTCCAGCGCTCCAGCCTGTTAGACAATGCCAAGCTGTTTGCTCCACTTGCTACCTCCTGCCATGGTCTACCAAACTCTCACGTCCCCAGTGGCCTACAGTTTGCTGGGTATGTTTTCATTCGTGTGGATGGGCACCGCGGACCTCTCCGTCCGCCTTACGAGGGCCCTTTCCGTGTTGTGGAAACTGGGGACAAGCACTTTGTGGTGGACATTGGGGGCAAACCGGAGTGTATTTCTGTGGACCGCCTTAAACCAGCTCACCTTGATCTGGCCAGGCCAGTTGAGTTGGCGCAGCCCCCAAAACGGGGACGGCCTCTGACTAGGCCCCCCCTTTCCGCCACTGAGGGGGCGGTTCCGCACTCTCAAATTCGGCGGAGCCGCACTGGACGTTTGATTCGCCCCCCACGCCGTTGATATTTTTTCTCAGGTTTTCTGTTAGAGTGAATTCTGGGGGGGCATGTGTAGTGCTCTCAACACTGACGGCATAATTCACTATCTTAAATGTGTTCTGTTATCTGTTATGTTGTTGGTTCATCGTCTTTAATGTTGTGCGGTTCATTGTCTTGAATGTTATGATGCATTTAATAGTTGCGGTCTCTTTAAGAGATCCGGTGACGTTTCATGATAACAGCTGTTCTGTTGATGCGCTGTCAGTTGGAACTGTCAGTTGGAACTGTCAGTTTTTGGTCAGTTAATAAACGCGACTCACAGAGTCTTAATGTGAGAAGTTTTCGGCTCATCTTTTCGCCTCAAGGCAACTTCCACACAGTGATCATTTCCTGGGTTCAATTATTTTATTTATTGCTCAAAATTGCTCCAGTCCACAGATACTGTCAGTGAGCTTACTGAATGGAATGTTAACCCCCGCCCCCCAGGCATAAACTGTAATGCAGCTTGAGACTGATCAAAAGAGCCTCAGATAGTGCTTATGTCTGTGTATTTTTTCTCTCGGACACGTCATTTTTTTCACCACAGCAAAACCAAAAAAATAAATCAAATGGGTATTTTTGACTGATTTGAGAGAGTGGGGACGACAACTTCAGTTTTAGTTTTAGTTTCAGGCAACACATGGGAAAAACGCCGAAGCGGTGAATAGCTAATCTTCCTAGCTAGCTAGGGTAGTTCTAGAGGGCACTAGCAGAATTTAAACACACATTGACCTTGTGACAGCTCAAGACAAAATGGAAGATTTATATATTGCGCAACATTACAAGAGAATGCATGAAAATATAATAAATGGGTATGTTTGTGACTGATTTGATGAAGTCAGGATGACAACTTGGTCTCGGTTTCAAACTTTAAGGCAATGGGAAACGAAACGCTGAAGCGCCCAATAGCTACACTGCATTGGCTAGCTAGCGGGTGTGTTGAGATGAATTCTAACCTCAAACTCTCCCTGCTGGGTCACGTCTCCAATCTCCGTCTCCTCCTCTGGTTCCCCAGCTGGAACAACCATCTCCTCCTCCTCTGGTTCCCCAGCGGGAACCATCTCCTCCGCCTCCCCCTCCTGTTCATTCTCCAGCACCTGTGCGCTCGTGGATGTACCGGCGGCCCCACTACTGCCCCAACCTGAGGTCGAGCAGCCAGGTTCCGCATCTCCCACGGCCCCACTAACCGAACCTGAGCTCGAGCTTGTGCTTTTAAAAAACATATCGGTGATTTTAGCGCATTTTACTGCGCCGTCTCTTAGTTTTTGTCTTCTCTTTTCTTTACGTTTGTCATGGCCACTCTTTTGTTTTTCCATTTCGCGTCCTCTTTCCACCAGAGCTTTAGCCGAATATAGCCAAGTGAAGTCAGCTAAACTTGTGGTTATAATGATGATGATGATGACTTGGTTCAAGTGGGCCTGTAGGGAGGGGCGGGCCTTTGACAACGTTAGGCATTCTCATTGGACTAGCGCTCTGTGCGTCAGGAGAAACATCCAATGGGCCCCGACGTGTCATTTTTTTTTTACCGTCGCAGTCAATAAAAAATATAATATATATATGTATATTTTATTTACTGCCCTCAGAGGACCCGGAGGGCCTAAATCGCGGGAGGGCCGTTCGGGATATGCCCGAACGGCCAGATAGCCAGTCCAGCCCTGGACGTCACCTCTTTTTGTCTGACAACATTTTTGTCTGTTTGGCCCTGACTATGCTTCTGGGGATGTCTTACACCTCAAAATTTTAATCGGATTCATGCAATTTAGTCCCGTTTACCTCCAGTCTCTGTGTCCTTCTATTCAAGTTTGTCAGAGCAGAAATAATAATGATGATACCCTCAGTATCATCCACTTCAGGATACCATTAGTTTTTTTATATGGGACACCATAAAGTAGCACCCTGATGCATCGATTTACACTTGAAATTCATCAGTAATTTTTTTAACAGTTTGAAAACCAACACAGTTCTAGACACACACCGACTTCATCTGAATTTAAAAAACAATGAAAACATATACAGCCAGAGTTATATCATTAATTCATCTTCTATACCCGGCTATCCAACTGTAGGTTCGCGGGGGGCTAGAGCCTATCCCAGCTGTCATTGGTCGAGAGGCGGGGTACACCCCGGACAGGTCGCCAGTCCATCACAGGGCCACACAGAGACAAACCAGACACACAACCATGCACGCTCACACCAAGGTACAATTTAGAATCACCAATCATCAATTAACGGTGCTAACCACCACACCACCGTGCAGCCCCAGAGTGATATCAATTCATGTGAAACTAAATGTACTGATTGATACCATCCATCAGCATATAACTCAGACATGAACACTGGACAAGAACAGAGGCACAAAAAGATTTCTTGAACAGTTAAAGACTGAATGTTTATGCAAACATGTGGCACAGCTCTATTTCTGTACATCATGCACACATCGCTAACGACTAACAGCAGGAACTGCCTACTTTGCATGCATCGTTCATGGTTTTGCTTCCAAATTTCGGTCGTTCGGCTCAAGGTTAATCGCTTTCTAGAGCAAACACAACTGGCTTGTAAGTCAAATTTTCATGCAGCTGTTGGCACATGTTTATGCGCGTCAGTGACTGTATGCATTTACCGCGGCAGACTGAACCTGCATGACAATGTCAAATTTCAAACAAACAGATGTGAACATGTTTACCAATCTGTTGTGAATTCATAAAGTGACACATGCCACATTTGTAAAGTCAGCCGTGCTTAAATACGAATTCAAATAAAGTTAAAACAAAAATGCGGACAAACTGAATTTTTTTCTTTTTTTTTTTCTTAAATCTGCACATTTGACTTTGAAACCAGTGGCAAGAATTTTCAGTTTAAAGATCAAATTATGAATCTGCAGTTTATCTACTCATAAATACCCTACCACGTCAACATGACAACGTACCTGATACACTGGACTACTGTCATGGAGCGCTGAGTGGATAAAAGGTTTCCTGTCAACACCTGTCCATGGTTTCATTTCTACTAATGGCATCAATTCTGACGTGAACGCAAAAATATGGTCAGAACTGAGACGTGCACTTTGAATACTTGGTCCAAACAATGGCTAGATAGTGAACTGTAAAAAGCAAACGGTGCAAAGAATTTAGTCAGACGGTACATTTCTAATCAGTCGTGTTTTGATCCTCAACTCATTATATCAATCAGCTTTTCTGTGTAACTATGAGCTTCACTTTCGATGCTCATGCTGGAATTGTCCGATGCAGTTCTCCTGCTCACAATGGATAAAACCTAGAAAGTGTTGATTTAACACATTCAACTTGTTAAAGCACACCAGTTTCCTACCAATACCTGTGATTGCAACACATAACTACAGGGACCACTCTTCTTTGTGTGTTGTACTGTAGGAAGCAATAGGTGTGCTCGTAAGAGGTTCTTGAGTTAATTTCCTACTTACTTCTACAGAGGTATTTGCCAGATTCACAATATACCCTGGAGACCTTCCAGCAAACTAATTAAGAAAAATAAATACATGTTTCTGTATCACAGTCCAAGCAAGCAATTCTCTATAAATAAAAGAACACTTAGAAAACCAAGTCTAAGCAATTTTTACTTTCCGCTGTGAGCTCAGAAAAAAAGACTACATTTAGAAGCATTATGCTATTTTCACAATTATAATTTCACAGCTGTGAATTCATAGAATTTTAAATTACATCTAAGACTAAAGTTGCGAACATTTCATTTGAAAATAAAAAGCAATGTGAAATGACCAGGCCAGCATGTTTCTTGGTCTTGAATGTGCAGAAGCTTTTATTTATAGCTCTCATGGCCTCATGAAACTGACATTTTCACTCGAGACAGGACAAGCAGTGTGATAATGATCAGAATTCCACTCAAAAGTTTTTTTTTACTTCTATGCATGTAGAAGTGAAAAGCAGCCCTCCTTAATATTTCTCAGATTAGCATCATATATTTAAGTATTTGGTCATACATCTGAAGTCATATCACCTGCGCAACCTTCAACAATGATATAGCATATCACGTCTTCCTAATCATCTCACATCTCATATTACTGTTACATTTTTCTTTCAAAAGTAAAACAGAAGTAATTTCTCTAAGTTGCTTGTTTATGACCAAATAATTCATTTATCAGTAATGCAGTCATGCGAAAAAAAAGCGACTTGTTGCATTAAAGTCCAAATCTGAAGCTTGAGTTTCAAAACTTAATCTATTGTTCTTATTTCTTTTTTTTTTTGTTTAAAATTTAAATCGTGCTTTTTATTTCTACTGTTTTAATGTATCTGTAAAGCACTTTGAATCGCCCTGTAGTTGAGTAGTTTGTATTGTGCTATACAAATAAACTTGCCTTGCCTTGCCTAAAGGCAATTTAAGACTTGCTTCTAAACGTTGTTCTGGTGCTTCTGTGCAGCCAAGTCTGAAGCTTCCATATAAAGAATGTTTTATACTCCTTGATTTGTTATTTTTCCCCTCAACTGTATCAAATAGTGCAGACAATCGAGTATTTTCCCGGCTATCTGAATAAGTTTGAAATTCTAGTATCATAACAACCCCTTGTCCAGGACTGAGGATGCAGCCACAAATATTGCTCAATCAGCACAGTCACATCACTTTAGTTCATTATTGTTCAATGTCTTCACAGTCATGATTAGAGGCTTAACAGCTTGTAACAAGATGACAGGGGACCTTTCTTACCATCTCAATATCACACTGAAATAGTCACATTCTTCAGTGCTTTTATCCTTGGTGGGAGACTTAATTGCCCATCTCTGGGGAAAGATAAGTCCCTAAAAATCAATAACCAGAGACTCTGGATGGTGGTTAGTAACTAATTGGTCATCGAAAACAAAGTTTTTTTTTTTAAACTAAATAAAAAACAAGAATTTTTTTAGACATAATAGCCCGAGTGTGTATGACATTACATTTAAATATTTCATCCACAAAATAATCAACTGATACAAGATGAAACCAGTCTACAATCAATGTGGCCACTAATTAGAACCTGCATATTACAGGAAATGTAGAAAAAAAGCCTTAGAATATGATGGCTCTGGGGGAAATTAATGTGTGAGGGTTTAATAATCTAAATAAAATGTGTTCGTTTCAGCCATAAATAACCCACAGAGTAACTTGAAATTGCCTGTTGGCAATTCAAACCAAATTAAAACTGTCTATTTTTAGTTCTTTATAAAGCAGAAAACATGAATGAAACATGACTGATAAAGCTTAAATGTGTTGAACTAGAATGTGGAAGGCAGAGACTAAAGCATTAAAAAAAAGAGCTCTGTACTCCTGGTGCAATATTTCGCATCTTATTCACTGAGCTAAGGGTTAATTAGAATCAATGGCAGACAACTGGTTTGTTACAGTGTATATTTGCAGATACACCTGCATGCACACCTACAAACATACTCTGTCACACTAAATCAACATCACAATTAATATCCCATTTTAAGTCAAACTGGCATTTGAGAAGCAATTATTGAGGCTATTATGGCCCAGTTGTGGCCAGAAAAGTAGAGCTAATGTTTGGATACTTAATCGACAGGAGAACTCAATTTCTTTTTCTTTTCTTTTCTTTTTTTTCACTGCTAGGTGTCAGAGTCAAACAAATAAATACACAAGGCACACAGAGGCAGGCATGCACACTCACACAACCCCAGAATACCAGAGCCAACTTAACAGTCGCCTCTGCTCTGGTCCCCTGCCAGGTCAGATTCGTTAACTGTATTTCACCACCATTTACAGCCACTTAGTGCAGGAAGCAACTCGCTTTACTCACAGCACTCCAATCGTGAGCCCTCAATCTCTGTCTGACACTCTTATGTATGACAGCTTTGTGCACGTACCTTGTGTTTCTCCTCCGCTGGCCAGGTTCTTGTCATTTAGGAAAGCCCATTAGGATCCATTTTCTTTTAGGACCAATGGCCAGTCAATCCAGCACAGCCTAATAAGAGCACAGGGAATTTATAGCAATCTGAAGGGAAAAGAGGGTTTGTTTTTCACTCAAACTGCTCGAGAGGCATAAACACACAGA